>NW_006774722.1:481211-497440 GCF_000442215.2 Lipotes vexillifer
AGTCAGAGACCATCGCCAGCACGACTTCCGCCCCTGCTTCCGTCGGCCTCTCAGAATAGCGCTTGGCACCTCACTGAGGTTTCCACCTGCCGCCCTGGCCCTGCGGGCTGTCTCCACCCACCCTTCCTCTAAGAGGAGGGGAAGCACTATTGTTCCTCTCGGGTGGTTGACTTAGTGAGAAAGGGGAACAGACAGGTCCGGCCCCAGGGGGTGTGCCCAGCATCCCCGCCCCCTTTGCCCCCTGCCTGGTAGTTTCTCCCACCTCCAGATGCCAGTAGTCACGTTCCTGCTCCTAAGAGCGATGGCATTTTTATTCAGGATAATTGCACAGCTTCCATTCACCAGTGTATCGACTGGGAATTGTGGGGCGAGGTGGGGGGGGGGGTTTGTGGGACGGGAAAGTCCCTCCCATCCCCCACCCGGTTGTCTTCCCTCCAGGCATCCAGGGCCTCCAGTTTCAACACATTGTATTTTACACTTCTGTGTGTCTATTCCCAAGTCAGCACGCACCATTCGCTCTGTGAGGCGCTTGCTCCTTTCCCTTAAATACATCTTGAAGATTCCCCGCTGAGCCCACACGGAGCTTGCTCTCGCCTGCTTGTCGGCTGCCTAGTATTCCACGTGTGAGTGGGCGTGCTCTACTGCCCGCCCCCTGGGATGGAGGTGGAAGTCGTTTCCAGCCTTTTGCTCATTCAGGCAGAGGTAGAACGAATCACCTTGAGCAGAGTTGCCGGTGCCCCTGCCGTTGCCCGGTGCGTGCACACCTGCTGTGTGCCGGGATTTCACCTGCAGGCTCTTTCTCAGCCCTCACACGGCACTGCCAGGAGGTCACACCAGAGGAGGTAACTATTCAGGGCCACGCTTTTAAAGTTCATTTCCCAAACTCAGTGGCCTGGCTAGAACTTGACCCCTGAAATGGTGTCACTGTTCTTTCTGGGGCATCTGAAGAGGAATCACATATGCCCCAAACCAAGCTCGGAGATCATCGTGGGGTCTTCCTGTTCTTCTTTTCCTGCTCTGTTCTCACCATGCCTGCTGTCCCCTCGCCCCTGGAAAAGGCTGCCTGGTTCCCTCATCCCCAGACATCGGTGCCAGGCCCGGGTCCCTGCCTTGCGGGTGCCTGCAGAGCTCCGCCCTGTGAGTCGACCTAGTGCCCTGGGGTGGGGGCTTCATTACAACTCCACCAGCACCAACCCCCTCCTCCCAAAGAAATAAATACATTCTGTTTCCTTATTGTACTTATTGAACTTATTGTGCTTATTGAACAACTACCAGGTACAGAGTCCTAGTGAGGAAGACAAAAAATTCGTAAGTCATCATTGGAATAATTATTTAATTTCAGTCTGATAAATACTACAGTGAAGTGCCAAGCCTTCCCAGGTGTTCCTCTGCCTCAGGGCCTTTGCACATGCTCTTCCCTTTACCTGGATCACTCATCTTCCAGGTATCCACACGGCTCACCTCTTACCTTGTTGCATTCAAACTCATAGTCCCCTACTCACCGTGCTCCCTCTCTCTTGCCTGTTCATTTTTCTCTGTAGCTCTTATCACGCCTCAAACCTACTTTTACTTTATGTATCACATATTATTGCTTATTCATCTGTCTGTTACCTGTACCCCTGGTGGACTGTCAGTCTGTAACGGCAGGCATTCTTGTTTGCCTTGTTCACTGCTCTATCCGAGGTGCCTAGGAAAGTGCCTGATACACAGTAGCTTCTCAGTAAATATTTGTTGAATGAATGAATGGCCTAACAGGGGGTGTGACCTACTCAACTCTTCGGGGACCAGGAAGGATGGTGTCAGGGGATGTTTTCCTGCCACTGGGGACAGACCCAGGTTTCATGGGGCCTGAAGTTTATGCAATTTGGGGCACTGTCTTTAAGAAAAAGAGTATATAGTTACACGTACAGGGTAAGGGCCAGAGATTGAAAAAAGACTGGCATTGACGAAGGGAAAGACATTCCAGGCAGAGGGAACAGCTTGTGAAAAAGCCAAGTGTGGCCAAGAGCCAGGGAAGTAGGAGAGAAGGTTTGTGTGGCCACAGCTTTGCCAGGGACCCCTGAGGGGCTGGAGACCCAGCGGGAGCCGCCTGAAAGTGACAGGGTGTGACATGCGGGGCCCTGGTTTCTGCGGGATCCCGGGAGAAAGCCCGACGAGGACCTCCGGGTTCTGCAGGATGGAGCCCTGCCAGCCGAAGGCTTTCCCACTCACCCTACTGGCCAAGCAGGGGGTGGCCCAGCCCTTGCACCCCATTCCACCCCAGCCAGCCTCCAGGAATGCATTTCCTGACCTTGGGGTCCCTGCTCACCCCTACCCCACCCAGAGAGGTCCCCCGAGGCTGTCTGGGGAGGCTCCACTCTGCCTCCCCCCACAGCGTCCCCCCCGCCCGGCTCTGCTCCGAATAAAAGCTTGGGGCCCTGGCTGGGGACCCTGTGCTCTGACCCGAAGCCACTGCCAGCCATTTGCATCACAAATGAGGCTGGGTCAGGCTGTTGGGCCCTGGCCAGCCTGCCTGGTGCTGCCCTCGGTGACTTAAGGACACAAGCCACCATCCAGCTGCTGCACATTCTGCTCCCTCCCCCTGCTGCCTAGACTGCACCCCTGGGGGAGGATGCCCGGTCCCCGGTCCCCAGCAGGCCTGGGATCCTCCTGACCAGCCAGACATCCCACCAGCGGGGAAGAACAATTATGGCTGACAAACTGAGCTCCTGTCCTGTCTCTGAATGTCGGAGGTGGGGCGGGGAGGGTAGGGGGGCTCAGCATGTGACATTCTGGCCTGTAGCTCTCACAGCAGCCCACTCTTCAGAGGAGGAGACTGAGGCTCAGAGAGGGTGAGCGACTTGCCCAAGGCTGCTCAGCTAATAGCCGGCAGAGCTGGGACTTGAATCCATGCCATTCTGCTCTAGAAACCGTGCTGTGAACAGGGGCCATCCCCTTGAGGGTCATCTGTGTTTGTCCACCATATGCAGTGGGCCCTGATACCTGCTGGATGAATAAATGGCCATCTGAGCTTCAGCCTTTCTCCCCAGCATGGTCGGGGTGAGTAGGTGGGCTGCTTCTCTTTCTAGACTCTGAGCCCGTGAGGTCAGGGCGCTGCCCATGCCTGTTTGTGGTCCTGGTATACAGCAGGCACTTAATCAGTGTTTCTGGAATAAATAATGGAATAAATCAACACACAGACTCTTTCTGAGCCTGGGTTGTGCTTTTCTGCTGCAGGTTCCTTTCAAGGAAGAGGTGGGTTGTACCCAGCTCAGGGTCCCCAGGACCCTGAGCATGTGGCTTTGGTCCTGGAAAGTTCTCAGAGGTTCAGCCATGACTTATTCTCTACAAGCCTCGCCCCGGGCTGGCTGGGGCTCCTGCCCCAGATCCTGGGGGCCTGACCTGGGGAGGAATTCAGGGCTCCCTCTAAGCGAGCCTGGGCACAGGGAGGCCCCTGTCTCTGTCCCCTGCCTCTCCCTAGCTCGGCCCTGGAGTTCTCTCCTGCCCCAGGGCCTTTGCTCCTGCTGCCCTCCTGCCTGGCCCTCTCCCAGCAGCTCTTCCAGGGCTGGCTGGCTGCTTCGTCACCTCCTCAGAGAGGTCCCTGTCTAGCTGCAGCCCTTAGATATTTCCTATCCTCACCCCGTCTGTCTCCAGAGCTCTGTGGATGCCTTATCATTCCTCTTGGTTTTTGCCGGTGTCTCCTTTAGAATGAAAGAGGGAGAAAGATGCACACACTACATAGAGCAAAACAGAACGAGAAGGGAGAAAATAGAGCGAGAGAGTCAGATGGAGAGAGAGACAGGGAGAGACTGATGTAGAGAAACACAGAAATAGAAATGAATGTGAGAGCGAGACAGAGCAACTCAGAGGCAGAGACACAAAGAGAAACCGAAAGAAAACAGGACCAGCGTCCTGGAGAAAAATGGAGCTGGGGCAAGAGGGAGGGGACAAGAGAAAGTACTGTGCGGTGGACAAAAAGGGATATGGGGGCCCTGGGCTTCCTTCTGGGGTGATGGGAAGGTTCTGGAATTAGATCGTGGTGACAGTTGCACAACTCTGTGTCTATGAAAAGCCACATAATTGTACACTTTACAAGGTTGCATTTTATGGAACATGAATTTTGTCTCATTTGAAAACATGAGAGGATATCAGAGAACCCAAATTAAAGTACGATCTACAAAACCTGTGACTGATACTCTGCAAATCCAGCAAGATCAGGAAGTACAAGGAAAGAGCGAGGACCATCCCTGGGCCCGCAGGAGACGAAGGAGACGAGACGACTAAATTCAATGCAGGACCCGGAACAGAGAAAGGACACTGGGGGAAAATGCGAATAAAGTCCACAGCTTAGTTAATGGTACTGCATCAAAGTGAATTTCTTAGTTTGGATCATTGTACTATTATGTAAGAGATTAATATTAGGGGAAGCAAGATGAAGTGGACGTGGGGACTATCTTGGCACCTTTTCTCTAAGTCTAAAATTATTTCAAAATTAAAAAGTTAAAACAAACAAAGGAGACAGAAAGGACCAGAGAGCAGCCCTGGGACAGAGGAACTGCCTGTGCTCCTGACCCCGAGGAGACCACCAGCCAAGGCCCCTTCGGGATAAAGCCCTGGGCTGGGGGGGCCTGGTGTCTAGTCCTCTGCCCATTACTGACAAAGAGGCTGCTGATGCCCCCGAGCAGGCTCTAGTTCCAGCTGAGGTACTTCCATGCCCGAGGCTGCAGACCCTGAGGCTCGCCAGCAGAGGCTGCTGACAATTCGTGACTCTCCTGTTGTTCATTTAATGGTTTCAGCAGTGTTTGGGGCAGCCCCGGGCGCTCCCCTGCACCCATGACCATGCCGATTGACGTCCCTCTGTTCTACCTTCCCTCCGCCCCTGCCACCCCAACACACAGCCCTTGGTGCCTGCCAGCTGACTCCCGCAAGGCTCCTGGCATCCTTCTGCAAGAGGGAAAAAACGCCCCAGATCCTGCTTTCCTGCGAAAATAGCCGAGTGGCAGCCCCATGCTGGGGTTGGGGATCACTTCATGTGGGTCCCCACACAGGACAGGCCAGCCCACCGTGTTGACTTCTGGGTTCCTGGAAGGAAAATGCTCATTTTTATTTCCCTAGAACCCATTCCTGGACCAGGCATGTAGTAGGTGCTCAATTTAACACTTGTGTGTCTCGCAGACACCTTTACTCCCAGGACCTCAGCCAAAGGCAGCTCTTTCCTCACCCAATGCTTTCAAGCTTTTTAAAGTGGTGAAATCTACCTTTTAAAAATGAAAATATTCAGAGAATAATAAGCCCCTACTACCAGTACCCAGAATTAAACATGACACGAGACATGAAGATTTTGTCACATTTGGCACACTAATCCTTTTTCTTTTAAAGAAATAAAATGTTACAGCTCAGCTTTGCTATAACTCCCGTCACCCTCCCCCCACAGCCAACCTCAGTGGGAGTGGGAGCTGCAGCCTCATGCCCAGGTTTCTACCTACACGTTTATGGTGATGGTCAGTTTTCCGTATTGCTCTGTGTGCACCGATAAACAGCTTGCACATGAACAGTCTCCTACAGTGTGCAGAGCTCTGATTTTGTGTGTTCCAATCAAATACACATTGAACTCCCCTCGTGACGGTGGTGGAGAGGGATCCATCCTTTTAAGGAGCCGTTCCCCACCCCCTCCCCGACCCCTGCATCTGCCCCAGCTCATGCATCTGCAGCCCTGGCAGCCACACAGGGCTCAGAAGGGCCCCACGCCAGGCTTAATGCTCTGCTGTCTCCGTCTTGAAATTCTTAGTAACTTTTGCACGAGGGGCCCGCATTTTCATTTTGACTGGAGCCCACTAATCGTGTTGATGTTCTGACAACGTGGAACACCTTACCGAGCCCCCGTCCTGTGCCAGGCCTTGGCCCAGGCTGGCTGGCAGCACAGAGCACCTCAGCGCATCCTCCAAAGGCTCTGTGAAAGGCGCGGTTCCCGTCAACCTCATTCTGCCGATGGGGGCACTGAGGCTCAGAGAGCTCCTGACTTGGGAGCCCGTGCCCTGAAACAAGAGACCCACTTTGAAGATCGAATCTGGTCCAGACCCCTTTCTTTTTTTCTTTTTTTTTTTTTGCGGTACGCGGGCCTCTCACTGCTGTGGCCTCTCCCGTTGCGGAGCACAGGCTCCGGACGCGCAGGCTCAGCGGCCATGGCTCACGGGCCCAGCCGCTCCGCGGCATGTGGGATCTTCCCGGACCGGGGCACGAACCCGTGTCCCCTGCATCGGCAGGCGGACTCTCAACCACTGCGCCACCAGGGAAGCCCCAGATCCCTTTCTTTTAAAACCAGGGTCCAGAGAGTTGAAGGCTTCCTCAGAGGACCTGGCCCCTGGGCCACAGAGCCGGTTCCCTGCCATCCCCGCGGCCATGAGCCAGAGCCGCCTGGCTTGTCCGCGCTGCCCCGGCCCCAAGGCTGAATTCATTTCACCACACTTCCTCTCCCCGTGGGGACTGTCTCAGTGTGGGGTGAACCAACCCGGGGGTTAATCAGAGCGTCACTTCCTCTTCCCAGAGATAACCTCTCACAGCCTGCCTTCTATAATTAGACCCCGGCCTGCCTTCCCCGGCTGGGCGTCGTTGGGCCTGAGGCTGCTTCCGGCTCTACAGAGGGGTTTCCACGCGGCTTCCCAAGAACCCCAGGAGCCTGTGGGGCAGGGGGCGTGTGCGGGGGATGCTCAGGCCGCGAGGCCTGGGATGGGGCCTCCTCCGGCTTCCTGGCGGGCTCTCCCCGCCACTACCCCTGCAGTCATGCGGGTGGACCAGATCCATTTCTAGGATCCGGGAGACCGGTTTTGCCATAGTCTAGAGCAGCGGTTTTCCAATGGGGGGACGTCGGGCAATGTCTGGAGGCACTTTCGGTTGTCACAGCTGGGGAGGGGATGCTCCTGGAATCTAGGGGGAAGAGGCCAGGGAAGCTGCCACACAGCCCAGGGCGGCCGGCTCCACAACAGAGAAAGGCCCGGCCCCAAATGTCAACGGTGCTGAGTTTGGAGGAGGACGTAGCTTTGACCATGAGGACAGCGGAGGACACGAGGTGGCTGGGATTTGAGGTGTATTCTGAAGGTAGAGCAGACAGGACAGGGTGACGTCTGATGGTGGCAAGTGCCACTGTTGAGAATGAGCGTGATGGGGACACCTGAGAGGGAAGGTGACAACAGCTTGTGGGAGGAGGTGACAGTGAGCAGAGGCTTGAATGATGAGGGGCCTCCCTGGAAGATCTCAGGGAGAGCTGTAGGGAGAGGAAAACAGGTGCCAGGGCAGGTGGGAAAGGATTCTGAATCTGGGTGAGGAAGTGAGAGGAAGCCAGGAAGGAAGGCGGGGGTCACATCCTGCAGAGTCTCATGGGCCAAGGAGTAGGAGTTTCACTGGCAGCCTCTAAATGCAAAGGTGCTGAGAGCACAGGACGGGGGGTCCGGAGACTGGATTTCAGCTTGAATTGGGTACTCACTGGCCAGGTGACTTTTGGAAAAATTACTCTCTTGGGGCTCCAGTTTCTTCTCTGTCAAAATAGGGTCAATGCTACCATCTGGTCCCCCCAGGAGGCTTCAGTACAGTCAGTGAGGTGCTGGGTATTGGGACACAGGATGGGGAGGTGACTCCCCATTCTAATCTGAGTGTTTAAGAGTGACCCACAAGAGCTGTAAACTCGAGTCCCAAGTGTGGCTGACCTCCAAGACCCAGGCCAGGGTCCAACCAGCTCGGGCATCATTGCAAAGTGGACAAGCGTCCACAGGACTCTTGGAGAGCCATCTTCAACAGCGACCCCATGTGGTGGTAAGACGCCATGACAGCAGTGAAGTTTAGTGGGGAACAGGCCTCGCGCCCACCTGTGGGTTGAAGACGACCTTGGGTGCCCAGGACCCTTCAAGGTGTGGGAGGACCTGAGAAGGAGGTTCTGGGCATCTTGTTAATACAGCGCCTGGAAGCCTGAGTGATTAAGGAACAAAGAGATATAGTCATCCCAATATCATAACTTGGAGGAATTTATTCTCATGTCCTTAGTTTGGAAGGGAAGTCTCCTGACACTTGGGGACTCCGGGAGGGCTGGGGGTGGGCAGGGGTGGTCACTGGGGCAGGATTGGTGCCTGTGACACTCCTGCCTCAGTGGGCTGGCCTGTTGCTCCAAGAATGCAATCAGTTCCTCTGGTCCCTCCTTGCTTTCTCTCCAGCCCGGGTGCCTGCAGTCCCACCCCAGGGAAGGAGTGCCTCGGTTGGGGAAGCTCTGAAGACGCTCAGGTGAAGGGACGGCAGGAGATGGGGTGGCTGGGGGCGGAGGCTCTCACCGCCTTTTCAGGCTGCAACCTCTCCCATCTCCCTTCCTGCTCAGAAGACATTTACCACGTGGACCCGCCAAAGGATGTCACAGAAACCACCCAAGAAACTTTCAAACGGGGTGAACAAATCATTTGTCCCCGAGAAAATATAGACAGTTGTTACATGGAAGAAGGCACAGCCTTGCAGGCAAAGAAAGAAAAAATGCCAACAAAAGCCCCACTACACGCTGATTCAGTTAGAGAACAATTTGAAAATGATAAAGCCCAGTGCTGGCAGGGATGTGGGGAAAGCAACACATCAGCTTTGCTATAAATGGATTCCGATTTTTTTTTTTCTTTCTTTTTTGGCTGCGCCGTGCGGTATGACATGTGGGATCTTAGTTCCCCAACCAGCGGTTAAACCCATGCCCCCTGCATTGGAAGCACGAAGTCTTAACCACTGGACCGCCAGGGACGTCCCCAGATTCAAGATTTTGAAGATCGATCTGTCTGTATGAAATAAACACTGAGAAACTGCACATACCCTCTCACCCAGCATTTTGTCTTTTGGCAAAGTGTGGTCTTATTTAAGAGTGGGAAATGGAAAAAACAAAAGCCAAAACCCCCAGATGCCCTGTGTTAACTTCCGTGGAGTACTCACAGTATTTGAAACGCTGAACACGTATTACCTTTTTAACCTTACTGCTGCTCGGCGAGGTGTGTGTTTTCTGAGCTCTCATTTCAGAGGTGACGACCTGGAGGCCCCTGGAGTCCAGCCCTCCCACCGTGGTCACGCAGGTGGTAAGTGGCAGAGCTGAGGTTTGAACCCAGGCTGCCCCACCGGAAACTTGGTGGGGGGTCCTCACCCCACACTACTATCGCTCTGTACTGTGAAAGCAGAGTCGTCCACCAAAGAGACGCTGCTGCAGCTACGTGTGTGTACGCTGTCACCAGGGTGCGACCAGGGGCAAAAGAGCTTCTTTCTGCCCCCTCCTGGTGGTAAATGCATGCCTGCTGCCCGGCAGGCATGCCCCGGCCTGTGGTTCCGGAATGCGGGTGAGCCGCTACCCCGGAGACCTGCTGTTGGTGGCCGGTGTTGGTGGGCCCGGCCCAGGCCACAGACCCAGCTGGCACACACGCTCTGTGTTTGTCCAAGGAATCAAGCCAACGCCCTTCGTGCCGCCTTGATGGGAGTTGAGCAGTTGAACCTATGCCCAGAACCCTTGTGTCTCCCGCTCTGGCAGAAATGCCGGTGGCCTCGCGGCTGGAAGGATAGTGACAGCTCCAGGCACCTGCGGCTTCAAGCAGGGCGTGACATTTTGGAGATGCTCTTGGCACGGGCCAGAGCTTGGATCCTCTGCCTCCCGAGAAGGGGATAGGAGGGGACACGTCCCTGTGGCATATCCGAGGCTGGTGTGAGTGTTGACGTGCTGTGAACTCTCAGGGAGCAGCGGCTTGTGCTCCTGGGGCCTCCTCTCCCCACCTCTAAAGAGCAGGGTTGGCCCATGTGAGTTTGTTGAAAATATGGGGCCCAGGCGCCATGGCCGCGGGATGCTCTGCGTGGGGCAGACGTGGGACACGGGCGAGAAGGCCATCCCTTTGCAACAATTTTTCTGTCCTCAGTTCAGCTTGGTGCTCCCGTGTCTTGACGGCCGGCCACCCCCTGCCTGACCCCCTCTTTAGTAGGCCTCAGGCTCAGAGCCATGCGCAGGCAGCAGTATTTTAATAACATGATTTGTCTTCACCGTGCTCACTTTCAGAGTTATCTTCTATGAGTGGCAAGTGGTACTGGTTTTCTGTTTACATTGGTGACAGACAATTTCCTTGTAAGATAAACTTAAGTAAAACTAAAAGGCGAGTCATCCTAAATAAAAATGTGAGGCAAATGATAGATCAGATGGAGATGCTCAGTCATAGAGGTGACCCCTGAAAGTCTGAAGTTTGGGACCCAAAGCTAAGGGTCCTCCTTGGTCCTCCCTGACGAGATGGCCCTGGACGGTGTGGGTCTTGCCAGCCTCTCCCCTCCTGGCTCGTCAGTCCTGTGTCTAGGTGGCCAGTTCTCTTGTTTTTTTTCAGCCGTGCCACGTGGCTTGCGGGATCCTAGTTCCCCGACCAGGGGTCAAACCCATGCCCTCAGCAGTGAAAGCGCAGAGTTCTAACCACTGGACCGCCAGGGAAGTCCCAGTGGCCAGTTCTCGAGTCTCTGGGACCCTTGGCCTCCCCTTCCCTTCCTCCCGTCTCTTCCTCCGTCCTTCTCGCTCCTGCCAAGTCAAGGGCAGGAAGGATCGCAGTGCAACCCCCTGCCATTGCCATGTTGGTCTGAGGGTTTCCGTACGGGGAGGGTGGCTGGGCTGCCCTGGGTGCTGGCTCTCCCTTCCCCAACTATTCCTCTCCCCCTTCGTTAGGCCAGTGCACCAGTTCTTACCTTGCCTGCTCATTAGAGAGGCTTCACAGGGTGAGGTGCAGCTTAGAGGAGAAAGCGCCACGTTTAATACTGATGACAAGAGCTCACGGTCACTGAGCAGTTACTGCATGCAGGGCACTGTGCTAAGAACTCCTTAGGTATTAGCTCACTGGATCCTCACCATAATCCTGACGTCATCTTTGATCCCTCCCCTCTTATTCCCCATCCCCTGTCTCCCCTGCACCCAGTCCATCAGGGAGCGCTACTGACTCTGGAAAACATCTCCAGAATCTGACTTTCTCCCCACCTCGCCTGCTCCCACGCTGGGCCAAGCCCCATCACCTCTTGTCTGCATGATTGCCTCCTCTTGGTTGCCCACAGGCAGTGAGACAAATCCTTTAAAAAGTCAGGTGTGGTTCTGTCCTCTGCTTGAAACCCTGCAGCGGCTCCTCAGCCCCTGCACAAGCGGAGCCCTGCCCGCCTCTCCTTCCCCACCTCCTGCTTCACTCTGCTGCAGCCACTCCAGACCTGAGCCTGCCGCAGGGCCTTTGCACTGGCAGTTCCCGCAGCCCAAAATGCCCTCCACACAGTATCTGCCCAATATCTGCACGACTTGCTCCTTCACTTCATTCAGGCTCTGCTCAAGTGTCCCCCTCCTTGAACAGCCCGCTGTGCCCCCTCATCAAAGGGGACCCCCCTTCACTCTCTATTCCCTCCCCCGACATATTTATATATATAAATATATATATATAAATAATATATATTTGTGTATATATATATATGTATATATTTATATATATAAATATAATGTATATATTTATATATATATAGTATATATATAAGCAAATATATATTTGTTTATATATATATATATATATATAAACAAATATATTATATATTTGTTTATTTGTGTCCCCCCACCCAGAATATAAGGCTGTAGGCAGGGATTTTTGTCTGTTTTGTTCTCTGCTGTACCCTCAACATCTAGAACAGTGTCTGGCATAGTGTAGATGCCTAATACAAATTTGTGCTATAAATGACCAGCCCTAGGAGATGGGTGCCATTGTTATCCCTACTTTGTAGGTGGAAAACAGGCCCAGAAAGGTGCAGCCACTTGCCCAGGGTCACAGGGATCTACAGGGAGGGATTTCCCCAGAGCCCTTGCACTCCACCGCTGTGGAGTGCTGCCTCTTGCACCGGGTGAGGGTCTGAAGCAGATGGTTCTAGGCTCAAATCCTTGCTGTACAGTTACCAGCTGTGTGATCCAGGGTGGCTGTCTCACCCTCTCTGGGCTTTGCTCCTTGTCTGCACAGAGTTCACAGCCCTTCCTTCCAAGGGTGCCCCAAGCCTTCCAGGAGTGATAATTGGCACAGCTCTTAACACAGGGCCTGGCATCCAGCAAACCTCTGGCGACTGTCCCTCTCCCATTTTATAGATGAGGCAACTGAGGCCCAGAAGATGCTCAAGATCACAGAGCCTCTGGGTTCAAAGGCAGGCCTGTGTGACTCTGGGTCTTTGCCTGGGGGACGAGCTCTCCCCGTTTGGCCAGTTCCCGGGCCTGCTCCTGCCATCCGCGTCCCTGGTGACAGCCCCGCCCTCCCTTTGTTCTGCTGTCGCTGGCTGCCCACAGCAGGTGGCATTGCCCTGGCACCAGGGGGAGGCTGAGGCAGCCACACACAGGTTGCTATTTGGTTTCCTCTCCACGGCCCTTCCTGGCCTGGGCGGAGGTGGGCGTGAGCTCAGGTGTGCAGGTGCGGAAGATTTGCGGTCCGCTCCTCCCTGTCTGAGCTCCTGGTGGTGCCTGGAGGCCTTGGCTGGGCCACCTGCAGGGTGAGTGACCAACTGTCCTGGTCTGCCCAGGACAGAGGGGTTTCCCAGGAAGCAGGTCTTTCAGTGCTAAAACCAGAAACGTCCTGGTGACCCACCCTGTGTGGTGGTACGGTGGGCTGGATAGCATGTGGGAAGGAGACAGGATCAGCTACCCCGAGTACACTGCTCTGCACCCCTCTGGCCCTGCTGCCTGCGGGGTTCTGTACTGGGCCTGGCTTTGGCATCAGGCAGAGATGAGTGAGGAATCCCTGTCCCATCCCATAACAATCACTTGGGCAAGTCATTTCAGCTCTTGGAGCCTCAGTTGCCTCGTTTGTAAAATGGGGATAAGATTCCACTGTCCTCACAGGGATGCCGAGGAATCAAATGAGAGAACAAGCATACAGCATTTAGCAGAGTGTGGACATCTGATACAGGAGAGCATGTCTGATTATATTATTAGATGTCTGCTTAAAACCCAGCTTCCCGGCACTCTTAGAATAAAGCCATGGACCTTTGAAGCTCCTGTGATCTGCCCCTGTGACCTCTGGCTACATCTCTTGCTCTTCTCTGCTCACTCTGCTCTAGTCACTCTGGTCTCCTGGCTGACCTAGACCTAACCCGCCCTCTCGCTGCCTCAGGGCCTTTGCATGTGCTGTTTTCTTTGCTTGCAGTACCAGACCCCCCCACACCTACCCCCTTCCTGGGACTGGCTTCTTCTCATCTTTGGGCCTTGGTTTAAAAGTCATCTGCACAGAGAGCCCTTCCCTTTCTACCAAATTTGAAGGGATATTTATCTTCTTGGGAACAGAATGTTTCTTAGATGGTTCACTGCTGCTGCCTTAGGCCCTAGGATGATGCCAGAGCAGAGCTCAGGACACGTTCGTCAAGAGGATGAATGAACGAACGTTGGCCTTTGAAGGTCCCCAGCAGGCTGGAGAAAGAACCCAGTCTTAAATGTCTTTCCTTCTCCGAGCCTCGGTTTCCTCATCTGTCCGCAGGGGTGAGAGGGGCATCCAGCTCCTTGGGGTTTGTGAGGCATGGATGGGGGTACAAAGATGGACCTGTCTGGACTTCCCTGGTGGCGCAGTGCTTAAGAATCCGCCTGCCAATGCAGGGGACACGGGTTTGATCCCTGGGCCGGGAAGATCCCACATGCCTCGGAGCACCTAAGCCCTTGCTACACTACAGAGCCTAAGCTGTAGTGTAGCCTAAGCACCTAAGCTACAACTACAGAGCCTGCACTCTATCTCCCGCAAGCCACAACTACTGAGCCCACGTGCCTAGCACCCGTGCTCTGCAACAAGAGAAGCCACTGCAATGAGTAGCCTGCGCACCGCAATGAAGAGTAGCCCCCGCTCGCTGCAACTAGAGAAAGCCCGTGCGCAGCAACGAAGACCCGACACAGCCAAAAATAAATAAATAAATAAATAAATAAATAAAATTTATTAAAAGCAAAAAAAAATGGACCAGTCCTTTCACTGCGGCCACATGTAAGTGGGACTCAGGGACTGGCGGCCCTGCCCACGGGGACCTCACATGCACCTCCACACCCACCCTCTCCCTGCGTCCTCAGTGGCACCACCGCACACACTACACACAGATCAGGAAACTGAGTCCCAGAAGGAGTCGTCCCTGTCTGGTCGCCCCGAGCTGGGCAGCCTTGTCCTGAATGTGGCTGCCTGGCCCGGCCTCGCCTCCCTCCTGCCTGCCAGGACCAGGCAGGCAGCTGACGCATCACATGCTCTCGGCTCCCCGCAGAGACTCCAGCACGCCGTCAAAGCTGTCAAACAATGTCCCTGCCAGGTTTTTACAAGAATCCAAGGCCTCACTGCCCAATGCCAAACACCCTCTTAAGACAATAGCTCCGGGGCCTGCAGGCCCATCCTGAGCGCACCGCCTCTGCTCGGCCACATATAGGCAAAAGCCTCCCTCTCCCATCACCGGACGGGCATCTGAGGGCGGCTGCCCCAGCCTTGGCCCGACCCCTGGCATCCTGCACCTCCAGGTCCACCAGCCTCTGGCCCAGGGGCCGGGTGAGGAGGCCAGGTGCGCCGGCGCGGGCGGCCAGGCCGGGCAGACACAGGGCCGGTTCAAGCGCCTCCCAGTGTCCTGTCCTCTCGCAGCCCGAGTGGCTGGCAGCACAGGCTCTTCTTACCAAATAAGGCCTGGGCCGCAGCGCCTGGACAGGCTCAAGCTCCTGCAGAGCGGCGGGCGGCCCGCTGCCGGGTCACCTCTTCCTCCTCGAGCACGGAGCCAGCTGGCCCCACAGAGTGCTGTCCCCGAGATTCAGGGAGCCCCACCTCAAGAAGCCCCGGGGGACTGTTCAGCATCCCCGGGAGAGGCCTTCTGTTGAGCACCGTTGGCATGTTCCATATGGAACCTTCGGAAAGCTCCATTTAGAATCTGAGATAAGTCAAGGTGCAGAAAGATCCCCGGCACTCCTGCTGTGGCCCTGGTAGCCTGAACTAGGCCAAAGGGAGGAACTGCCCCCCACCAAGTGCACATGCCTGCACCTGCTCCCATGACCCCAGGGCTGCTCTGCTGTTGGGTGTGATCTGTGGGTCACCAGTTACACCTGTCAGCTCCTTCCCAGTGCCTGGTCTGTGCTATCAAAGGGCAAGGCTGGCCAAGGGGCTAGGTCAGGCGCACAGGGTCTCTAGAGAAAACTGAGGAGCCCTGGGCACTGACCTGTCCCCAACCTGTGCCTGTAGTGAGGAGGGGGTGTGAGCACAGGCTGAACTGGGAGGACCCCATCCCTATGAACCAACCTGAGCCGCACCTGGGGGAGAGCATCCTGCAGGTGGGGAACGGGAAGAGGGAGGGGCAAGCCCGCTGTGGGTGACGGGAGGGTCGGGGGCTTGTCACGTCTCAGGAGCCACTATGGGGCATGGAGCTCCCCCGTCTGCCTGCCTTGGTTCCAGAAAGCAGCTTCACTTCTTGGAGCCTAAGTTTTGCCATCCTTTTTTTTTTTTTTTTTTTTAAAATCTTTATTGGAGTATAATTGCTTTACCTGCCATCCTTAAAATGGGTATAACACAGACTCTACCGTAAGGGTGGCTGCAGGAATTCAACGGGATAAGGTGTGTGGAGGGGCTCTGGAGAGAGCTGTCTGAGGATTAAGTGGGATGCTGGGTGACGGAGGGGATCCCTCCTTTCCTGGGAGATAGGGGGAGACAGGGGCCCTCCCTCTGTACCTGATGCCACACCCGCCCAGTTTTTCACTGCCTTCCCTGCTTTCTCAATAGTCTAGGGGAGCTGGGGTGGCATTCTGAGGTCTCCTGAGCCATTCCCAGAGCAGAAAGCACGTGGCTGGGGGTGACATGGATGTTCACGTGTGAACACGCATGAGTGTGTTTGAACGTGTAGGGCCCCCATGAGCTGCCATGAGCACAGCTGTGTGATCGTGAACGTATGCTAGAATGTGGGCACTCGGACCCCTGGCCTGGGCACGAAGATGTGGTTTCTGCTGATTTCCATTTCCTAAACCTTTTCATGAGGTCTGGGAATCTCTGGGTGATGTGGCCCCTCTCCTGGGATTGCTTATGGAATTAGGGGCCCAGTGCAAAATGAAAAGGTGCAACCCCTTGTTCAAACAGTATCAAGACTTTCAAGGTGGCAGTAGCACAGCATTAAACCAAGCGTGGGGCCTTTTTGAGCGTGTGGACCCCGTGTGACTGCCTTGGCCCTGTCCCCTGCCTCTCCCTGGCAGCGTGAGTGTGTGCGAGCTGGGCTGGGCTGTGGTCACATGA
>NW_006774722.1:497504-507284 GCF_000442215.2 Lipotes vexillifer
CAGCAGGAAGGGTCTTTAACGTCTGTAAAAGTGACCTCGCAGCCCCCAGTCATGGAAGCAGCCAGGAGCCAGGTCGGGACATGGAGCCCCTGATAGAAGCACTCTCCCAGCTGTTCTCCGTAAGTCCAGGTGAGCTTTGTTCCCTTGGACCAGAGGTCAGCGAGTGTGTGCAGCTCCTGCTTTTAGCCAGCCTGGCGGGACGCTGTGGGTGAGGCTGTCTGTGAACGGGACACCCATCGGGGGGCCGGGATTGGCTCAGCTGGTTGGGCAGCAGGGGCAGAGCTGGTGAGCCCTGGGGGCAGAGGCCAGGGCCAAGGGGCAGGATGTCCTGAGAGCCCAGAGCCCCTCCCTGGCATGAGAACCGGACGCTGCCATCTGGGTGCTTCTCCAAGTGTCTTGGGGCTGCCCTGACGGCTGCCACTTGACACCGGCCCTAGGGTTACACTCTGCTGGAAAAGTGTGTTTCCCCACCTCTGCAAAGTTGTCTGTGATCTCCAGAAACCACCCACCCAGTGCTCGAACGTGCCCACTGGGAACCTCGGGGATTCTGCCCAGAACCTTCCTGGTACCCCTCTCCTGAGCTCTGAGGTCCCTCAGGGAGGGGACTGGGCTTGGCTTGTTCGCGGGGTCTCCCAGAGCCTGGCACAGCGCTGCATGGGAGGGACGAAGAGACTGCGTGGAGGGGAGCACAGCAGGCCCCTTCGTAGCCCACGCCATTAGAGCCAGGAACTGGTGTTCATCAGAATCCTCCTCTGAGGCTGGGGTCACAGCGAATGTGCTATCTAGTCCTTTTACATTTTATTTTAATGGAAAGCCTGATGATTCACGTGCATTGGCTTATTTTTTGATGTAGGACAAAGTCTTCTCTCCAAGGGTCTGAGGGGTCTGCCGACAGCTCACGTCTTTCTTGCATAAACCACATGCCTAAATCATCTCCTGCTTTTTGCAGTTTCTCTTTCTTTAAAGTGGAGAGAGAAGGAATATGTTCACAGAGACAACCAACCAGAGAGGTTCTGGGCAGACTTCAGTGCTCTAAAGTAAACTTGTCCTTTCAGTTAATTAATCAACAGAGATTTATTTGGCATGACTGCACGCTGGAGCCGGCCGCTAGATGCTGAGAAATCAGAGGAAAAATGAGCTGAGGGAAATTCTGCCTGAGTGCAGCGAGGTTGGTTTTCTGTTTTATAAATGCAGAAACCAAGGCTCAGAGAGGTTGTGTGAGTTACCTAAGGCCACACAGCATGTGCATGGCAGGCTCTGGCCTGCAAGGAAGCTGAGTGCAGAAGTTGGCTAGAAGAGATGGAAAAACGGGGTATCGTTTGGTGGTCAAGATTCAGGCTTTGGTGCCAGTGGAGTTGGGTTCACATTCTGCCTCTGGGACCTTGGGCAGGAACTTTCCCTTCCAAACCTGGGTTCCCTCATCCTCTGAGGGTTGTACTTTGCTACGTGCCAGCTGACCTTTTTGGAGCCTGTTTCTCACCTGTAAGATGGGGACAGTAAGAGTTCCACTTCAGCCACTCAGCAGATATTTACTGAGCACCTACTACGTACCACGCACCATTCTAGGAGGTGGGATGCAGCCGTGAACCAAGCAGCCCCCACAAGTTATTGTGAGAGTTGATGGGGGATGTGGGCTGTGTGCCTGGCCCCGGCTCCCTCTTCAAGCCAGAGATGGGGCGCGTCCGGGCAACAGGGCTGCACTGCAGGTGGACTTTGGCCAAACCGATCCCCAGCTCTGAGATTCCATCATCTGTCCTCAGTCTGCCGGGCCACGTCAGGAGACCTAGGGAAGCAGGGAGAGGACCGGGGGCCGGAAGAGGGGACAAGGACTGGGGAGAGGAGTCGGGGAGTGGGGTTGTCACCATTGTCGCCCTTCTCTGGGGTAGAAGCGAGTTGTCAGGCACTTGATGACGGGCAGGTCTCTCCGTCAGCTCTTCACTGCCCTGTCCTGTGGACCCGCAGACCACCCAGTGGGGCAGGGGCCCCAGTTGACAGATGAGGAAACTGAGGCACAGGGGGTGAAGTCACTTGCTTAGCATCACCCAGCTCGTGGTGTGGAGTCGGGGTAGTGTCCCTCCGCAGCCCGATCTTTTAATTATAAGGTATTGAGAGAGGAGAGAGATGGGGAGAGGATGGGAGAGAGAAAGAGACTTGAGTACGGGAAGATGATGCCCCGCTTCGGGGGGCTTTCTGGACCCCCCTCGCTTGCCCTCCAGCCGTGCCTCTCTGAGGGGCTCAGGCTCAGCCCATCTCTTGGGCAAGCTTTCGGGCCCAGACCCGTGGAAGCTGTTACTCTTCTCTGAAGACGGTGCCCCCTCTTTGGGGTTGGGTTTTCCTTCCCAGCCAGGGACCTGGCATCTCTGGAAGCCTGGGAGGCTATTTTAAAACCTTACAGCTGGTTTTTATCGAGGCTGCTGATACGTACGTGTGGATACCTTGGGTTCGTTCTGCCAACACTGAACGAACTTTGCAAATGAGCGGGGCTGGTGCTGATCAGAGCGGAGGCTTGGCGGGGGGCATGAAAGGCTGCAGCCAGTGTTCTGTCCCCATCGGGACTCTGGGAGGAACGGGTCACCCACCGGGTCTCCGTGCGACCCCGAGCAAGTCCCTTCCCATCTCTGGGCCCCAGTCTCCCAGCAATGATGATGGGGCAGCCAGGAATGGTTGAGCATGCCGGGCCCGCTCTCGTCTTTCAGGTGGGAAAGCGAGGCTCAGAGAGGGGCTGCCGCCTGCCCAGGTCACCCAGGAGTAGCCAGAAGACGTAGAGTTTGAAGCCAGCTCTGGTCTGACAGTAGAGCGCAGCCGCTCCGCTCCTTCACTGCACAGCTCCCAGGCCCACTTCACGCTCGCAGCGAGGAAATGCTCTTATAGTCCCATCTCACAGTGGAGGAAACTGGGGCGCAGAGTGCGGTGTCGTCCCCAGGGGTCTGCCCTGCAATCACTCGTACCGGGTTTCCTCCTGTTTCTGTTCCCTCTGTCTCCCCTCTCACTCCAAGCGCTGCTTTTCAGGAGACCTTCTCCGACTTCCAAAATAGACTCCACGCTCCTTTGGGGCGCTTACTATATAGTTTTTCTATTTGCTGCTGTAAACCATCACCACAAACGTAGTGGCCAAAAACGACAGCCTTTATTAGTGCAGTTTGCGTGGGTCAGAAGCGCAGTGGGCCCCACCTGCTCGCTGTTTTGGGGTCTCCCAAGGTGGCGGCAGGCTGCACTCCTTTCTGGAGGCCCCGGGGAGTGCCTGTTTCCCGCTCATTTGGGTCGCTGGCAGAATTCAGGGGCTTGGCTCGTGGCCCCACCTCCAGCAGCCTCCAGGCCAAGTCTTTCTCCTCTGCCGTCTCTCTGATTCTCTCCTTCAGTTCTCTTCCACTGTTTTCCTTGAGGTGTGATTGACATATAACATTATATTATCTGTATATGTTATCTTCCACTTTTAAGGCTCTTTGTGATTACATTGGACCTGGATAATGCCGGATAATCCTTCCTCTCAAGCTCAGCTGTTTATTTTTATTTTTTAATTACTTAGTTTATTTATTTTTGGCTGCGCCTTGCAGCTTGTGGGATCTCAGTTCCCTGACCGGGGTTCGAACCTGGGCCCTTGGCAGTGAAAGCGTGGAGTCCTGACCACTGGACAACCAGGGAATTCCCAAGGTCAGCTATTTAGATAAATAAATCATGGGGATGTAATGTACAGCACGGTGACTACACTTCATAATACCTTATTTGCATATTTAAAAGTTGCCGAGAGGGTAGATTAACTTGAAGTCCTCACCAGCAGAAAAAAAAAAAAGGAAAACATTTTGTGGCTGTGCATGGGGCCGGATGCTAGCTATTGTGGTGATCATTTCTCAATGTACACAAATACTGAATCCTTATGTCGTACACCTGAAACGAATATAATGTATGTCAATTATACCTCAGTTAAAAATTAACTAATAAAAAATTTTAAAAGATTTTCTCAATGTAACCTGAAATATAAAATGAAATGAGTAGAAATTTAAAAGAATATATGTATTTTATTTATTTGGTTGCACCAGGTCTTGGTTGTGGCAGGCGTGCTCCTTTGTTGTGGCCGGCGGGCTCCTTAGTTGTGGCAGGCGGGCTCCTTAGTTGCAGCAAGCAGGCTCCTTAGTTGCGGCATGAGAACTCTCAGTTGTGGCATGCATGTGGGATCTAGTTCCCTGACCAGGGATCGAACCTGGGCCCCCTGCATTGGGAGCGTGGAGAGTTAACCACTGCGCCACCAGGGAAGTCCCTAAAATGAGTAGAAGTTTCTCAAAAAACCTTTAACTTGTTCCCTTAAAAGTGGGTCCTTCTAATTTGCCTATAGATGTTTTCATTCATTTTCTAATTTCTCATATATTTCTGTTTCCTGCCTAAGTGACTCCACAGTTTTAAGACCTTCCAGTCTGTGCACATGAAATTGTCACACATCTCAACTGTACCTAACGTTTAAAATTAAGGGAAAAAAATCTAGTATGGTATGTGAAACAAAAAAAGGTCAGCTGTTTAGTAACCTCAATTCCATCTGCAGCCTTAACTGCCCTTTGCCATGTAACCTAACAAATTTATAGAATCTGGGGATCGGGATTGGACAAGGTTGGGGGACCACTGTTTTCCTCCCATAGTTACCTTACTGGTATTTTGCATCACACATATTTATCGAATTTGTCGTTATATATTCACTTGTGAGATTCTTGGTTTTCTGTCTCCCTCCCAAGACCGTTAGAGGGTTGGAGGTACTGAGTACAAATTCCCTGGACAAACAGCAGAACCTCCATGTTGTTATATATCAACAAAGAGAGCTGGACGCTCAGTTTCCCCCCTGCTCCCAACAGGGCTGCTGTGTCCAGTCGCACAAGTTGTGGACTGCACAACCCCAGGGCTTGGCTCACACCTAAAACTCTGTGATCCTTGCGGTTGCGTGGGGTCCAGCCTTTAGGCCCGTGGGCCATGGCTCTGCCTCTGAACCTGGAGCCTGTGTCCTTAACCCTGGCTGCCTTTGGAGTCATCCAAAGGGCTTTTAAAATCCTGATGCCCAGGCCACGCCCCAGACCAGTTGCCTTGGAATCTTTGGAGTGGACCCTGGCATCTGGCATCTGGACACCTGGCATTTCCCAGGTGACTCCAAGGTTGGGCTGAGGTGCGAGCCTCCCTCCGGAAGAGTCAGAGAAAGAGTTATGTAACACAGAGGGCGGGAAGCCCACTCAGCTAACTTTGCGTAACTGAGGCCCAGCAGCTGCTGGTGACACATGTGCTTTCCTCTCCCACAGGCCCCATTTCCTCACTCTGTGTGGCTGTGGCCCAGCTCTTGGGTTTCCTGCGGCCAATTAGCCGGCCTACACGGGCAGCTGCCCTCATGGCCTCAGGGATGATTTCGGATCTGCCAACATTTGGCTGTCCGTGGACATGGGCCACGCTTGTCCATCAGCACTGCTCCATCAGGGGTGGTGATGTCTCTCCTGGGTGACCAACTGGCTGCAGGGAGGGGCAGGGAGGCTTGGGGCCGGGCGGAGGGGGAGCAGATTCTCTCAGGGAGCCCATGAGGGCTCTTGCTTGGATGTCACTTGAAGGTTGCCAGATCCTAAGTTCCACTTGGCCGCGGTCAATTTGCTGGCCCGTTAGTCGGGAATTATTTCCTCGGAGGGCGCCAAGCACAGCTTCCGAAGTCTGGGCGGCTCACTTTTGGGGCCAGGTGATGAAGTGTACTGGCAGCCGGAGTGAGATAGGGCATCACGGTCTGTTGGGGTAATGCGCTGTCAACGCTTTGTTTCCAGGACACTTCTGCTCTGCCGGGCGCCTTGGGACCCAGTGGGAGGGGGAAGGAGGGGGTGGATTGGGGGAGCCCGGGGTAGGAGCCAGCGGGAGATGGGACTGTGGCCGGCACATCTCACCATTTCCCAGGAGTACTCGTGGCCCTGCCCCCGCCAGTGGAAGGCTGGGACACATGTCCGGGCCTGGCAGGTGTCTGCCTTTCTCCAGGGTCACCCAGAGCCACACAGCCCCGGGCCTGGTGGCCCTCTGCCCTCGGCACTCAGCTCCTTGCCCTCCCCAAAGGCTTGTGTTTCTTTGGCCTGTTGGCCAGGGGCCTGGGCATTTCTGTTTCCTGCTCAGTGAAGTTGGCAGTGCGGGTGGGGAGACTCAGGATCAGTTCAGGGCAGGAAAGTGGAGGACCAGGTCTCGTCCCTGGCAATCCCCCAAAGGTGAGGCATCACGTGGTACAGCGACCCCCTTGACGCTAACACAGCCCCTCCACCCGTGGCCCTGGGGCGTTACTGTGCTAACAGTCTGCTGTGCCCTCTGCTCTGGCCTGGCCACGCCCCAGATGGGGCCAGTCAGATGCTGCAGCTTTGCCCCAAGAAAGGGTGGAAGTTCTTGATAGAAGACCACCCTTCTCGGTGGTGCTGCAAATTCGTTTCCATGATAAAACCTGTCAAACCTTGCTGGGCACCTGCTAGGGACTGTTCTCAACCTGGGTACAAATGAGTTCATTTAATCCTCAGAAAGCCTCGGGAGCCAGGTAAACTCTTGTACCCATTTTGTAGATAAGAAGACCGAGGCATGGAGAGCTCAGCTGACAGGGTCACACACTCTTGGGAGCAGTGCTAGCGTGGGGACGCAGCCTGAGCGCCTCAGCTCTGGGAAGAAGCCTGCCGACCCTGAGTTTGCACGTGCCTCGGGAGGGGATTCTCAGCCCGGCCAGCCGCAGAGGTCACGGGGAGCGCTTCGGCCACTCAAGGGGAACCAGAAATTTGGAAACCACATTCTTATCTGCTCCCCACAAGAGCTGCAGCTCGGCAGGGCTCCTGAGCAGCGAAAGTCGGCTGGTTCTTCGTTCACTTGTTTGTTCGTTCATTCGTTCGTTCACTCGCTCATTCATTTACTCAACCAATGTCGAGGCAGGGCTTCTCCTGAGCTGGGTTCTCCGCCAGCGTGGGTCAGGCCACGCTCCCTCTCCTGGAGTTCCAGGTCCGAAGGGGAGACTGGTAAGAAGTCAGCAAGCACGTGGTGTCCGTGCTGTGGCAGGTGGAAGGGCTAGAAAGACCATTAAAGTGGGTTATTAGAGACTGGAGGCTGATGGGATGGGTGCAACGGGGTGGTCAGGAAGGCCTCTGGGGAGGTGACATTTGAGCAGAGACCTGAACGAAGAGAAGGGGTGAGCCAGGCAGAGGAGAGGTGTGTTAGTCTTCAAAGCTGTGTAACAAAGTACCGTAAACTTAGTGGCTGAAAAAGCACTCGGGGTGTCCGCGGGTCAGGATTTGGCACGTTTTAGCCGAGCTCTGTGCTCAGAGTCTGACAAGGCTGCAGCCGTGGAGCCGGCTGGCCTGCGTTCTCATCTGGAGGCTCGTCTCCAAGCTCCCTCAAGTTGTTGGCCAACTCAGAACTGAGATGCCTTTGTCCCACTAGCTGTTGGCTGGGAGCTGCTCTCAGTTTCGAAGGGACCTGGGAGCTCCCAGGTCCTTACTGTGTGACCTCCTCCTTCGGCCCTCTCACACTTTCAAGTTCTGATTTCAGAAGGTCCGGGTCCCTTTTAAGAGCTCGCCTGATTAGATCAGGTCCACCCTAGGTAATCTCCCTTTCGAGAAACTCCAAGTCAACTAGTTAGTAACTTCCTCCTGGGACGGATATTCCGTCCCATTCACAGTGCTGCCCACGTTCAAGGGCAGGGAATTAGGCTGGGTGCCTGCACCAGGGAGACAGTGCTCTGCCACCCGCAAGGGATGCGGGCTCTTCTGTGTTGCCCGGGGAGACAAGAGCACTGTCTGGAAGGACTTCTGGCCAAACTGCCTTAGAAAGAAATGTCAGTGAGAGGCACAGGCTCCATTCCAAAGCCTTCCTTTGGACAGCTTTGGGAGTTTCTCCAAGTCCTGGGCACTGTGTTTGAGAGCCAAGTGTGGAGTCTGCTCCTGTGTGGCTGTATCCTTCACAACAGAGAGAGAGACGGGATACTGCTCAGGGCTCTCTCTGTCACGAGTGACACAAAACCTGCCTCAACTGACTTAAGAAAAATAATTTTTATGTAACTGAAATGGTCTGGGTCTGACTTCAGGCACAGCTGGATCCAGGAGATCAAATGCTGTCCTCGGGACTTGATTTCTCTCCATCTCTGGCTCTGTCTTCCTTTCCAGTCAGCTCCCGGCAGCTCAAGATTTACAGCCACCCACCTCCCCTTCCAGTAGAAACGCAGATTATTTCTTTCCAACAGTTTCACAGAATTAACTCAGATTGGATTGTTCTGGGGGCATGTTCCTATCTGTGAATCAGTCGCTGAGGCCTAGAGGATGGAGTAAGCTGATGAGCCAGGCCTGAGTCACATGTCCACCCTTGGACCCTGGGAATGGGATTCCCCTGCCCAAACAATAGGGAATCCAGTGGGGCAGAGGGTCCTGTAAGAAAATTCTAAGTGCTGTTTCCAGAAGATGTGGGAATGCATACCGGGGCATGGGAGGGGGGACAGAGAGTGATGTCAGAGACCATAGCTGTATCTGCATTTGATGAGACAAAACCAGGGGGGAGAGGTGTGAACACCCACGTCCCACACCAGCCAGGGGCAAGAAGCCAACTGAGGGGAAATTCTAAAGCAACTGCATGCGTCTGTGTGAATCAGTGGGCGCTCCCTGAGGTTGGTGGATGGAGGGAAGAACTCGGGGGGCAAAGGGGATACAGCCATCCCCGGGGGGAGAGGGAGACTTCCTAAGACTGGGAAGGGGAGGGGGCGTGGCCAATTCCCTGCAGTGATGGAACCCTCGGGGGCACTGTCTCCTTGGGGCACCTGGCGAGGCCTGACCCATCTCGGGGGCTCCAGCTCCGGCCCAGCAGAGGCTGCAGATCTGCCTCCTTCAGGTGGCCATGTGGGCTTCGACGATGGGTGCATCAGGGCAACGTGTGGGGAGTGTGCAGCTGGCACCTGGAATGTTCCACCTGGGGAGGGACCCTGGCTTTTCATGATACCTGAGACACTGGGGCAGCATGGGCAATCGAATATGTGAGGCCCAGTGCAAAGTGAAAATGAAGACCTTTGTTTAAAAACTGTTAAGAGTTTCAAGACAGCAGAGGATCAAACCAAGCACAGGCCCTTCTGAGCTCGGGGCTGCGTGCCTCCCTGGCCACGCCCACGTGTGAAGCTGCTCTGCAGTGGAGGAGGAGCCCAGCACTTCCCTCCAAAAATCAAGTTTTATTTGACTTAGAAGAACTGAGTCAAGTGATGCCTCCTGCTTCCACTGCGGCATCCTCCCGCACAGGCACTCCGCCCGGAGTCGCGTCCTCTCTGGGCTTCAGTAGGAAGAAAGACGGACGCTGCTCGCCTGTGCCAGAGGGGAGAGATGCACTTGCTGGGCTCAAAGCCTCATTTCAAAGGTAGAAGAACCTGAATGTGATTCAAATCTGGGTTAAATACTGCTTTTGCCATTGATCCGTTGTGTGATCCCGGAGAGACAGTTCCTCTCTGACCCTCAGGCTCCTTCTCTGCAGGACGTAGGTTCTGATAGCGACAGGTTGGTTGAGCCCTCACGGAGCAGCATTGGGGGTGGCCACGTCGCTGGGCTCTGAGGTTTCCCCGTGTCTGTTGGGAGAACTTGTGCAGGGCGTGGGGCATGCTTGCTGGGGGGAGCTGTCCGTCTGCAATCACCCCGGAGTCAGGACACCCTGAGAACGGGGCCTGGCCTCTGTCTGCGGCCACCTCTGCTGGCACTGCCTCGCGGGGCGGGTGAGGTGAGGACTTAATCCCCTGTCATGCACTCCCAAGTTCCTCCTGCGGCTCGGCCTCCCCGCCCGCCCCCG
>NW_006774722.1:507749-517693 GCF_000442215.2 Lipotes vexillifer
CGCCCGCCCCCGCCCCGCCACAGGACCCTGGCTGTTCTGCAGGGTCACCGATGCCAGAGTCCTTTTGTTTTGTTCTGAGGGGCCCACCTCCTTCCCTCCCTCTGTGCGTCCCCATCTGAAGGCCTCCAGCAGGTCCCGGGTCCTCAGGCAGGAGCATCTCCACGAGTCTGCAGGCTCAAGGTCTGTTCTGGCTGCCAGTGGCCAGAGGCATCCCAGGGATGTTCTGAGAAGGTCGTCCCTGTGCTCCGTAGTCCCATCAGATGCTGGCTCCATCCTGCAGTGTGCCTGGGGGAGGATGAACTCAAAGTGCCCACCCACTGCCGGCAATGGAGCAGGCGTCCCCTGTGTGTGAGGTGATTTTCTTCCAAGACCACGGGAACCAGAGCAATGCCATTTCTGGCATCACAGCAAATGTCTGGCAGCTGCTGGCTGACGGCCTCTGATTGGCTTATCTCCTGGAGCTGCGTGGTGACAATTTGACTTTTCCCAGAGTCCCCTCCCCTCCTCCCATTGCCCCTCTTGATAATGGTGTGGGCCACTCTGACCTCTAGATCGATTTGCACTTCGACCACTGGGGAGCTAGTGGGGGAGGTGGGAGCAGGGGTGGCCAGGCTGCTTGGGTAAAGGCATCTGTTAACAGCGGTCCCCACATTTCACTCTCTGAAGGCTGAGAGACCCCTGAGCAAAGGCTGGCTTCAGGAGCGTGTGACCTGGGTAGTCACACAGGCCCTCGAGCCCTAAAGGACCCCATGCTTTGTTTAGAGCTCTGCTGTCACTGTTGGGAAATTCTCAATACTTTTTGAACAAGGGCCCCGAATTTCCTTTTCTCGTTGGGCCCTGCCCTTGGATTATGCGGCTGGTTGGGGCCCTGAGGTTGCCCCCCGCCACCATGGGAAGAGCCCCTGTTTTTCCCAAACATTCTCGAATGTCTGCTTCCTCCTGAGAGCTATCTCACTGTTGTGGCCCCGCTGGGGGCGGTTCATTCATTCTGGTTCAGGGGCCCCCTCAGAGCTGCCCCGCTGCACTCCATTTTTGATCCTCCAGCTTTTTCTTTAATTTTCGACCTTTTTCTGGCCATAGATTCATCGAGTCTGAGCCGGTGCCAGGCTGACCTCTCTTGCTGCAGCATCTCACTTAGTCCTCACCCCCAGGGGATGGAAACAATCGTCAGTCTAGTTTACAGATGGGAAAGTCGAGGCCGGGAGACATGCAACAGGCTGAGACGGCCCTGAATCCAGGCTGCAGAGCCCAGACCCTTAGCAGACGTTTCCTGCCCACAAAGGGCAGAGGTCTCCGCCACAGAGGTCGGAGGAGAGAGGAGCGTGTCCTGGGTCCACATCCTCCGCCCCTTTGCAATCTCCCTTCCCCAGGGCTTGCCCTGTGCTGGGGACGCCGCAAGACTTTGAGGTGCTCGGGATCCATGGCTGCATCATTGGGGTGGGGTTGGCCACCCGTGGGACCCGTCAGAGGGGGCCTCGTGTGGTTAGTACCAGGAGCCAGCCTGGACCTCGCCTGGGCTGGCAGAGTGGCCTCCCTGGGGACACGAGGCCCAGGCCGAGCCAGGGTTCCCAGGGCTGGGTTCTAAGGAGCTTTTTAAAGCCATTTCCTGGGCTAGAAAGAAGAGGGTGCCAATTAAGTGCCTGGCTGAAGTGTGAGACCCAAACGTCCTGGAGCCCAGTCATGGAGCCTCCTCGAGTTTCTGCCCCGGCCCGACACGGCATCTGGGGTGAAACGGGCCCAGGAACCTCTCCTTAGTGTCCCTTATGAGGGGAGAAGCTTTGAGCAGACCTCTCTCGACTGTATGTGCCCACCAGTGTCCCAGGGGGTCCTTACAATCCACGTTTTGGTGGTGCTAATGCTGCTGGTCTAGAGAGAGAGAGAGAGAGAAGGAAAGAAAGTGGAAAAGGGAAAAAGAGAGGTGGAGAGGGAGGGAGAGAGAGAGGAAGGGGGCGTGTACTCTGTGGAAGAGAAGCCCCAGGGGGCGGGGGTGATGCTGTGTGGTGGTGACTGGTACAGGTTTTGCTATTGGCGTCCTAGGACCGAATCCCAGCCCCATCACTGATGGCTGGGCCTCAGGGCCTCAGTTTCCTCCTCTTGAGAATGGGTTAATGACAGTTCCTGCTTGGTGGGCTGAGGTTAGGAGGCAGAAGGCCTGGTTCCCGGCAGAAGCTCCGACTATGTGGGTTTTACGGTCATATTTGAAATATGACCAAGTGTGGATCTTTCCAGAGACCCCGCCCTGATTTAGGACTCCTCTGCAAAGATGGGTTTATCATCAGGCATTGGAAGATTCTTTTAAAAGAACTCCTGAAGGCGGGGAAAATCATATATCATGTTTTAGCTACTGGGGAGTGGGTTTGGGGTATAAGATTGGAAAGGAAATTTGAATTTTGGGCTTTGTATTCTTTTGTATGTATAAGCTCCCTGGGGCCCCTTGAGAACTTCAAGGGGTGCCCTTGAAGTCTGAGGAAAAGTTGCAAAGATAGCACAGTGTTTGCATACGTCCCTCACTCAGTTTGAATTTCCCGTAACGCTGTCATTCTACATGACCGGGGCTCTCCATCAACCCTGGTACATCATCACTCACCCAATGCTAGACTTGATCTCGAGTCCACAGCGTGTCTGCGTCAGGATCGCATCCAGGATGTACTTTGCATTTAGCGCTCACGTTTCCTTAGTCGTGTGGTCTGTGACAGTTTCTCCATCGTTCCTCATTTTTGGTGATCTTGGCCATTTTGGGGAGTAGAGCTCAGGTGTTTTGTGAGATGTCCTCCGATCTGGGTCTGCCTGATGTTTTCCTCATGGTTAGACCAGGGTTTGGGGTTTCTGGAAAGAAAACCACAGAGGTGAAATACCCTTCCTGTCACATCCTACCACGGGCTACATGATATCCACATGGCATTGTTTTTACTTGTTAGCCATCCTGGAAAACTAATAATACTCTACATCTTTCCACCTAAAGTGTGGAGGTGTGTACATCTGTCTCTCGGAGCTGTGGAGGTCTCCACAGCAAAGTCATCTCCAAGGGTCACTGTGAGGGACGGCAACAGGGACCAGTAATGGGAGCGGTCGTTGGGGACTTCAACCCCATCTGTCATATTTTCATTTTTACAAGCTATTTGCTTTTTCTATGAAATGGTAATTGAACGTGTGAGTAGCCCCAGGAGCTTACTCACTGCATAGAACTAAACACATGCATGTATACACATACATACACATGTACACATACATAGTTACACAAATACACACACACACATACACACAAGTGCAAGCACACTGGGGAATCTGAATAAAATGGGTGGCTTGTAGCCACGTCAATATCCAGGTTGTGATGTTACACTATAGTTTTGCAAGGTGTTAGCACCAGGTACACAGGATCTCTTTGAATTATTTCTTACCCCTGCATGGGGATCAATTATCTAAAAATTAAAAGCTTAATTTAAAATAAATGCTCCAAATGCTTCTGGTTGTCTCCAGAATTAAATCCAAGCCCCTCCGTGCTCTGGACCCGCCCACCCCAGCACACACCTGAGTTCCCACCTGTGGTCCACACACCCCTTTCCCCGGAGATGTTTCAGGCCCTCCTACCTCAGTGTCCTCCCACCTCAAGGCCTTTGCATGTGCGGTTCCTACGCCTGGATGGCTCCCCCGTCCGCAGGTCCACTTCCCCCGGGTCCGTCCTAGTTGTCCTTAAAGTTTCATTTCAAGTGTCACTTCCTCTGGGAAGGGTCTCCCTCCCAACGGCATCTGTCAGCTCCGCCTGTCCCACCCTGCAGCAGCCCGCGCCTCTCCTTCAGTGCTCCCATGGCGTGATTGTGTGGTTGTGTGCTTATTGGTTTACTGTCCACCTTCCCTCTAGACAGTGAGGTCATGTGGGCCCCAGGGCTAAGTAAGTCCTCAGCAAATTCTTGCGGATGAATGAATGGATGAATGAACGAATGAAAATAGCCTTTGCTCCTCAGTTAGTCTGAAACAGGGCCAGAATTTTAATCCTGGTAGTGGAGATGCCAAACTTTCCACTGGAATAAAACTTGTGTTTCCCTTCCGGCTGCTTCTGGTGCGTCCTACCTTGGATGACGTGCCTGTTTGATTTGGGGAGGTTAGGGGCTCATGGGAAGGAATTTTGAAGGACTTTGTCTCCCACGGGGCTCTGGAAGGCCAGCAAGGCATTAAGAAATATCTTTCATCAAACTTTAATTCAGCCCTGAGAGCGGATTTAATCTCTGCAAGATAAGCTTATTCCAGGAGTGCAAACAGATGCCGTCTGTGGAGCACCTGCCTCAACTCTGCTCCGAGAAGCAGGTCTGGATCTGCTCGGACACAGGTTCAGCCCAGGAGTGTGAGGAAAAAGGCTTCAGGCGTGGATTTTCTCTTGGAAGCCTCTCAACCAAAGTTTTGGGAGGTGTTTGAGGATGTCCTTTTGAGACCGGGCTCAAGGCAGGATGAAATGCCCCAGGGGTCAGCCAACCTCACCTGGGCTCAGAGGCTGTCAGTCTGATTCTCTGGCTTCCCGTCATCCTCCCTCCAGCCATCCCAGCCTCGGTTTCCCGATCTGTAAAATGACCAGATGCTCGGCTTTCGAACTTGTATGCTTGTAGGTGTGCAACATTTTCCTCCCATAAAAAACGTCTCAAAAGGGTAGTGAATGTGCCATTGCACGCTCCCTCCCTCCCCGCCCCCCTTACTCGGTGGTGAAGGAACCCCCAGGCAATGACTTCAACCGACACAGCTGCAGCTTCACAGCCAACTCACTGTTTTCTCCGGAGCTCATGTTTTCATATACAAAACAGTGCCTGCAAATGAGATTGTGCTCGGGAAGCCCTCCCTTGCGCGCTCAGCATCTGGCACACGGGAAGGGCTTAGTAGCGGGTTGAGGGCGGCCCCCCAAAGCTATGTACACCTGGAGCCTGTGAATGTGACCTTATTGGGAAAAGGATCTTTGCAGCTGTAATTAAGTTAAGGACCTCAAAATGAAGTCATCCTAGATCAGGGTGGACCCCCAAGTCCAATGACGGGTGTCCTTAGAAAAGAAGAGGAGGGGACACACAGGGAGAAGCCATGTGACGATGGAGACAGAGACTGGAGTGAGGCAGCCACAGGCCCAGGACCCCTGCGGCCACCAGAAGAGGCCAGGAGAGGACCCTCCCCCAGAGCCTGCAGAGGGACGTAGGCTCTGCCAACAGCGTGACTTTGGACTCTGGCCTCCAGAACTGTGAGAGAATAAATTTCTGTTGTTTTAAGCCAGCCGGTTCGTGCTGCATTGTTGCATCAGACACAGGAAAACGAATACAGATGCCGTAAATGGCTGTGATGATAATTAATCTTCCACCTTGTCGTCCAACCAGAGCTCACATCCCCGTCTCAGTTTAGGTTGCGTGCGGATTCCCTGCGCTGCGGGGAACATCATGCGTTTATGGGTGTCCCCTTCCCCACGCCTTCCCGGGCTGCTCCCTGGAGGGTGTATCACCCACCTCTCTATCTCTCTTGCTACATGATTTTTAGGAAACTTCTCTGACATCCTGCCATCTGACTTGGCCAATTTCCTTGCTGAAATCAGGCCTCAGCACAACACTGAACCCCCAGCAGGCTGACTTCCTGGAGGCTGCACCTCTCCAACAGGCCCAGACGAATGCACGGGGAGAAGCCTCAGTTGTGTTGTCCTGGGGAAGCGATTCCTTCCAATTCCAAGAAACCCTAAGTCCCGGGGACTTCCCTGAAGGCGGCCTCCAACTCTCACAGGCTGAGGAACTGGAGGGTGCAGGAGAATATTTAGCATCTTTTGGGGGGATATGAATAAAAGTGAACCATCAGGGGAGAGGCCAGTGGAGCAGAAGGCATTTGTTTTGGAGCAGGACGGAGCTGGCCATGAATCCCTCTCTACCTGTATTAGCTGTTGACCAAAGTGCAAGTTACACCACCTCTCAGAGCCTAGCCTTACTCTATTCAGCCACAGAAGGAAATACTAATGGTGCTGACAGCACAGATCAAGGAGATAAGGCTGACATTCTACAGAACACCCTAGGCCGGTGCCCCCGGAGTTGTGCAACCCAGTTCTGTGGACACAGAGGGAAGGCATCCCAAGACGGTGCATCTCAAGACGTGCCAGCCCTGTGTGACTTAAGGAGACATCCCCTGGGGCCACCTCTGGGGAAGTTTGGGGGATAATCACCCAGACTAGGCCCCCAGCAGGAACCTGCTGCTTCCAATCCAATTTGTCAGGCCTGTCTCCACCCCACATGGTGTCCTTGCGGTTCTTGAAATTCAGCCTGTCTGAAGCTGAAATTTCCGAGGTTGGCCACCACTGGCTCCTTGTCTCCTGGTGCTCATTGCCAAATCCTCTGCTGTGTATTTTCAGTTTGGTTTCCTGCATCCTGGCCACCCTGATCTGTATCTCCCTCCCTCCAGGCCTGCACATCAGAAGCATGTGTTCTCACCTCTGAAAGGGCACGTGGTGTTCATGGCAAAGGAGACTGTGCTGGGAAAGTCCTTCCCTACTTGCTGAGGCTCTGGCATGTGGGCTGGTTGCTGCCGGCGTGGTGACTGCTCTCCACTGTGATCTACGCCGGCCTGGGACTTCCCCTCCCTCCTGGTCACAGAGAGAAGGACCTCTGTTGCCGATGTGTGGACAGGCTGAGCTCCGGCTGCCCCCCTGCACATGGCTGTCTGCGTCCCGCCTGCTGGGAGGACTCCTTCTCTAAGCCTTGCCCTCTGAGGGCTCCCTCATCCGAGTGTCTTTCTGGATTGTCTGAGCCCTTCTTTATTCCTTCAGACCCATTTCAAGAGTCACCTACGATGACCCAGCTCAGCCCCACGAAGGTTTCCCTGGATTTTCTTGGCCTCCGTGCCGTGGATGTGAACTTGACTTTGCTTTCTAGCTGACAGTAATGAGCATTTCTCAGCTCTCTGAAAAGCTTCTGCCTATATTATCTCATTTAATTCCTGCACTATCCCTGCCAGCTTGGGTGGTGTGAGCCTCACTGGCCCCATTTCACAGGGAGGAAACTGAGGCCCCAGAGCTCAGGCTGCTGCCCAAAGCCACACAGCCAGCATGGGCAGAAGTGGGGTGTAGACACAGGGCAATGTCACATCTGAGCCCCTGTTGGTTCCATCCGGGGGCACAGAGCCCTTCTGGAATCCTTCTAGCAGGGCTGGGGCTAAGGTGAGACGAGTGAGGCATGGCCCTGCTCACAGAAAACGCTGTCATCAAGATAAATACGATGCCAAAGTAAAAAATACCAATGCCAAAAAACATCCATGATGTACAAAATATGAAAATGTTTAACACAGGCTGCAGCCCTGTGCTGGCACCATCCTGCCTTATTTGTCTCACCTTAAACCCGGCCCTGGCGCCATAACCGTGACTTACACAGACAGATGGCGGCCTGGGGGCTGGAGTTTTTACCAATTTGAATTTTCAAACTGAAGACTTCATGTATGTGCTGCCTCTGACTGCCACTTAATCTTTATTATGTAAACTTTCCAGCATGCGGAAAAGGTGAAAGAACGTAGTACAGTAGATCCTGTGCTGTGTGTCCTTTTTATCTCTGTTCTCGACCATAAGCACCTCAAGGCCACGGGCAGCCCCGGAGGCCGTCGAGCGCAAGGGTTCGTGCACTTCATACAAGGGCCGCACCTCGGGCCCACCCCAGACATGCTGCATCAGATCAGCACCCAGCAAGCCTCCCGGGGCAGCCCCCCCGGAGGGTTGCTGTAGCAACGGGAGAGCTCATTCAGGCAACTGACTTTTTTTTTACAAAGCATCTCCTCTGGGTTAAGTGCTGGAATCACAGTCAGCATTCAATCAGTGCTGCTGCTGATCAAACCAGAGGCTCATAATGTTTGCTGAACACTCAGGAACTGCATCGCGGCCGTTACCTATTAGACTCCAAAGAGTCCAGCTCTGACATTGTTCCCGTTTTGTATTTTCATTTGGACACAGGGAGGTCCTTGTGGGGGGCTTGCTTGTGTTTTCCACTTCCTGACCCCAAGTTCCAGGTCTTGGTGCAGAGCTGAGCTGCCCTGGGGAGTCCCCAGAGCCCTGGGGTTCATGCTGGGCAGCAGCCCGATGCGGCCCATCTGGGGAGCAGATGTGCTATTTACAAACCTCCACCCGAGGCCGTGAGAGGTGACGGAGGGATCCCACTTCTTGGGGCTCTGGTTCCCAGTAACATGCCTGGTGGGTCCAGCAATATTCAGGACCTACTTCTGCTAAAAAATGATGCCTTGTTTATCCGAAATTCAAATTTAACTGGGCGTCCTGTGTTTTACCTGCACCCCTACTTCCTGGACCCCCCCTCCACTTCCCTCTGTAAACTATTTATTGAGGTGTAAAATATACAAACAGAAAAGTGCACAAATCTTAACCGACCAGATGCATGGATCTTCACAAAGGGAACACAGGAGGGTAACCGGTAATCACATCCGGAAAGAGGACGTGACCCCAGAAGCTTCCTCGTGCCCCTCTGGTCCCACTGTCCCACCCTGGGGTTACCACTGTCCTTATCTGCAACTCCACACATCACAGACTCTTCCTGTCTTCGAATGATCTAAGCATGGAAGCACACAGTGTGTTCTCCTGGTCTGGTCTCCTTCTCACATGGAGATGCATCCCTGTGGCTGGTGCCTCATCTGTCCTCAGCGACTGGGAATATTCCACCATCAGATACACGACCCTTTGTTTCCCCATTCCCTGTTGATGGGCATTTGGATTATTTCTAGTTTGGGGCTCTTATAAATAAAGCTGCTAAGAACATTCTCGCACAATCCTGCTTTAGGCATCACCCTCACACTTCACATCCATCCCCAGTTAACATATTAGGCACGTGGTTGATCTGTCCCCTTTGACTGGAAGCCCCAAGGGGGCTGGGCTGGCCTCTCACTCTAGTACCCAGCCCCTAGCACATTGCCTGCACATAGTAGGTGCTTAGTATGGATTTGGGGGATGAAAGAACATCTGCTCCTTCTCTCCCCAGGCATCTCGGGTCAGGGCTGTCCTGGGAACTGCATCCATCAAGAGTTAAGTTGGGGCACAGAACTTGGATTTGCATGCACTTTGACTGTGAACCCAGACAACTGCCATGCAAATGTTAGGGAAATGGGCCCCTGAGGCTCTGGCAGAATAGATGGAGGAACCTGCTTCCCCTGCAGCCTGCCGGCTGATGTCCTATTTTTACCTTCCATGGGCTGCCTGGACTCAGCAGATGTCGCCAGTGGTAACATTCCTGGGCTTCTCGAATGCTTCCAGGCACCCCGAGTCCAGTGGCTCAGAGCTGGATGATAAAGGCCGATAAGGATTCCAAGCCCAGCACCGGCCTGGCCCTGGAGCTCCTCAGACCTGTGCTATCAGAGTCCTGTAAAAGAGCCTGCTCCTAGCTATTCTGGGTCCTGGAAAGCCTCGGGGGGACACACTGCTCTGAGGAGAACCAAGAGGGAACCCAGAGCAGCTGAGATGGGAGATGGGGGCTCACAGGCAAATCTAGCTGCAGACGGCATTTTCCAGCAAATGGGATTGTTTCTGAAAACTGCAAATTAGCTCCTAATATGTAAGAATCAAGAGGAATGTTCACGTGAAAATGCGGTTCCTGCCTTTCTCTACTCGCCCATTTTGCACCTGCCTGACCCAGGGGGCATTTGAATTGTGGCCCTGGGGTGATTTGGTCCTGTGGGGGTGGGATTGGGGGTTCAGCTGAACCTCTCATTTTACACGTGAGAACTCTGGCTGCGCAGAGGTTCACAGCTTAGGTGTGAGGTCCCTTTAGAAATCCTATCGCCTCCCAGCTGAAAAGTTCTCCCTTCTGTTTAAACACCTCTCCCTTCAAATTACCTCAGTCTCTCAAAGTCTCTCTTTTCCTCTGTTAAAAAATATTAAAATCAAATTTAAGGGCATTTTTATAAAGGGGAGTGCTGTAAAACGCCCCCCCCCCCCCCCCCCCCCCCCAGCCCCA
>NW_006774722.1:517703-518039 GCF_000442215.2 Lipotes vexillifer
CTCAGCTGCCTTTGATTTTGCATATTCCCTTCCTGTGGCACCACCAGAGCCTCAAAGCACCAGGATGAATAACAGGTCTGGTCAAAGTGGCTGCCTGATCGGCTGCTGTCACTGCCCTAAGATGCACACACGGGCAGCGGCTGTTTTCCGAGGGGGTCCTCAGCATTGGTGACCATGTCCTGGGTTCTCCGTCTTCTTTCTCCCACTGGTGAGCCTCAGTTTCCCCATCTGTGAAATGGGCATGGCGACCTACCTCACAGGTGGTTGCGTGGATCCAGGAGATGATGCGGTGGTGGGTTGAGCTCAGGGCTGGGGTAGGCAAGCCCCCCCCCCCCC
>NW_006774722.1:518049-521856 GCF_000442215.2 Lipotes vexillifer
ATCCTCAGCTCGGCATCCCTAGCTCGGCATCCCTCCTGCTCACTGTTCAGGCTGTTTTGATGTTACCTTGCTCTCCTGCAATTGCAATGCAGTCCTGCACCCACAACCTTCCTTCTCTTTTCTTTCCTTCCTTCCTCCGCCCTCTCCCCCTCCTTCCTTCGCTCCTTAGGTGAGGTTCCTGGGAGGCACGTAGAGTGACTTTTTGTGGTAGGCCTGGCTTCAAGGTCAAGTAGCCTTGTCGGGGCCAGGCTGAGTGTGAGGACAAATAGCTCGGGGATGGGGATCTCTGGGGGGGGATGGGGGCTGAAGATCCCTGAACCAGCCCCCCAACATCTGCCAGACTCTGGCCTGGCCTCCCCTCTGGACTCGGAGCCTCTTTGCATATATGCAAAGGAGCCATGAGCCTCCCCAGGCCAGGGCAGCACCATTCCTGCCACCTGCTCTGGAAGGGGAGGCTGCGGCCACTGAGTCCTTCCAGAGTGAGTCAGGGACCCTCCTTCAAGGGCAGGAGGGGAGCCCGCACCCGTGGGGTGGTGGAGTGAGCTGCTGCTTGCTTTCCCTCCTCCTCTGCTTCCTCTCTCCTCTCTGTCCCTCTGTGTGTGTGTGTGTGTGTGTGTGTGTCTCTCTCTCTCCACTTCCCCTTTGCCTCTCTCCCTCCCTCCCCTCCCCACCTTGTTCCTCACCCTGACCCCTTCTGGGGGGACCTGACAGCCCAGGCTGTCCTTTCCAAAGGATGCCTCCACGTGGAGAAACATCAGGATTTACTCCGGAGAACACGAGATGCAGCACACGAGATGCAGCACACGAGATGCAACACGAGTGGAAGCCCTCCGGCCTCCTCTGCTGCCCAGCAAGCGGCTGGAACTCTCTGGGCCCCCTTCCTTCCCCCACAGGCTGTGGGACGGGGGCGGGTGGGGGTTAGGGTTATAGTGATGATGCTAATTAACTTGCAGGAGGGGCCAACCTAGCCTTCAGCAGAGACAAGATGACACCTGGAGAGCCCAAGTTCGAATCCTGGCTTAGAATCCCATTGGCTGAACTTGGCCTAGCTATTCAGCCTTCTTGAGCCTCTTTGTCTATAAAGTCAGGGTGGTCATTCTACCAACCACAGGGTGCTGTTGTGATGAGAGCATCATGGGTATTGCCACTCCCACCCCAGGGCCTTTGAACATGCTGTTCCCCCTGCCTGGCATCCCTCTCTCACACAACTCACTCCCTCTTTGTTCAAATGTCAAATTCTTGGGCCATCTTTTGAAAAAAACACATGAAATCCATCCTTCCCTCCCTGGCACTCCCTACCCCATCCTTGCTGCTTTTTTCTCCACAGCACAGACCACCCTCTGCCCACCAGGCATTATACTTCTTTCTTCACTTCTTGGACTGTAAGCTCTGCCAAGGGAGAGGGTCTCAGTCTGTTTTCTCCCCAGCACATAGTGTTCTGCATACACTAGGTGCTCTATAAATACTTGTGGACACGATCGGTACATTGAATAAATGGCTTGCTTCTTTCTCATCATGAGTAACGAAAACACACTCTGATCCTGCATCTGAGTTACCAGGACATACAGATGTCGGCACCCCTCTCAAGCAGCAAAGGAGCAGCGCGGAGGTCTCCCATCTCTGGAATGGAAAGCAGAGAGGACCCCGATCACTCAGAAAGCAGCCAGGAGGGGCTCCAGGGGGCGTGAGAATAGAAGAAACGGAAGCTAGTTTGCCAGGCACTGGTCTGAGGAGCCCACCCCAGCCACTGCGAAGGATCGCCTGAGTGCTGGAAGCTTCCGGAAAGGTCTGCTCCACAGCCCTTGACTTCAGATCTCAATCTTTTTCTCTCTGAGTCACTGAGCAGATTCTGAGGTTGCCTGAGATCTGACCCTCAGCGAGCATCTGAGAATGCCCTAGTTCTTGGCCCTCGCCACGTCTGGCATCCCCAGAGAGCTTCAGCAATACCGAGCTGGGTCCTGCCCCAGAGGGTCTGGTCTAGATGCAGCTGGGACACTAGGATTCCCTAGGGGATTCTACTGCACGGCCACACTTGAGGATCCCCGTGTTAATGGATCTTTGTGACTGGGAATAACGTTAACTATTGTTTTTCTAACATCTTCTTCATACTGGGTGTTTTTTGGGCAAATGTCACAAAACTGGGCTCCCTCCAGGGGCCAGGCAGGCCATTGTAGGAAGCGGACTGAGAGGCGATAGGGAGTGGTGGGGACTGTGGTGAACTGGGGAACCATGGCCTGTCCTAAAGGGGCAGCCAAACTCAATGCAGATGATGGCCAGTGTCCTGGGAAGCAGGCCCAGTGGGCGAGGGCTTCTGATGAGTCAAGAGAAACAGGAACTCTGAATTTTAGTGGGAAATTACCTCGTTTTACAACACCAGCAATTAATTCATATTAAAGCGGGGGGTGGGGAGTGAGTAGTCACGTCCATTGGTTGGATGTAGCCTGTCAGTGGCCAGTTTGAGATCTTGGCTTCATGTCTATTATTGCTTTTCTTCACCGCAGTGTCCATGGGGGTTAGACGTTATTGCTCTTTTTGGAGAAGAGGCGAGAGATTCTGAGAGGTGGAGTCATTTACTCAGGGTTGCTGTGGTAGGCCGAAAAACGGCCCCCCAAAGATGTCCCCGCCCTAATCCCTATAACCTGTGACGTCCCCTTATGTGGCAGGGAAATTAAAGTTGCAGATGGAATTAATGTTGCTAATCAGCTAACTTTAAAACAGGGAGATTGTCCTAGATTATCCAGGTGGGCCAATGTCATCACAAGGTCCTTTAAATGTGGAAGACAGAGGCAGGAGAGTCAGTGTCAGAGTGAGAAAACCAAGACCGGCCTTTCCTGGCTTTGAAGATGGAAGAGGCCATGAGCCAGGGGGTTTGGGCAGCCTCCAGACGCTGGAAGAGGCAAGCAAATGGATTCTCCCCTAGAGCCTTGCGCGGGGTCTCACTGCCCAGGTTGCAGGCCTGGCTCCATCTTTGAGCTGTGTGACCTGGGGCATGTTTCTTGACTTCTTCTGAGCCTTGCTTTCCGCATTTTCAAAAGGTGAATAATGATGGCATTTCCCCTAAGGGATGGTTGTGAAGATGAGGTGAGATAATCAGTGTAAACCCCTCGCACTAGGACTAGCCCATCACCCATGGGCTTCTGATTACTATTATTACAGTTACGGGACAACGCATAAAGCTCTGAGCTCACACTCCAGCTGTGGGCACCCTGCATCAGCTGTGGACTCCACGTGTGTGCACGGTGGCCGGGGCTAGAGGGTGGGTGCAGGGAAGTTGAGGGGGGGCACTAGTGTATCCCAGGCTTGCATTTCCTGTGAATAAAAGTTCTAAAAAGCAGCAATCTCCATCCTCTTTCCATCCACCTGAGATGGCTGTGACCTCAGATTTCAACACCCCCCTCAGCGCTGTGGATGCCTATTCACAGCTCTGTCCAAAATTCTAGAGTTGCTTCTAAAGGGCAGGTGCCGTCCAGCATCACCCCACGTCACCCTCACCACCCCCTGCAGCCACGTGGGATCATCCTCAGGCTATAGATGTTATTAACATAATAACAGAAATAACAGAAAACATTCGCTTGGCGCCAAGCACCAGGTCTGTGCCAAACACATTTCCCTGTATTGTCTCGTTTCACGACCTCAAGAGTCCAAGAGGCGGCCTGTCCTACAGAGAGGGAAACTGAGGCACAGAGAGGTTTAGTAACCCATCTCTCGGACGAGGAGATTAAGCTCAGAGGCAGTAACTAGTTTGTCATCCCTTACAAATGGGAGGTGGGAGCTGGAATCCTAGGCCAGGCTGGTCTTACTCAGAGG
>NW_006774722.1:521866-532264 GCF_000442215.2 Lipotes vexillifer
TCAATACTTCCAGATTTTTAATTTCCCCCCAAATACCACCTTCCTCACAGACACCAGGTGAGCATGTTTGGAGGCGGGAGAGCTGAAGAAAAACTCAGCTTCTATTGGCTACTCCAATAGATGTCCTTGCAAAACCACGTGGCTTTGCGAAGAGAAACTTTAGTCATAAAGATAGATGTTTCACCGTCTAAGTCAGATCTAGGGAGCCCCATGCTGTGAGCTGTGCTACTTAGAAATATTGTTCATTATTAAATTGCTGGTGCCACTTGGTAAGGAATTTAAATCCCCCATCAAGTAAATGAATTGCTATTAGTTTGAAAGAATGGTGTTGTATTTCCACTTCTTTCTAAATAAAGCCTCAGGAAGACAAAAGGACAGGTGGAAGTTACAGGTTAATTTTTTGTGTGCTTGTAAAATTCAGGATGTATGCAAATGAAGACAAACATGGTAATATGGATATTGACTTAAACTCACTGCAAGATGGCCACTTTTATTTTTTACTTCTTTTTTGTTTGAATTATAGTCGGTTTATAATATTGTCTTAGTTTCAGGTGAAGCGTGCCACTTTTAAACTCATTTATTTGAATCAAAAATACTTAAAAATGGCTTCCCTGCTGGTGCAGTGGTTGAGAGTACGCCTGCCGATGCAGGGGACACGGGTTCGTGCCCCGGTCCGGGAAGATCCCACATGCCGCGGAGCGGCTGGGCCCGTGAGCCATGGCCGCTGAGCCTGCGCGTCCGGAACCTGTGCTCCGCAACGGGAGAGGCCACAACAGTGAGAGGCCCGCGTACCGCAAAACAACAACAACAACAACAACAACAACAACAAAACTTAAAAAGAACTTTTCAACACTGCTTTGGTAAATGGAAAACACCATCACTTGCCAGAAACAGTAATAATTATCATCATTATTATTAGTGACATTTTGAGCATTTACTCTGTGGCAGGAACCACCAGAATGCTTTACAAACTGTGTGACACATTCATCCTCATGGATGTAATTCTATGAGGCTGGTACCATTATTCCCATTTTACAGATGAGGAAACTGAGGTTTCCTTCTTTCAGTCTGTTCACAATAGGGGTCTCTGATGAGGACATGAAACTGACTTGAATTCATCTTTTGAATGCACCTGAATCACCATGTTCCCCTCTCCTCTTCCCTTATTTCACCCAGCTCCTATTCTTGAAATATTTAGAAACTTGGTCCAGCACCCCGACCCACACCCGAAGCCTAGGCTGGTGAATGCCCTTTCCCCTCCCCCGCACTGCAGCTCTGAAGCACCCACCACATGCACCCTCTCCACTACCAGACAGAGCTCGTGGAGGGCAGAGACAGAATACCCCCCACCCCATCCCCAGCATGCAGCACACAGTAGGTGCTCAGTAAACACTTATTGAAGAGATGAATGAGTGAATGAGTGAAGCAAATGCCGGAAGCGAATTCAAAGTCCAGCACAGCTGAGGTTCCCCGCCCACAGGCACCTGGACGATCGAGGTGGTCCCTGTCTTTGGTTTTGGTAGTGACCTGTCTATTTTAAGGTGCTGCTACTCTGAACCTCCTTTTCTCATCTGCAAGATGAGGGACAGTAGAAAGGGGGTCACCCTGCACCTCCCTCGGGGAGCTGTTGTAAGGATTAAATGAGTTCATATTTAGATTAGAACAGAGCCTGGCACAGAGCAAATGCTCAAAAATGTTAATAACAACAACAATATTATGTACTTTCGTGATGTACATTATCTAGTTATCTATATATCATAACTATTTATGACAAGCGATCTTGGTTTTCCATTTATTGTAGTTGTGAAGTTTTATTTAAAAATAAATGTATTTGATTTTTAAAAAGTGACTTGGAAATAAGTAAGTATCTGTGCAGTGGTACCCAGATATGGCCCAAATCCTGAGTTGGTACTGAATGACAGGTTAACATAACCATCAGGGCGGCGGGGAGGTGACTCAGTTGGGCACAGCTTCTAGAATACGTACCCTGGTCACCTGGAGACAGGCACCACTGGGGCATGGGTTTCAGAGTAGAGAGGCCGAGGCTCTTTGGAGAAGCCTGAAGATGCTTTGCCAAGGACCTCGGATGCGCTGCCACCTTGGGCGTCCCCATTTTGTCTTCTCTGAATGTGCAGCCTCCACCCCAGACCCGGGCTGGTATTTTTAGCACACAGGCACCCTGCACAGCCTCATACACTCTGACCAAATTTAGAAATCACAAGAGGTCTTTGCACTTCCATGCCCTCGGTAGGAGTAATGAATGAAAAGCCCCCCTTCCCCCAACCAGTCCAGCTAGAGCCCACCCTAACGTATGCCGGGGTCTGTCTACCGACTGGTGAGACGCCCAAAATTTATCTCACAGTGAGAGAAAGCAAGTTGCAGAATCACATGTGTGTCTGGGTTTACTTCTGCAAAAAACAAAACAACCCCCCATGTGTATGTGTGTCTGGGACTGCATAGCCCAGAGGGGGGCATGGGGCAGGCTACTAACAATGGGAATTGGGGGGTAGGGTGGGTTAGGGTGTGGAGTTGGAGGCTGGGGAGATGAGTAACTCTGTCCTTTATACTTATATAAGCAAAGCTTTACATTTACTATTTAAAACAAGTGTGGATAACTTCTGAAATTTGAAAACCTTGAGCACCAGGAAGTTTAAATATACCCCAAGATTGAAAGGCCACAAGCCAAATGCTCACATGGGATTTTACAGTTAGCGGAAGGTTTCTGAGGCTTTGTGTGATGGTCCCTCACTGTTTCTGACAACTGGACATCCACTGCCCATTCCTTAATGCAGGGGTCCCCAACCCCCAGGCCGGTACCAGTCCATGGCCTGTTAGGAAACGGGCCACACAGCAGGAGGTGAGCGGCGGGCGAACGAAGCTTCATCTGTATTTACAGCCACTCCCCATCGCTCGCATTACCGCCTGAGCTCTGCCTCTGGTCAGATCAGCAGTGGCATTAGATTCTCGTAGGAACGTGAACCCTACTGTGAACTGCGCATGTGAGGGATCAAGGTTGTACGCTCCCTATGAGAATCTAATGCCTGATCATCTGAAGTGGAGCTGGGGAGCGGCTGCAAATACAGATTATCATTAGCAGAGAGGATTGACTGCACAGAGACCATAATAAATCAGTTGCTTGCAGACTATATCAAAACCCTGTCAGTGAGTGGCAAGTGAAAACAAGCTCAGGGCTCCCACTGATTCTGCATTATGGTGAGTTGTATAATTATTTCATTATATTACAATGTAATAATAATAGCAATAAGTGCACAATAAATGTAGTGTGCTTGAATCATCCTGAAACCACCACCCACCCTGGGTCCACTGGGTGCTGACTCCACCCCCTGTTCCAGGGAGGGGCGTGGCCAAGGCTGGCCAATCAGAGCGCTGCATGGCCCTGGTTCTTCAGGGCTAGGTCTCACAGCTAGCAGAGAGGTTACTGCAGACATTGTTAAAAACGGAGAACCCAAGACCCTCTGCTTAAAAGCTACTCTGGAAGCTCTGTCACACCAATGAATTCATTCCCGTTGGCCAAGCTTGTCTGAGGTTCGTCTGAGGTTCTTCTGAGTCGTGATTGGGTCTCTGCAAGCACATGAGGCAGCACCCTTATGAATCCACATAAGCTGATGGCTGAATTCTCAGGAGTTTTGCATAGCAGTTGTCAAACATGGCCAAATTATATAAACTTACCATTAAATGAGTTATATTAAAACCAAAGGTAATCAATACTCGGCACTTACCTCTCCCTAATTATTTCACTACACTTTGCTATTATCCATGGCCTTGTCTCTGTACAGTGGAAATGCTGTAGGACATCGTGTGCCTGTGTGTCTCCCTGCTCCACACACAGTGAGTCACGCTGGTAGCTTGAAACCCGCCGTGGTTGTGAGTATTCACACCATGGAAATTGGCAAACGCTGCAAATATGGCTCCCCCGCCCAAAACTGTGGTTAAACATTTATGGACATGGTGCTGAAAGGAGGCCTGATAATGTGTGCAGGGCCCCGTCTGCTCTTCAGGGACCCCAAGTAACAGGAAGGAGAGATTGTAGCATCCTCGGGACAAGAACCACAGTTGATCTCCTTTGGTTTCCCCAGCATCTAGCAAGGACATTTCATTTATGGGTGTCAACTGACTTGAGGAAATCAGGGTCCAAGGTCACCTGGTGGTGGGGTAGGGTGCTGAGCTCAGATCCCCTGCCCCACCTTGGAATCAGCCCTTCTTGTACATTCATCTCTGACACCTGGAAGACCGAGAGGCCCTGCCGGTAGCTGAGCCCAAATGCTCTGCTGCCTGCAATGAAGGAGACTCTGCCCCTCGCAGAGGCCCTAATGTTCAAGGCTTTTGTTCTGAGCACTCATTTCTTAACAACTTGCAACTGTGCAAGATGGTTTTAGCAAGTGATGGGCATAGCATTTAATAACACAAGGTCCCAAGCTGAGGCAGGTATGCCTTTCCAAAATATATGAAGAAAAACTGAAAGGATAAATAGACAAATCCACAATTATGGTTGAAGACCTCAACACTCTAAGTTATTGAAAGAACAAACAGACAGAAAATCAGTAAAGACATAAAAGACCTGGATGGCACTATCAACAGTGTGACCTAAGTGACATTTTAGAACATGCCACTCAACAACAGGATACACAGTTTTCTCAGGTGCACATGGAACAGTCATCAAGATAGACCATATTCTGGGCCACCAAACAAACCCTAACAAATTTAAGAGAAATGATAGCATACAAACTTCATGCTCTGACCGTAACGTAATAAATCTAGAGTTCACAAACCGAAAGGTATATGGAAAATTCCCAAATATTTAAAAACTAAATGCACTTCTAAATAACCCATGGGTCAAAGTGGAAATCTCAAGGGAAAGTAGAAAACATTCTGAACTAAAAATAAAAATATAACATATCAAGATTTGTCAAATGTGACTAAAGCCGTGCTGGGAGGGAATTTTATAACATCAAGTGCTTATGTTAGAAAATAAGAAACATCTCAAATGAATTATTCTAACTTCTACCTTAAGAAACTAGAAAAAGAATGGCATTTTAACCTGAAGGGATGAAATTATAAAGAGCAGAAATCAATGAAATGAAAATCAGGAAAAATGAGGGAGAAAATTAATGAAACAAAAAGCTGGCTACTTGAAAAGACCAACAAAATTGATAAACCTCTAGCTGGACTGACCATGACAAAAACAGAGGAGACAGAAACTAGCAGTATTAAGAATGAAAGAGAGAACATCGCTATAGACTCTACAGACATGAGAAGGATAATATAGGAACGTTATGAACAACTTTATGTCCTAAAATTTGACAACTTAGGTGAAATGGACAAATGCCTGAAAGACATGGACTACCAAAGCCCACTCAAGAAGGAATAGTTAACCTGAATAATCCCATAGCTATTAAAGACATGGAATCCACAGTTAAAACTTTCTAACAAAGCAAACTCCAGACAAGGTGGCTTCACTGGTAAATACTACCATTCAGGGAAGAAATAATCCTAATTCTATACAAACTCTTCTAGAAAACTGAAGAGGAGGGAACACTTCCCAACTCATTTCTCGAGTCTAGCATTACCCTAAAACCAAAGATATTACAAGAAAACGACAGACCAGTATTGCTAGTGTACGTAAATAAAAGAATCTGCGGCAAAATATTATCAAGTCAAATCCAGCAAAATATAAAAAAGAGAATACATCATGACCAAGTGAAGTTCATCCTGGAATGCGAGGCTGTTCAACATTGGAAAATCAGTCAGTGTAATCTATAATATTGGCAGATACATAAAAAGCATATAATCATCTTAATTAATGTAGAAAAAGCATTTGGCAGAATTCAGTACTCATTCATGATTAATTCTCAGCAAACTGGTCATAGAAAGAAATGTCCTCAGTGCAATAAAGGGCATCTACAAAACACCTACAGCTAACATCTTACTTAATGGCAAAAGGCTCAATGTAACTTGAGTTCGCTGTAAATTGGAAACTAGGCAAAGATGTCTACTCTCACTACTCCTATTCAAAATCATACTGGAGGCCCTAGCTAGAGCAATATGGCAAGAAAATAAAAACATAGATTGGAGAGGGGAAAAAATAAAATTGTCTCTATTTGCAGATGGCATGATTGCCTATGTAGAAAATACCAAGGCATCTACAAACAAATTGCCAGAACTAATAACAAGTGAGTTTAGTAAGGTTGCAGCATACAAGGTCAATATACAAAACTCAACTGTATTTCTCTATGCTAGCAATGAACAATAGGAAACTGAAATTCTAAAAACAGTACCATTTACAATAGTACCAGAAAAAGAAAAACCTCATGAAAAACTCAGTATAAGTTCTAACATCTGTGCAAGATATGTACACTGAAGTCTACAAAACAATGATGAACAAAATCAAAAACCTAAATAAGTGGAGAGATATATTGTGTTCATGGATTGGAAGACTCAATATTATTAAAATGATAAATTCTTCCCAAACGGATCTGTAAGTTCATCCCCTCCAAAATGTACTTTTGTCCAACAAAATGTACAAATTTGTACATCTTTTGTACAAATCAACAAATGGATTTGTAAATTTACATGGAGAGGCAACAGATCTAGAATAACCAAAACAATTTTGGGAAAGAAGTATAATGTTGGAGGACTCACATTTTCTAATTTCGATGCTTTTACTATAAAGCCACAGTAATCGAGACAGTGTGGCACTGATGAAAGCCTGGATCAGTGGAACAGAATGGAATCCAGAAATAGATCCCACGTGTGGCCAATTTACTTTCAACACAGCTGCAAAGGGAATTCAATGGACAAACGATGGTTTTTTCAACAAATGGTGCTGGAACAATTGGTCATCCATATGTGAAAAAGAAACCTTGATCCACACCTTGTATCATATACAAAATCTGACTCAAAATGGATCCTTGACTTTCATGCAAAACATAAAATTATGAAACTTCTAGAAGTAAACCTAGAAAAAAGTCTTTGTGACCTTGCGTTATGCAAAGATGCCTTAGCCAGGACACTAAAAGAATGGTTCACCACCAAAAGAAGGATAAATTAGACATCATCAAAAAATTTTTTTAAAAATCTGCCCTTTGAGAAACACCATTAAGAGAATGAAAAGAGAAAACAGAGAGAAAATACTTGCAAAATATATGTCTGGTAAAAAACTTGTGTCCAGAATCTATAAATAACTCTCAACCCAATTTAAAAAATGGTTAAAAGATTTGACCAGATATTTCATCAGGGAAGATAAGCAGATGGCAAGTAAGCTCATGGAAAGATTTTCAAACTCACTAGATATTAGTGAAATGCAAACTAAAACCACAATGAGATGTCACTACACACCTACCAGGACAGCTCAAAACAAAACAAGACAACCCCCTGACAATACCAAGTGAAGGCGAGGATGTGGGCAACTTGACCACTCGTACCTGGCTGGTGGGAATACAGGTGTGTCCACTTTGCGAACTGGTTTGGTAGTTTCTTATCAAGTTAAACAACTTCTGTCTTATGACCTAGAGATCTCACCTCAAGAGAAATGAAAATAGATATTTGCGCAAAACCTGTACACAAATATTTGTAAGAGCTTTATTCATAATCCGCCCGAAGTGGGAACAACTCAAATGTCCTTGACCTGGTGAATAGACAGGCAAACTGTAGAATAGCCATACAATGGAATATTAACCCACAGTAGAAAGAAATGAACAAATAATCCAGGAGACAGCAAGACTGAATCTCAAAGTCATTACATTGAATAAAAGAAGCCAGACTCGGGCTTCCCTGGTGGCGTAGTGGTTGAGAGTCCGCCTGCCGATGCAGGGGACGTGGGTTCGCGCCCCGGTCCGGGAAGATCCCACATGCCGCGGAGCGGCTGGGCCCATGAGCCATGGCTGCTGAGCCTGCACGTCTGGAGCCTGTGCTCTGCAACGGGAGAGGCCACCACAGTGAGAGGCCCGCGTACTGAAAAAAAAAAAACAAAAGAAGCCAGACTGAAATATATAGTGTATTTGATTGGAAACATATGATTGCATCTATATGACATTCTGGAAATGGCAACTGTAGGGACATAAAGAAACCAGTGGTTGCTATGGATTGGGAGCTGGGTAGCAACAAAGGAGCACAGTGGGATTTGGGGCAGTGGTTACATGGCCATTCGTTTGTCAAAACTCAGAACTGTACACTTAAAAGGGGGAATCTCACTCTATGTAACTTATACCTCAAAAATTAAAAATATGTAAAAAAATGTATTGTTGGAAAGTAGCACTAAGAAGAATTCTAATATCCATTTCACTTAGATAAAAAGTTGTGATTACTAAATTAATTTCTATTTGGCCAACATTTAAAGGCCCCATATTCCCATGACTAATTTCTGATTCTTCATGAAATTTTTTAAAAACAAAATTTTAAAAAATGTGAGCAAGTATCTACCTGTACACATCCATCCATCCGTCCTAACATTATCCTACCTGTTGCAATAAATGGTAAGAATAATTTTTTTTTTTTTTTTTCCTTGCGTTATGCGGGCCTCTCACTGTTGTGGCCTCTCCCATTTGCGGAGCACAGGCTCCGGACGCGCAGGCTCAGCGGCCATGGCTCACGGGCCCAGCCGCTCCGCGGCATGTGGGATCTTCCCGAAACGGGGCACGAACCCGCGTCTCCTGCATCGGCAGGCGGACTCTCAAGCACTGCGCCACCAGGGAAGCCCTAAGAATAATTTTTAAGAAGATCCAGCTGTTCTTATTCTGAAATGGGTCTGTGTTATCCAAAGTGGACTCTTAGCCTGACACAGGACACATGCAAAGTTTGCAAAGTCAGACAAATGCATTTTCAAACGTTCGTGCTCTATGTGACACATTTACCGGTAGCCTGATAGTAACTGCTGTACCGTCGGCAGGTCCCGGATCTTCCTGCCATCTCCCTCCCCTTGCCATGGGTCACGCGCTGCCACCGTGAAACAGCTGTCCCAGGCCACCTGAGCGTGCGATCTCGGTGCCAAACCACGGAGGAGGCCCCGCAAATTCCGGAACACAGTTCACATGTCGCTTCCAGGGGCTCTGTCTTCTTCCATTCCCTGTGGGACAAAAACCAGTTGACAGGACACCTGAGAGCTGCTGAGTTGCTCTTTGGGGTAGAACCACCCAGAGTGAAATGCTTAGGTCCTGGTATTAAAAGCATCTTCAGTTTTCCAGACATTGGTGAAAACAGGGAAGAAACCCAGCCTGGAGGGCAGACGATGCCGAGGTGGCGTTGCCACAATACTGCCTGATTCTCCGGTGCCGCTTGGAGCTGCTAATTCCGTGGACTGGGGTGTCCAGTTCACAAGCCCCTGGACAGTCCCAACACCCAGAGAGATTTCTGAAGTTCCATGGTCAAGGGCCTTGGAGGAGCTGGGATTCCACCCTCGCCCCCGTGACGGGAGCAGGTGACGGTCAGGTGTGTTGTGTGGTGGGACGTAGAGCCACGCTTCAGGGGGGAGCCTCACGCTGGCCGAGGCCAGTGGGGGACCAGGTGACCAGTGCAGTGAGAAGTACACGCCCAAGCAACAGGCGACGCTGCTCGGAGCAGGACCCGGGCCCTCTGTAGAGACAGGCTGCCACTGGAGCAGAAGCCCCGCAGAGAACTGGGGTGTTGCCTGCAGACACAGGCTTCGGTCCAGGTGGGGCTGTCCTGCTGTCCTCACCGCCCACCTGCAGCTCCAGCCACGCCATCCATCCCTGAAAACACCCCTCCCCACCCCCTCCAGCAGGGGTGCCAGGCTCCCGCTGTGGCTCGTGAACGCAGCTGCTCTTCCCACGTCCTGAAACATTACTTCCATTTCGTGCTGGGGCTTCTGAGGGAATTCAGGAATCAGATGTAACATGGGTTCACACATATGATATTGAATATCCACAGCTTTGGGATCACATTCTAAAATCCAGGCGCTCAAAGTTGAAAAAGAGTGGTCAACAATTGTGGCCGCTTCTAGGGAGACGGTCATGCCGGGTGACACTTCAGTCTCCAGGGCTTGTCCCAGCAGAAAATGTACCAGGGATTTCACTGCTAAGTTGGGCACATCCATTGATAAAATTTCACTTCCTCTAGCTCCTTCGAAAGACTCCTACTTTCAAATACTAGCTTTTTTATTTAGGGAGTTGGCATCAGGCTTGCTAATGACACTCTGTGGCCAGGACAGAAAAAGCCTATTTGTTCCTATATTCCATTTAAAATTGATTTTTGACACCTGGGGCAGCTGTACTTAAGCCCTTCTACACCAGCAGCAAATCTTGGGCATGCCTGTGTAGTGAAACTCTTTTTTCTGCTTAAGATAAATGATTTAACTGACAACATATTTTTATGTCGTAGAAAAATCCTAGGATCCCTTTTTTTTTTTTTTTTTTTTTTTTTTGG
>NW_006774722.1:532274-541631 GCF_000442215.2 Lipotes vexillifer
GTTGTGTGGCCTCTCCTGTTGCGGAGCACAGGCTCCACACGCGCAGGCTCAGCGGCCATGGCTCACGGGCCCAGCCGCTCCACGGCATGTGGGATCTTCCCTGACCGGGGCACGAACCCGCGTCCCCTGCATCAGCAGGCGGACTGTCAACCACTGAGCCACCAGGGAAGCCCCCTAGGATCCCTTTTAGAATTATTTTGTCAGTATTCACCGACGATTTCAATGCTATAAGCATGTTACTCTCATTTGTAGGGGGTAAAGCGGTTCTCATGCTGTGAAATACTAGATGAGCTTCTCTCCACAAATTCATTTAAAGTTTTCAAATGGCCATTAAGTGAAAGGGCTACCTCGGAAAAGGTTAAACACAGCTTTTCCAATCAAGTTAGTGACCGATGCTGATTGATTTAAAGTAATTCATTGTCTGGCATGCTGTTTTCTGTTATTACTTTTCTGACACTTACAGCTCAGGCCTTGGGATACAATTATAATAATTATCTGGATGAGTATTTTAATCGGCGACTTTTGGACTCTTCAACAAACTGTCATACTTTATTAACAGGAAATGACATCACGTGCCGGCTGTCGTTTGGCTGCTTCTCTGAGGAATATTCCACCATGAGAACTATTTGTAGTCTTCCTATATGGTCTCCCGTGGCTGGCTCCCAGCCGTTGTGGCTCAGTTAAGAGGTTTTTTTTCCCTTTACTGCATTTTTTTCTGTCTCAACAAGCATGGTGAGCATCCCGTATAGTACTTACCTGCAACTGCTCAGAAAAACAAGCATGTATGTCTTTTGACATCCTAAATTGTGCATACTATAAAAGACAATGATTTATGGAAATGAGGCTCATCATGGCAGCCATGCCTTGGAAATGAGACAAAAGCTACTTAAGTAGCACCGTAAACGAGGCTGCCTCTTAAAATCTGTTTTTATCTGATACACTCAATTAAAAATAAACTGCAATAAAAAAATTGGGGAAATGTAGAAACAGTCGGTTTGATAAGCCAAAGGTCCTAAGGCTGTTCATTGAACATGTTTAAGTATAAATAACACTGCCCACTAAAGACTGATCGTCATACAGGATACATTCCCAGGGGCTGTTCAGTAAGATTATCAACCGTTAGCCAAATGCATAACATTTATACTGGAAATAATACCTGGAAAATAAGAAATTCCTGCCATTTTCACAAGACTGTCGAACTTTATAATGTAAGCTGCTTGAGTGCCATCAGGACTTAACCCCCCTTGTGGTCCCAATCCTTTCAGTGACTGATCTCAAACAATAGAGGCAACAGTCATGCCTCAGGTGTTTCAAAAGCATTCTTTATATAGTAGAACTGTTGTCAAACAATGTTGTAATTTGAACACCCTTGCCCCAAAAAAGAGGCATTAAATTGTGCAAGAGGTGTGCATTCTAGAATGATTTCCGGCTGGATTCGCAGAACTATGTCGAAGGCGGTCTCTCTCTCGGCATCCTGACCCCGGGGCCACGAGTGTCTTCTCTTCCAGGTCCTGGAAAAGCCCTTTTCTCACTGAGCAACCTCAAGGGCCAGAAACCCTCCTGTTACTATTAAAGACACAGCTTTTCTGTGTCGTACGAAAGTGATCAAATGAATCGCCAAGACTGTTATAACTTGGGTTTGTTAACTGTCTCCGAGGTCTGGCATCCGTCTCTGTGTTTGAAAAGAAAGAAACCACTGCCCTCTTGTGGAGACTGGTGTCATTGCTCCTGTCACAGAAGTCAAAGGCATCAGGAATTTCTCCTTTGATCCAGGCGTCAGTGGGAATCTGGGCACATAACGGAATCAAAGCCGAGCATCTGAACTTAATTCTACCTAATAGCTCATCCAGATGTTATACATGCAAAACACTGAAAATTACCTATGAAAGACTGTTTCTGGGGAGTTTTTGATGGTGTCTACATACCAACTGGGCTTACATTTTCAAACCATGTTTCTTATGTTACCTGTTCTTTTTAAATTAAAAAACTTACATGCTAGTAAAATACATGACATGAAGTTTAGCATCTTAACCATTTTCAGCGTACAGTTCAGTAGTGTTAAGTACATTCATTTTGCATCCAATCTCTGGAACCCTTTTCGTCTTCCCAAACTGAAACTCTGTCCTCATTAGACAATAATTCCCCCTCCCCCTCCCCTCGGCCCCTGGCAGCCACCATTCTGCTTTCTGTCTCTATGAACTTGACTCCTCTAGGGAGCTCACATAAGTGGAATCATACAGCATTTGTCCTTTTGAGGCTGGCTTATTTCACTTAGCAGAATATCCTCAAGGTTCATCCATGCTGTAGCAGGTGTCAAAATTTCCTTCCTTTTTTTTTTAAATTACTTTTTAAAAAAAAATATAATAGTGTTTATTTTTACTTGTTGACAGTTTGCTTTATTTATTTATTTATTTATGGCTGTGTTGGGTCTTCGTTTCCGTGCGAGGGCTTTCTCTAGCTGTGGCAAGCGGGGGCCACTCTTCATCGCGGTGCGTGGGCCTCTCACTATCGCGGCCTCTCTTGTTGCGGAGCACAGGCTCCAGACGCCCAGGCTCAGTAATTGTGGCTCACGGGCCCAGTTGCTCCACGGCATGTGGGATCTTCCCAGACCAGGGCTCGAACCCGTGTCCCCTGCATTGGCAGGCAGATTCTCAACCACTGCGCCACCAGGGAAGCCCTCCTTCCTTTTTAATGATACTCCATTGTATGGAGAGACCACATTTTGTTTATCCATTTATCTATCTATGGACATCTGAGTTACTTCCACCTTTTGGTTATTGTGAATATTGCTTCTATGAACATGGGTGTACAAATATCTCTTCAAGACCCTGCTTTCAATTCTTGTGGGTCTATCCCCATATTGCTGAATCACGTGGTGATTCTATTTTTAATTTTTTGAGGAACCACCATAGTGTTTCCATAGAATCTGCACCATTTTACATGTCTACCAACAACGCACAAGGGTTCCAGTTTCTCCACATCCCCACCAGGCAAAGAAGACGTTTTTTTAGAACCATCATTCACATATAACAAAGAAAGGCAATTTTAAGTCATTTTATTTTATTGAGTTTTGCAAAAACCTCTTTAAACAACAGTCAAAGAATAAGAAACTACTGCAAAAGTTCAAATAGGCCCAATTATAGCATACAACAGACCATGGGGTTAGTCTTATTATGTGATTTCAATTAATTCACTGTCATAAAAAGAATATACTGCCTGTCCTGCTGGGAAATTGCTTCCATATGTTCACCTGACACGGGGCTTCTGAACTTGGGGTATTTTAACTGCAGATCAGCATTTTAAGAATTTGAATTTAGTCAACTAGATGGGAGAAATTCTTTCACAATGCATACATACATCAAATTGTATATCAAATCATCACAAGGTACACTTTGAATAACTTACAATTTTATTTGTCAATTATATCGCAATAAAGCTGAAAAAAGAAAAAGAATTTGAACTCAGGACCTATCAGTGATTTTAAAATATGGGGTGGAGGGGAGTTCACAGCAAAAGCAGCTGCTGAGCTAAGAAAAGAAGAAAAATACGACTCAGTATAAAGACAGGTACTAGTTAATTTTAAGTACTAAAGAGGCATTTCATGCGCTGCTCGAATGTGGGAAAATCTCTTTGGTGTGGCAAAAAAAAAAAACTCATTATAGGTGCTCTAAAAAAGTACAAATTCTCTGCAAGTACACATTTTCATTATCAGAATTTTCTGTTTCTTCTCACTCGGCCAATTATTTTAAAAATATAAACAAAGGCGTTTTAGCAAAACAGAAGGGTGACAAACTGATATACTAATAAGCTATAATGGAACGTAATGGGGGGACTTCATACCTGCCAAAGAAAATTAAGAAAGAAGCAAAAGCTCAAAGCAAGCCCTGCGGATCTGCCACGGTAAAAAAACTGCTCATCACTTTCCAGTCTCATCTGAGGTTTCTCTTTTTCTACTCAGTTTTTAAAAATACCATTAGGATCCTTTGCATTGAATTTAGAACTAATTAAAAGTATTATGGTAGCTTTAAATTTTATGGATAACTCATCTGTATAAAAAAAGGACATAAAATTAGTCTTTTATGTTTAAAACTCATAAAATCAGAAATATTATGGGTGTGTACAATTCAACCTGTAGTTTCCCTGCTTTGCCTGTCTGCTGAAGCGCTAAGTAGTCTACGTTATCATGGAAATGACTATTATCCAAAAATCACTGCTCATTCATTGGGGGTCACGCTGCCAGTATCAAGTGAATGAATTCATAGGTCTGAGGTTTCATCCTCCAATTCAGGATTTGGGCCCTTTATCAAATACCTGCAGTGTTTCTGAAATACCCAACTGAAAATAGGCAAACAATTCTAGGCACTACCACAAGCTCTGGAAAAACCGTGACCATCTGTTGTCATGAATTTAATTGTTTCAAAGACAGTGCTAAACCCTCATAACGCGCATTAAGAACGACATGTTGTCACGCTGAACCTGGACTCCCCATCACTTCTCCATCATGGCCAGGATCATCTCACAGGTCATGTCTTCATCCAGGTCCTCGCCTCCAGCCGTGGCTTCCCCGAAGTCGATGGGAACCAGCCCTCCCGGGTACTGCTCTCCGCTCACCAGGGAGGCCTCCTCGGCAGCGGCTTCTTGGGGAAAAGGCACAGCGTTGGCAAATTTAAAATAAAGCAGCCGAGAAATCAGAATTGATAAACGCTGCGATTGTATTTTGGAAACAAGGGCTGAATTTTTAGCACAGCATTTTAGAAAACAATACTTCCATTTATAGGACAGTACAAATATCCTGGTCTCAACTGTTTAAGGCAGGGCTTCTCAGCCCCAGCTTTAAGGCAGGGTTTCTCAACCTCCGCTCTGAAGACATTTAGGGCCGGAGGGTTCCCTGCTGTGGGAACCTGTCCTGCGCACCGTTAGGCGGTTAGCAGCCTCCCCTGGCCTCGACCCGCGGGGTGCCAGAAGCACCCTCCCCCAGCTGTGGCAACCAGAAATGCTATCAGACACAGGCACCTGTGCCCTGGGGGGCAGAATCACCCCCCGCTGAGAACCACGGCTTAAGGTGAATGCAGATCCTGTGAATTACTGGCCGGACGGCTTACACAAGTCTTGTCCTGGTACTCACGGAATGACACTGATGACATGAAAAAGGCCAGCTGCTCTCGGGACACCTGTCCCATCAGCTAATCAACATACCCCGAGTCACCTCCGGGTCCAGCGTCCTGCTAGGTACACACTATGAGCCACACTCAGATCCGTGACCATCCCTGCCCTCCTTCCAGCAGCTTCTAAACAGTCAGCCCAACTTTGGGAGTCTCAAAACAGAGGCTCACATCCACATCCAACCCCCTACCCATTTTCCAAATTCCTCCCCAAGAATACCCGTGGAAAGTCACTGACGAGGCACCGGGAACGAGAAACAGAGGGCCCCGCGCAGAAGGCGGCTTTTATTGCACGTGTCTTCAAACTTGCTGCAACGGAGCTTTGCTTACGGTTCCTTGAAGCATTTGGGGCGGGGGGGGGGAGGGGAGTGGGGAGAGGAGTAAGACCCAGGCCTTGTGTACGAAGATGAACACAAGAGTCGCAGAATAGGTGCCGTCTGACAGTAACTTGCAGAAACCTACCGAGGACCTGGTGGGGGACACGCTGACCCACTAACACAGCAAAAGTAGAAGTGAGACGGTGACCTGGAGGATGTAGGTTCCAAAAAAAACCCCTGAAGTGCAAATCAAGTCCTGTTTTGGGCTCATACAAGTCAGGTTACTAGTCTCAATTCACACTTTGCTTTGAATACACAGCTGACCCTCTTTGATACGCAAAACGTTTTAATGCATCCAGTCTTCTCATCCCCGATTTTTAAAACTGCAAGAGCTTTGCCCTTTCTGCCCTTCTGGCTCACGAACAGTCAACGCCAGCCGTGTCTCCAGGGCCCTTCCCAGAGCTCGTCGACAGAATGGTCCTGTTTCAAAGACTAGTGTAAGTAAATGGGGAAGAAGGCGCACGTGGGGACCTACTCTTCATCACTAAAAAAAATTTTTTTCTGTTCTTTCAATGTCAACGTCCAGAAAGCACGTTGGGGAGAGGTCAGCTCAGGATTAATGAGGGTGAGGTGCTGCCCCGCAACTGCGGAGGCCGGTGCCCAGGCTGGAAGCCCTCAGGCTTGAACAATGGAGGGGCCGAGGGGGCAGGGGAGAGGGGAGTCCATGGGAACAAGAGGGAGCAGAGTGGAGCTGGGAGTCCTGCCGGCATATTTATTTTTTCTCAAGACACAAGTATATTTAAGGCTGGCGAGAAGGATCTGGCTGAACCGGACGAGCTGGCCGCTGGGGAGGGAGAAGAGAAACGTGGAGGGGTGAGCAGGTGGGAGAGAGGCGCTACAGGGTGTCCACGGGAGCCTGGGGCAGGCTATGGCCTCTGTCATCCAGTTCTCCACTGGCGGATGGCATGAAGGCCTGCGGTGTGGGGCTGCACTCAGGATAAAAGGGACCACGTGTGAGCTCTCGGTGGGACATGGTAACTCCTGCAGGAGATAAAACAGGTGCTCCAGAGATGGGCCGTGGGTGCGATTCTGGATGGTTCTGAGCTGGGCAGCTGTGCACCGACTGAGGACCCCTAGGTTCTGCCAGGTCACCCGCCCTCCAGGACCTGGCTCCCGCGATGCCTCCAGGGTTTGAGCTTTGCCAGGTGGGTGAGACGTGGAAAAAGAACCAGGGAGTTTGGCATGTGGACAGTTACTGAAATGAGGGACGCTGCACAGAGGGGAAAGGGACAGACTGCAGGACGCCCTGTTAAACGTGAGTTTCCGATAAACACTGAATCATTGCTTAGCATAAGTTTATCCCAGATAGTGTGTGGGATATACTCATACGACAAAGTTATTCACTGTTTATCTGAAATTCAAATTTAACTGGGCGTGTCCTCCACTTTATCTGACAACTCTTGAAGGAAGGAAGAGGCTTCCAGCTATCCGTGGGAACATTCACAAGTCCAGGATTGGGGCTGGAATCAAAATCTAGGGAATTTAAAGGATGAGGATGCCATGCAAACATATTCCATTTGTTTTTGCTGAAGGTTGCCTTGGTTTCCAGTCCCACTCTAAGTCTAAGATTCTCATACGAAAGGAACAGAAAACATACAGAACAGCTGCACAGGAGCTAGGGCCTCCCCCTCGTGGAGCAGAACCTTTCACAGGGCCTACAGGGCACGGACAACCCCTGTGCTAACCTGGGGACTCACATCTGCTCCCTGGGGCTGGAGGGAAAAGACTGACGCCTGGAGTGGGTTGAATGGCAGCCCCGCAAAAGACACGTCCCCAACCTAACCCCCAAACTGAGACTGGGACTTTATTTGGAAGAAGGGTCTTTGAAGATGTAATGAAGGCCCTCGAGATGAGATCCTGGATTTTCCAGGCAGGCCCTAAAGCCGACGACACGTGTCTGTATGAGACAGAAAAGGTGAGACGCAGATACAGGGGATGCGCCCACGGGCAGACAGAGGTAGAGATGGGGTGATGCAGCCACAGGCCCAGGGGCGCCTGGGCCACCGGAGGCCGGAAGAGGCAAGGAAGGGTGCCCCGCCCCCCGCAGAGCGTGCAGATGGAGCGTAGCCCTGCTATGGCCTTGATTTAGGGCTTCTGCCTCCAGACCTATGAGCAAATCAATTCCCGTTGTTCTAAGCCACCCAGCATGTGGTCATTTGCTGCGGCAGCCCCAGGAGATGGACACAGGCCCATAGCTCCACCAGGCACAGGGACGGTCCACCAGCACGACCAAGGACAGCGGGGGCATGTGCAGCGTCATTGCCTGGCTCTCACGTCCCACCAGGACCCCACGTGACGGGGTGTGGACCCACCGGGGTCCCCAGGCTCACTTCCTCTGCGCATCCTCCCACTTCACCAACCTGCCCGTCGGGGCAGCAGCAGCAATGGCTGCTGGAAGGCGCCTGCTGGGGTCGGACACTTAGGGTTTCTGGATGCGTCCCCTGCACAGTAACGCTCAGCACCCAGGGAAACGTACAACCAGAAAACCACCGTCAAAATAAAACCTGATTCATTTAACATGAGGTACCGTCTTCCTTGGCTGTCTCTTTGGGGATGGTCGGCTTCCTCTTTTTTGTTCGTCTTCCTTTATCCAAGGCGGTTGGCTTTTCTTGCCTGGAGCCACACTTTTTCAAGTGTCTCTGCATGTTATTCTGCCGGAGAAGTGAGAGCACAGGGAAAGCCAGCATCACTGGGAATGGCGTGGAAAACCCACGGCTAAAGAGACGGCAAGCGGGGAGGAACACGCGCCTTGGGTAATCTTGTACAAAAAAGATGATTTTTTTTAAAGGTGACCCTTTTTCTGTTGTGTTTCGGTCTAGCCGAAACCCAGCTTATTTTTAAATATTTTTAAAGTCATGGATGTCAGTGAGAAGACAAAATTCATTTTCCTAGACTCTGCTTCTACTGAAGTGAGGCTTGAAAAATTCAACATACCCTCGACTTTACGAAAATCAGTAACATACCATGGGCATTCTACTGCCCTGCCAGCTTCCCTCCAGACCCGCTATGCATGGAGGTAGTAAGACTGTACAACATTTGGAATTAAAAAGGCAGCTCAGAGCTTTCCTATCAAACCGAGTAACGATATATTTTTGTCTATGAACACTCAGGATGGTTTAAAATAAGTGAGAACACTTACACTAAGTCCATATGCTAAAGTAAGATACTGGCGGCATGTCATTAAATATGCTGATTATATAAAATGTGACCCCTAATTTCCACTGAGACTCCAGTGTGGTGGTCAGGACTGTCTTCGTGCGTCGGGGGAAAGAGGAAGGATCCATATGTAAGGGGAGGGGGATGGTACTTAAATTTCTTCCATTTTATGCTTATCCATAGGGGTTGGCAAACTGCTTTTGAGCTACAACGGCAGACTTGAGTAGTTGGGGCAGAAACTGGTCTGTGAAGCTGAAAATATTTGCTCTGGCCCTTTACAGAAAAAAGTGCGCCAATCCCTGGTTTATAGGATGACGAAGTACATAAAACCAAGCCTTTTGGAGTCAAGGATTCCTTTGTGAATATGATAAAAAGCAAGGCTCCTTCCCCAGCAAAGGGCATGTGTATCTCCATACATAGTCTCCCTACAACTTCACAAAGTTCATGGTGAAGAACTCCTGACACGGGCTTCTCTGGTGGCGCGGTGGTTGAGAGTCTGCCTGCCGATGCAAGGGACACGGGTTCGTGCCCCGGTCCGGGAAGATCCCACGTGCCGCGGAGCGGCTGGGCCCGTGAGCCGTGGCCGCTGAGCCTGCGCGTCCGGAGCCTGTGCTCCGCAACGGGAGACGCCGCAACAGTGAGAGGCCCGCGTTCCGCAAAAA
>NW_006774722.1:541868-546459 GCF_000442215.2 Lipotes vexillifer
AGAAAAAAAAAAAAAAAAGAACTCCTGACACAAGTTTGGATGAGCAAACAAAACAAACAAAAACACATCCAGCCTTTAAAAAGTAAGTGGGGTTAAGATTTTAAGTAAACATAGGGACATTTACAGCCCAGGGGGCAAAGTAACAATACAAACATCTGTGTCAGGGAAATGTTTCTCAAGAGAGGAGGTGCCCAGTATTCTGAATCCAGAGCAGGGGTCCTCACTGGGGAGGGGAGGGGTGGCCCTGTGACATTCTGGTATAGAGATACACTGGGACCACTGTGGGCTAAAGAATGGAAGTTTGTGAATCATATACTTTTTAAAAATTAAATTGAATTTGAGTATCCAGATATACTTTCATTTATTTGTCTATTTTTAAACACAATTTTTAAAGAGCAGTTTTAGGTTCACAGCAAAATTGAGAGGGAGGTAGATTTTCTTCCCTACAAATCCTGTGTTATCTGCCTGTTCTTTCTTCCCCCAAACCCCAACCCCAAGCGACCGCTGGTCTTATCGTCTCCACAGTTTTGTCTTTTCCAGAGTGCCACAGAGTTGAAATCATACAGTATGGAGCCTTTTCCGATTGGCTTCTTTCACTTAATGTGCATTTAAAGTTCCTCCATGTCTTTAAGATTTTTTGGATGTGGACCTGTTTTTCTTTTCCTCTTTCTAAAATATTAATTTAAATGTTTATTTCCTCTTTTACATTTTGTATTATAAACTCATTTAAAGCTACAACTTTACAAATATTGACAAGCTAATTCTAAAATTCAAATGGAAATGCAAAGGACTCGAATAGCTGTAGTTTTTGGCTGCATCCCATTAGTTTGGACACATGCTACTCATAAGTTTTAAATATAATCTTAATTATATTTTTGATTTCTCCTTTAGTCCTAATAATGTTATAAAAGAGTGATTTTAAATATTCAAATTTGTTGCTGATTTAAAAAAATTTTTTTGCAATGGTCAAAAACATGATCTTGCAATTTCAAGTATTTTGGAAGTTAAAGAGAAATTTGAGGTTTTCTTTATGAACAATTTTTATAAAAGTTCTTCCAATTCTTGAAATGTCCTGCCCCGTAACTTTGAAAGTAAATATTAACTTAAGTTTCTACCATCTAATTGTTATATTTTGCCCATTGTGTATTGTGAGGCTAAGAATGAAAACCAAGTATTTAGTCAGTAGTTCTTTCTTTATGCCTATGCCGTCAAATCTTTTTTAGAGAGAAAAGAAATAGAAGTTTAATAGCTATTCTTAATGAATAGCTTCACCCTACTCGCTGTCATACAACATCTGAGAATTTTCAACAGGAAAATAACTGGCTGCTCTCATGTTCAGAAAGGGGAGATCTGAGGAGAATTATACCATTTTCATTAACCTGGGACACTTATAATCCTTTACCCCACAAACAGTTGCTGCAGTTCATTTTGTATTACTGCATATACTATGAACTCCTAACACAGGAAGTTAATTCAAACTATACTGTTGTCCTCCTAGACAAAGATAATGTACTGATAACAATGTCACTTCTTGTATTTACAAGTTCAGCGAAAGAGATGAAAGGGACACCCATTCCTCTTCTTGGGAATCACAAGTTGAATTCAGCACTGGTCATGCTAGATTTCTAAAGAACTAGGCACACAAAAACCAATAAGTAACCATGAGTCCATAAATAATCATTATTTCACTTAATTAAAGTATTCACTCTTTCTAGATAACATCTTCAAAATAGAATTTTTTTCTTTGATATTAAATTTTGTTGTTGTTGTTGCCATTGTTTTGTTGGTTTCGGATTACCATTAACTTTGGTAACTTCTCTTAAAAATAAGAGTAACAATTTTCCAACTGTACAGACTAAACTTATTACATTAAAAACCTGCTTTTTAAATTATATAAAGGGAATTAATAAGAAGTTCTCTAACTAAAAAAAATGTTTTTAATTAAAAAAAATAAGAGTAACAACAAAAAAAGAGTGACAATGTTAGGGAACTAATAGGTTTAACGATCCTCAAAGATATAACTCCAACCTTATGAATCCGGCGTCCTTAGGGCTAGCACAGAGCCTGGCACCTAGTAAGTCCTTCACAAATCTGTGTTAAATGAGCATATGTGGCACTGTCAAAGTGATGCAGTTCCAGAAAAAGCACTCTGGTGCCATCCAAGACAAATCACATACTTGCCGCGTGGTTAAGATCCCTTGACTTATCTGGTCCTCTACCAAAGCTTTTCTCTCCATTCTTGGAAGCCCTTTTAATCCAATTCTAGTTCTCTGGTGCTAACGTTTTCTTTACAGTCTATTAAAGGAGGAGGAGTCGGAAAGGGACAAGGGAGAGGAGGGCAAGAAAAGAAAAGGAAGGCGTACAGACCACAAAACTTCTCTACCTTCTCCATCTTACTGCTGTTTGCTCACAATGAGCCATCCAAAGTCCAGGAGGTTATGGTCTATACAGGTGTTCAATGAGGCGTCTCATTGTTGATGTGGACCATTTTTAAAGCCTTTATTGAATCTGTTACAATACTGCTTTTTTATGTTTTGGTTTTTTGGCTGCGAGGCATGTGGGATCTTAGTTCCCCGACCAGGGATCGAACCCGCACCCCCTGCGTTGGAAGGCAAAGTCCCAACCACTGGACTGCCAGGGAAGTCCCTCTCCATGCCTTTTCATGGCTTGATGGCTTGTTTCTTTTTAGTGCTCAATAATATTCCACTGTCTGGATGCACCACAGTTTGTTTATCCATCCACCTACTCAAGGTGTTTCCAAGTTTGGGCAATTATGAGTAAAGCTGCTATAAACACCTGTGTGTAGGTTTTTGTGTGGACATAAGCTTTCAACTCTTTTGGGTAAATGCCAAAGAGCACGACTGTGGAATTGTGTGGTATGAGTATGTTTAGTTTCATAAGAAAGTTCCAAACTGTCTTCCAAACTGGCTGCACCATTTTACACTGCAACCAGCAATGAAGAATTTCTGTTGCTCCACCTCCTCGCTGGCATTTGGTGTTGTCAGTATTCTGGATTTTGGCCATTTCAATAGGTGTGTTGTGGTATCTCATTGCTTTAATATGCATTTCCCTGAAGACACATGATGGGAAACAATTTTTCATATGCTTATTTGCCATCAGTATATCTTCTTTGGTGAGGTGTCAAAGTCCTTGGCCCATTTTTTAACTGGGTTGTTTTCTTATTGTTGAGTTTTAAGTGTTCTTTTTTTTTTTTTTTTCCGGTATGCGGGCCTCTCACCGCTGTGGCCTCTCCCGTTGCGGAGCACGGGCTCCGGACACGCAGGCTCAGCGGCCATGGCTCACGGGCCCAGCCGCTCCACGGCATGTGGGATCCTCCCGGACCGGGGCACGAACCCGTGTCCCCTGCATCGGCAGGCGGACTCTCAACCACTGCGCCACCAGGGAAGCCCATTAAGTGTTCTTTATATTCTGGATAAATCTTTTATCAGATGTGACTTTTGTAAATATTTTCTCCTAGTTTGTAGCTTATGTTCTCATTCTTTTGACATCGTCTTTCACAGAAGTTTTTAATTTTATTGAAGCCCAGCTTTTCAGTTTTTTCTCTCATGGATCATGTCTTTGGTGTTTTATCTAAAAAGTCATCACCATACCAAGGTCATCTAGATTTGTTTCGTATGTTATCTTCTAGGACTTTCACAGTTTTGTGTTTTACATTTAGGTCTGTGACCCATTTTATTTTTCCTTATATCTTTATTGGACTATAATTGCTCTACAATGTTGTGTCAGTCTCTGCTGTACAACAAAGTGAATCAGCTAAATGTATACGTATAGCCCCATATCCCCTCCCTCCCACCCTCCCTATCCCACCCCTCTACGTGGTCACAAAGCATTGAGCTGATCTCCCTGTGCCATGCAGCAGCTTCCCACTAGCCATCCATTTTACCTTCGGTAGTGTACATATATCAATGCTATTCTCTCACTTCATCCTAGCTTCCCCTTCTCCCTGTGACCCATTCTGAGTTAATTTTTGTGAAGAGTGTAAGGTCTGTAGATTCCTTTTTTTTTGCACGTGGATGTCCAGTTGTTCCAGCAACATATGTTGAAAAGATTATCTTTTTCCAACTGTCTTGCCTTTGCTCCTTCCTCAGAGGTCAGATGACTGTATTTACTGAGGTCTACTTCTGGGCTCTCTGTCCGGTTCCATTAATCTGTTTGTCTGTTCTTGCACCAATACCGCACTATCTCTCGATCACTGAAGCTTTATTTGAAGTCGGGTAGCATCAGTCCTCCAACTTTATCCTTCTCCTTCAATACTGTGTCGGCTATTCTGGGTCTTTTGCTCTCTCTGTAAACCTTAGAATCAGTCTGTCAATATCCACAAAATAACTTGCTGAGATTTTGATAGGAATTGCATTGGATCTATAGGTGATGTCTTGATGATATCGAGTTTTCTTGTCCATGAACATGGACTATTTCTCCATTTAGCTCTTCTTTGATTTCCTTCATCAGAGCATTCTTCATTTCTGTTACATTGTTGTTGATCTCTAGCACTTCTTTTTGGTTCTTTCTTTGGATTTCCAGCTCTGCTTGCATTGCGTGCTGCCTACTTTTTTTTTTTTTTTTTTTGCGG
>NW_006774722.1:546469-551136 GCF_000442215.2 Lipotes vexillifer
GGCCTCTCACTGCTGTGGCCTCTCCCGCTGTGGAGCACAGGCTCCGGACGCACAGCCTCAGCGGCCATGGCTCACGGGCCCAGCCGCTCCGTGGCATGTGGGATCTTCCCGGACCGGGGCGCAAACCCATGTCCCCTGCATCGGCAGGCGGACTCTCAACCACTGTGCCACCAGGGAAACCCTGTCTACTTTTTCTGTTAGCGCTCTTAGCATATGAATCATAGTTGTTTTAAGCTCCTGGCCTGATAACTCCAACATCCCTGCCATTCCTGACGCTTGCTCTGTCTCTTCAAATTGTGTTTTTTGCTGTTTGGCACGCCTTGGAATTTTTCTTTTTTTTGGATAAAAGGAGCTGCTGTAAATAAGCCTTTAATAATGTGGTGGTGTGGGATGCATTCTCCAGCCTGTGTTGAGGGCTCAGCCTTTTCGTGAGCCTGTGCCTCTGGGCTGTGGTTTCTGAGTTTATTTTTTCTCCCCTCTTGGGTGGGACAGAATGTCTGCAATGGGGTAGACTTGGGTATTTCCCTTCTCCAGGTCAGTTAGGCTCTGATAAAACCCCAGCAGATTAGGCACTGGTTAACTAGTCTACCCCTAGGACAGGCCTTGGTAAGAAGAATGGTTCCTTTTCCACTCCGCCTGCAGGAAGCAGAAGGAGATTTTTTGTTTTTTGTTTTTTTTTAGATATTCGCTGTGGGAACCTTGTTAAACTCCTGGTAGTAAAGCTCAAAATATTGTGGGGATCCCCCTATGACTGGATCCCCCTGCACCTTTCAACATTCAGTTGTCCACACCGAGCCTCCAGCAATTCATCAGTGACAGCTCTGGTTTTCCTACACCGGCACTGGCTTCCACAGCAGTTCCTGCTTCTAAGTCTCTGTTCAGGTAAGAGGGGACGCCCTGCATTCACCTGTCTGTGTCTCCAAGCTTGGGGGCAGCGGTTTGCCCTGTGGCCTCGCCTCTTTTACGGATCCTAAAGAGTTGTTGATTTTTCACTCTATTCAGTTTTTTACTTGTTAGGATGAGGTAGTGACTTCCAAGTTCCTTACACATGGAACCAGAAATGGGAAATCCCTTTCTTTTATTTTTTATAAACAGCTTTATTGAGATATAATTCCCATACCATAAAATCCACCTGTTTAAAATGTATAATTCAAGGTTTTTAGTTCATTCACAGAGTTGTGCAACTATCCACCACAATCAATTTTAGAACATTTCAAAAAGAAATCCTATACCGTAAACACTGCATTCCCCCTCCTTCCAGCTCCAGGCAACCACTGATCTACTTTCTGTCTCTACGAATTTGCCTGTTCTGGACATGTCATCAAGATGGATCATATAATATGTAGCCTTCTGTGTCTGGCTTTTCTCAAGGTTCACCCATGTTATATAGTATATATCAGTGTTTCACTTCTTTTTGTGGTTGAATAATATTCCAGTGTATGGGCGGGCCATGTTTTATCTGTTTGTTAGCTGATGGACATTTGGGTAGTTTCCACTTTTGGGCTATTATGAATAATGCTGCTGTGAACATTTGCGTACAAGTTTTTGTGTGGCCATATGTTTCAACTCTTTGGGATACATGCCTAAGAGTGGAATTGCCGGGTCACATGGTAACTCTATGTTTAACTTTTTGAGGAACTGCCGGACTGTTTTACAAGGTGACTTCACCGTTTAAAAATCCCACCAGCAATGTATAACAGGTTCAGTTTTCCCACATCTTTTATTATCTGCCTTCTTTGATCACAGCCATTCTAATGGCTTGTCCTAGAGGTATCTCACTGTGATTTTGATTTGCATTTCCTTAGTGACGAATGTTTTCATGTGCCTATCGGCCATCTGTATATTTTCTTCGGAGAAATGTCTACTTAGATCCTTTGCCTGTTTTTAATAGGGTATTTAACTTTTTATTATAGTGTTGTAAAAATTCCTTCTATATTCTAGATGCAAGTCCCAATGTGCTTTCTTGAATGGAAGGAAAAGTTTCAAAACTTCTGACTTTATGTCCTGAAGGATTCTATGAGGCTGACTTACTCTTTTCTCTGCTTTCTTGTTTCTCACACCAAAGGGCAGCTTCTTTACAATTTTAACTCAGTATGAGTGACACTCTTTTTGGAGCACTGCCACTGCTTCTGTTTGAAATTTTGAACTAATAGCATTAACACTCCAGAACTGTGCCACACACTACCCAAAAAACACAACTACCCTACCATCTTCTTCTAAGAGAAAAGATAGATAGTTTCTTCCATAAAAATAGTCAAGTTCAGATAATTTTAAACTTTTATAAAGTACGCACATCATCTAGGGATCTAGCTAATCATCTGTGGTGGCTTTAAAATGTCCACAAATTCTTTGGCACTCTTTCTTTCAAAAGGGACTTTACCCCTCACCCCTTGAATATGGGCTGAATTATATGCTGCATTTCTAATGAACAGAAGTAGGGTCGTGTCACTTCTAAGATTAGGGGACACTGTGGCTTCCTCCTTGCTCTCTCTCGCTCTGGTCACGAGGACACTGGAGCAGCCCAATGGAGAGGTCCACATAGTGAGGAACTGAAGCCTCCTGCCAACAGCCATGTTGAGCACGCCACCTTAGAAGCGGTACCTCCAGCTCCAGTCACGCCATCAAATGACTACAGCCCCTGACAACATCCTGACGGCAACTCACGAGAGACCCAGAGGCAGAACCACCCAGCTGAGCCACTCCCAACTTCCCAACCCACAGAAAATGAGAGACAACGAATGTTGGTTGTCTTAAGCCACTAGGTCTCAGTAGTTTGTTGTGCAACAGATAACTAATACGACGCCTAAAATAATACAATTGAAGAGCAAATGTATTTCTGAGCACAGTACCGAGAGCCCTGTTCTAAGAATATCTACAAAACATATTAAAAATTGCATTCTCTCTGTGCAGTAGCCTAAAACTAATCCACAGGGACAATTTTTAAAATGTTACCCTAAAAGCAGGGGTTCTTTGTAGATTGTTTGGGAGCCTGAGAACTCCCTAAAGCCATTTGCAAGATTCTGTCTGCAGGAGTGTCTTTTTTCACGGAAGGGAAACCACATGTTTATAAGATTTTCAAGAGTTTTGTGACTCCAAAAAACTAATAACCACTTTCTTAAGGCATGACAGATGCTATCTTAAATCCCTGCGAGTTTCTATAATCAGGATAAAACTGCCCAAGTGTGACACTGTGCCTGGGGACACAGGGATCTTTTCAAGGAGGATTTATTGGGACTTGAGTGAGCTTACCAAGCGGGAAAAGCCTTTGCCACACCTGGGGCATTTGTAAACAGTCGGGACGAAAGTTGCATCATGGTATCTCTTGAAGTGCACATTTAGAAGTTGCTTCTGTTGGAAACATCTATTGCAGGAGAGGCAGGCAAACGGCTTCTCTCCAGTGTGGGTACGTATGTGAACTGTCATATGACGTTCCTAGAAGGGAAGGAAAACAAATGGCTGAGCTACTGACAGGAATTTTTTAGCATCAGACGTTATTTATTGTATACCCGTTTTTTTTTTCCTCCCCAAAGATGTGTGCATTTTTAAGAAAAAACAAAGCAAACGCATTCTTGACACAGCACTACCGTGCAAGTAGCGCGGTCTGGCCTCTAGGAAACAAGCTTACACAATCCCTGCCATCAGGTTACCAAGTTCTCACGATTAATCCCAGCTGGTCCTACAGTCCCAGGAGGGATGCAGTAGAACATACCTTGGGGAGTGAAACCGCAATCAATTTCCCCTCCAAAAGAGCTTATGTATTTGCAGCCCTATTTCTATAATTACTTGCCATGATCTGAGTTCACAAAGGGCAGATGGAACCTGCAAACTTGAAAATCTATTGTTAGAGTTTCAACTCAGCAGACTTTTGGGGTCTGAAGGACATTAAGCATCTAAACATTTTCCCGGCTACTTCCTGATAGTGTTACAAATCTTCATATCGATTTAAAAGCATAGGGGGGGACTTCCCCAGTGGCACAGTGCTTAAGAATCCACCTGCCAACGCAGGGGACACGGGTTCGAGCCCTGGTCCGGGAGGATCCCACATGTCGCGGAGCAACTAAGCCTGTGAGCTACAGCTACTGAGCCTGCGCTCTAGAGCCCGAGAGCCACAACTACTGAAGCCCCCATGCCCAGAGCCCGTGCTCCGCAACAAGAGAAGCCACCGCAATGAGAAGCCCGCGCACCGCAACGAAGAGTAGCCCCCCCCTCACTGTAACTAGAGAAAGCCCATGTGCAGCAAAGAAGACCCAACGCAGCCATAAATAAATAAATAAATTTAATAAATTCCTTTTTTTAAAAAAAAAAAAAAAAAGCATTTGGGTGAAAATAATTGTTCTTGGCAAAGAAATCGCCAAAAATTTTAACTAACATTTATATGAGTAAATCATTTGTGGCATCAGGACAAGAATACAGAGAGAGCCAAGCAAAAGTACACATTTTATTTGTTTTACTTAAAATGGCATGATTATTCAGATGGAATATACGACCATTTCTGCATTACTGTTAATGCCCTAACTGATGGCCTTCCTTGCAATCTTTTTCTCATGAACATACACCTCCCCGCCACACACCTTTCAGCTCATCCCTCTCTCCCAGGTAAGCATCACCTGGTCTCCTGCTGAGAGTCGTGGTCCAACCTGGGAGGGCTGCTCTCCAGGACCAAAGCG
>NW_006774722.1:551146-558007 GCF_000442215.2 Lipotes vexillifer
CAGCAGTGCTCTGGCCTCATCCCTGGCCTCCGGGTACCCCTGTCTGCTCTCTGCTCCCCAAACACCTGGGGCTCTATCCTCCCTGGGACCACCTCCCAAGTCTCATCCATCTTCCAGGAAGCTCTCTTAGTTGATTTACACAAATTTGAGCCTGAGGCATCCAGACAGTCTAAACCTCAAAATCTACGAGAAAAACTCACTCTCCTTTATTCAAAGCATATACTATTTCTAGCCCACATTTTCAGACACAATAAGAACTGACCTCCACCTTTGGTGACCAGTGGCAAAATATTCACAGTAGCACACAATGCTTCAAAACCGCTGTTCGGTTCTTCAGCTTTCGGTCTTAGGACCCATTATACTCAAAAAATCATGGCCAACTCCAAGGAGCTTTTGTTTATGGGGATGATATCTATTAATATTGACTGTATTAGAAATCAACTGAGAAATTAAGAATATAAAAAATATTTATCAATTCACTGAGAAATAACAACAAATCAACTATGTTAACATACCTCTGTAAATGTCTGTTACCTATTTTTTGATTTTTATTTATTTATTTATTTTTTGCGGTACGCGGGCCTCTCACTGTTGTGGCCTCTCCCGTTGCGGAGCACAGGCTCCGGACGCGCAGGCTCAGCGGCCACGGCTCACGGGCCCAGCCGCTCTGCGGCACGTGGGATCCTCCCGGACCGGGGCACGAACCCGTGTCCCCTGCATCGGCAGGCGGACTCTCAACCACTGCACCACCAGGGAAGCCCTATTATCTATTTTTTTAAAACAAAAACACTAATGTCTCACCTCATATATAAGATGGCACTATTTGGGACATACTTGTATACGAAAGTATTTGTTGTTTACCTGTGGTCATTATCTATTTTTATTTCTAAGTCTGGCAACCTTATTCAAAGGAAATAGCTTCTGCCTTCGGTCTGCAGGGGTGTGTTATTGTGGCTGAAATAGATGAAGAACATCTGCTCTCCCAGATATGTAGTTGGGAAAGGGAGCAGAATTTTTATAGTTTTTTTTCAAATAATTGTGGATATTCTTCTCTATTACACCGAAATTCAACAAGTGGTAATTTCTTAAAAGTTGGTTAAAATGTGGGGCCTGAAACCACACCAGTGAACTTTTTGTACTTTGTTATGTTAAAATGTGTTGATCTTTTTATACTTTGAATGGATCTTTTACCCATGCATGGTTTTGTAAATAACAGGTGGGTCGTTTGGAAAACATCAGCTTACTGAGTTATAAACAGCTTCTAGGTGTTGAGTATATACTATTTAAAATGCTTTCTTAAAATCGCTTCAATCTCATTTGAAAAGTCTTAAGTATTAGAAAGCTGCCAGGTTCACGCTGATGGATATAAGTTTTCCAAGTGGGAACTGCTTTCTTGGCAACCCATTTTCCTTGACATGGCAGGATCACTTCATTTGCTTTCAAGAGAACGTCTACCAAATACCCAATAATGGAATAAGCAGAGTTCGTCATCTGTTCTTTCAAGAAAAAATAGTGATTCACGAAAAGGTGGCTAGTTGAGCTGGCAACTCAAAAGTCCCACAGATGCCTCCTCCAGATGACCACTGTGGTTTGGAGGACAGCGGAGGTGCTTTATGCCAACTTCGTAGTTCATCACGCAGACTATTAAAAAGAGCATTCAGGGTCAAGATGGAATAAAGTGAGTAACTTTCACTGCTTTGTCAAGGACATTCTTAAGTAAACTGCCCTTTCTTTTTGCTGCCAGTGCACGAAGAACAAGAACACAGTGGTCCTGCTTGGTGTGGCCGCACTGACTCACATTAAAGCAGCTCCACTGTTTTTGCACCATCAGTGCCAATGTCACCTAGTGAAAAGGGCAAATGATGTGTTGGCAGCACAACTAGTTAATAACAGTGATTTTGATCTTATGATCCTGATTGGTTTCAAGGACCTCTAGGGGTCTGTGAACCACACTTTAAGAACACTTGCTTTCAACTCTCGGCTCCTCCCCAAAGCGCCTGAAACGCAGTACCTGCTTGCAGGCGTAGCTGCAGTGTTCACACTTGAACGTCTTCTCGTTTTTGTGAGTTTTCTGGTGCTGAATGAGAGCATAGCGCTCGTGGAAGCCAGCAGAACAGTAGCGGCACTTCATCTCTGCAGCTTTGTACGTATGCAGCTTGAGCAAATGGACACCTAAAAGAGTAACAGAACATCACGTGGGAGAATAGGGTTACTTTCTGTGAGGCCGATTTCCCCCTACGCTCCAAACAGGGTTTCTCACCCTTGCTACTACAGGCAGACCTCGGAGATATTGCAGGTTCCGCTCCAGACCATCACAATAAAGTGAATCACATGGATTTCCTTGTTTCCCACTGCGTAGTCTATTAAGTGTGCAGTAGCACTATACCTAAAAAACAATGTACATACTTTAAAAATACTGCTAGAAAATGCTAATCGTCATCTGAGCCTTCAGCGAGTGATAATCTTTTTGTTGGTTTGTTTGGAGGGTTTGAAATATTGAGAGATTTACCAAAATGTGACATGGAGACAAGAAGTGAGCAAATGCTGTTGGAAAGATGGTGCCAACAGACTTGCTCAACGCAGGGTTGCCACAAACCTTCCATCTGTAAAGTATGCGGTATCTGAGAAGCACGAGAAAGCAAAGTGCAATAAAACGAGGTCTGCCTGTATTAACGCTTGAGGCTGGCTAATGCCTTCCTGGGTGGGTGTCCTGTTGTTCAGCAGCATCCCTGGCCTCTACCCTCTAGTGCCAGTAGCATCCCTTCCTCCCCACTTGTGACAACCAAAGTGCCTCCAGACACTGCCAAATGTCTCCTGGGAGGTAAAATCAGTCTCAGCTAAAAAACTGCTGCTCTAAATGCACAGCACACTGACATCTCATTTTAATATTCGTTCATATAGTGTTAAGCGTTACATAAAGTAGGGCATATTGGACCTAGTGTGTTCGTTTAACAGAGCACTTGGAGAACCTTACGGTGTGGGTGGACTTTTAGGATAATGTTAAGATGGTTTTACATAACAAAGATATAACATCTGTATTTTGGCTTAAAATAAAAGCCCCAACGTTCTGTTAGAGGCCATTGCTCTGTTTTTTTCTACGTCGTACTTGAGAGGCGCGCTCTAGGATAATTTCTGCTCAACTAAGTCTAAAGCGTGGTGGCTTTGTGATCCTTTGTGTAAGACGTCTCTGCAGGGCAGAGGTACACACCTCATACATGCCAACTCGGTCATTTAAAGAGCTTGGTGTCTCATAGTGACAGGAAGGAAGACTAGCTTGTGTACAAAGCATCTTACAGGTATATGGAGGTATAGGGAGTGCGCCACCGACTTGGATGGGACATAACCTGTATTTCTTTGCCATGGTGTCAAAAATGTCCTTTCTTGGCAACTGGCTCAAGACTCTTGTGCCCTACAGGGTCTCACTGGGCTGTGTTTTGCAACTGAAAAAGGATCTGGACGCAAAGTTAAGACTTCATTAAACACCTTTACCCTTTCAGAAATGTTTGCAAATGTTTGCAAATGTTTGTGCCTCTCATCTCCAGAATTTCTCTGGGCAAACCAGGGACTCTATTTCTGCCGACATATTCTGAGTGTCACAGTGTTATGTGTTTTAGAAAGAAGATGAGAGACCAGGAACCCTGAAACAAAGGAGAGGGGCTGGCTCACTCACCGTCACCCCCACCACCGCCCCCGGCTAAGTAGGGCCGGTTTCCCCTGCAGGCGGGATACAATCCCAGCTCCCAATCTGGCACTCGGAACTGCTCAAGGTGCCTCGTATTGTTAGGAGGGTTCACCTTGTCACAGTACGGATTTCACGTGACATGAAGCGGGCTCTTTTACTGAAGCAAGTTCCTTATGGGAAGAACCATATCTTGCTTCCACCCTCGGTTCCCAGAATTGTTTAGGGTCACAGCAAGGGCTTAAGAAAAATTTGCTGAGTGTCACGGGAGAGATCATTTAATAGAGAGTCAGAACCTGCAATCAGGCCACCTCCTGGCACCTGGTCACGAGACTCCGGGGCAGTTCGCTTTTTGTCCCTTATCCGCTTCGTCATCTGTAAAAACAGGCCCAATATGGAATAAAATAATATCCGGGGAAGCCCTTTATGAGCTCAAATGCCCGTGAGAGCTCATCTGTGTACCTGGACCGGGCCTGGGCCAGACCCTGAAACTGCACTTATGAGATCTAGCCACAAGATGGCACCACAGGACGTCCGGAAAAACAAACAAACAAACACCCAGGAGCAGCTCCTGAATCCCGCTGCCTCCCTGGAATCAGGCCCAGGGCTCCACAGGCTTCCTGAAGAGCCGGCCCACGGGGCAGCTAAAGGAAGTTCTCTAAGCCAGACACTCACGGAGGTCGCTCTTCCTTGCAGTGACGGTGGCACAATGCGGGCACTGGTACTTAGGGACGTTCTCGCCGTGCTTCTGCAGGACGTGTATCTTCATGGTCCCGCTCTGGGTGAAGCGTGCGTGGCAGATGTGGCATTCGTAGGGCCTCTCACCTGGGACATGGATGACAACAATGAGCCTCCACTGAGGGGCTTCACCCCGAAACCCCTGGTGCTCCCCAAAGGACACCTGGAGCTGAAAGCCTTTCTTTCCCCCCCAAGACTCCCTTTGCAACTCCTTTCTCATATGTTTAACCCCCAACTAGGGCCAGGTTCCTAAATCAAGCCCGAACAACGTGATGTCCAGCTGTGTGGACAGCAGCCCAGATGGGTGACTCTCCTAACATCTGGCGGTACTCACAGTTCAAGACCCACACCTAGTTCCTACCCTTGGTGTAAAGAACCCAGAAGCACACATAATCATAGTCCTTATACAACAAAATATAAAGACAGTGCTTTACGAAATCAGTACACTTTTTTGTTTTGCCTTAACGTTGAAGGATGAATTAAGGCACTGACTTATAAAAACCTGGAAAACCTATGGGAGCAAACAGTTGACGGTGTTTACTCTTCACAGTGGGGTGACCACGGGGTATTTACGTGCTGTGTTTATGTGCTGAATTATGCTCCCTTAACGCTAAATAAATGCAAAGGCAACATCCCTGTGTCAAAACTTCACTTTGACGTTCGAACTTTAATTCTGCACCGAAGATAACTTTGACAAGGTCTCTTGTAAGAAGGAAACTATGCTTTACTTATTTGGCCTTAAGCGTGAGAAACTTTTACCGGAATGCGTCCTCATGTGCCGTTTCACCTTGTAGGCGTCTTTGCCGGCGTAGCTACAGAGATGGCACTGAAAGGGGCGTTCGCCCGTGTGCGAACGGATGTGGCGCTTCAATTTACTTGCCTGATAAGCAAATGAAAGATATTTACTGCAATAGAAACTTCAAACATGTGGCGTCTTCGATAAACCAGCGTTATAAAAGATACCTAAACGAGTCTGATCTTAACAGCAGAGCCTACCTCACACCCTGGAGAAAACATGCTAAAGCCACTGCTGCTTCTTTTCTGTGGCGGATGATGTTCTGCATTTGATGCGTGTGCATAAGACCCTTGGGCGGTAATGAACAGGACGTTCAAGAGACTCTCACCTTCAGCTTCACTTTACAAAGGAAAATGGAAATCTAGCTGCTCCGTGGCATCCACAATCTTATTTTCATTTCTAAGGCGACCGCCTCTCAATAGCTGCAAAGTTTAGATCGTGCTGCAGAAGTGCAGAGGCCAGAAAATTTTTTGCTTGCATAAACAGAGAAACTTGAAAACATGAGCTCTTGAATGGACTGACATCTGTCGGAGGCACTTCACAGTTCCAAGTTCTGTGGACCCTAAATGGCCCAGGGATGGAGGAACACCTTCCTTGCCATTAAGAATAGATTCTACACGGGGACTTCCCTCGTGGTGTAGGGGTTAAGAATCCGCCTGCCAATGCAGGGGACACGGGTTTGAGCCCTGGTCCGGGAAGATCCCACATGGCGCGGAGCAACTAAGGCCGTGCGCCACAACTACTGAGCCTGTGCTCTACAGCCTGCGCGTCACAACTACTGAGCCTGTGCTCTAGAGCCCACGAGCCACAGCTACTGAGCCCGCGTGCCACAACTACTGAGCCCGTGTGCTGCAACTACTGAAGCCTACATGCCTAGAGCCCGTGCTCCGCAACAAGGGAAGCCACTGCAATGAGAAGTCCGCGCACGGGAACAAAGAGTAGCCCCCGCTCGCGGCAACTAGAGAAAGTCCAGCACAGCAACGAAGACCCGACGAAGCCAAAAATAAACAAATAAATAAACTTACATATATAAAAAAAGAATAGGTTCTACGTGGTAGCAGTTTGTAAGAACTTTTAAGTAGAAGAAAATACATTCTAATTTGATTAATTACATATCGTAGGCAATTAGTTAAAAGGCAAACATGCCCATTTTATCATGTTTTTGGCTTATTGTAGTAACCTTCTAGGACTGTTCTTATTCTGTATTCACTTATTTCAGGCTCTTTTCTACCTTTAGCAGAAACACAGGTAATGAACCATGCTTGGGCTACAGACATGGGAAAGCCCTCAGCAGCCTGTCTGTGATCTTAGGAAGGCTCCACTTGGCCTGGTTCCCTAATGTGTGGCAAGTACAGAGAAGCCTAAAATACATTCAAGAACAAAGGAAGACTCGGAATGGAAAACAAGATGCAAACCAAAAAATTTAGCTTAGATTTTTAGAAAAAGAAAAGAAATCTTTGAGTGTATCAGAAAGCAAAACAAAAGGAATTTTAAAAATTGTAGCATGAGAGGTTTGATAAGCTCACTGGTGTGCATGATCAAAGAAAGCTGTGTGTAAACCTTCTCTGGACGGCTTTGAAAGGTAGGAGGGGGAAGGAGGGGAGTTCAGAAGTTGGGGTACTCTGCATCCCAGCTTCACTCATTCCTG
>NW_006774722.1:558017-558698 GCF_000442215.2 Lipotes vexillifer
ACATGTGTAAAGGGGTGGCGTCAGGGTGGGGGGCTTTGGCTACTCCCCCTTAGAGCAGACCAGCATGCTAGGACTTGGGAGATGCAAAAAACAGGGTGATGGCAGAAACAGAGGGTCCATATGTCGAGGTCGACCCCGGAGAAGGGTCTCAGCGAACGTGGGAAATTTGTGCTGAGAACTGGCAGGACACAAACCAAACGTCTATTCTAGACTTAGGATTCTCAGATGGCTTTGTTCTTTGAAACCCTCATTTGGTGTTTTCAGTGTACAGTTTCAACCTTTAACTCAGATGACAAATAATTTTTTAAAATAGTTATAGCAAAAAAAAAAAAAATTTCTTTTTTGGAATCAAATTCTGCCCTGTCTGTGAAACTTCCTAGTTGATGAAACGCAGTTTCATCACTACTGTATTTAAACTTTAGCCATCCCCTTTAACTCAGTTCAGTTCAAGCGTATTGTCCTTTCCCAATGGGGCTCAAAATCAGGACCCAGCATGCGCTCTGCTAGATAGTGGAGTTCTTAAAGATTAATTGTACAAAAGTGACACTCAAAAGTAAATATAGGGCTTCCCTGGTGGCGCAGTGGGTGGGAGTCCGCCTGCCGATGCAGAGGACACGGGTTCGTGTCCCGGTCTGGGAAGATCCCACATGCCGCGGGGCGGCTGGGTCCGTGAGCCATGGC
>NW_006774722.1:558751-566240 GCF_000442215.2 Lipotes vexillifer
CCGCAAAAAAAAAAAAAAAAAAAAGTAAATATACTGTTCTGTTGTTTCACTGAGGGTGTGCTAAACCTGCTGGAAGGTATAAATAAACTTATCTAGTTGAAATGAACATGACTTATAACTGAAGATTTAAAAAGTTGACCTCTGTCATTAAGAGTGGAAATGGCCACGTTTAAACCTTTTTCTTTTTTTTTTTTCCCAGTACGCGGGCCTCTCACTGTTGTGGCCTCTCCCGTTGCAGAGCCCAGGCTCCGGACGCACAGGCTCAGCGGCCATGGCTCACGGGCCCAGCTGCTCCGCGGCATGTGGGATCGAACCCATATTCCCTACATTGGCAGGTGGAATTCTTAACCACTGTGGGACTCTCAACCACTGCGCTGCCAGGGAAGCCCGGCCATGTTTAAATCTTTAAGTACATTGCTTTGTATCAAATCAAGTGCCACTGAGGAAAGCTCAAAAATCTCAGCAAAAATTCAGATTGGGTCTCTGTTCTGTTAGAGCAAATACACTTTGATTTTGTGGAATGAGTCCTACAAAGAATGCAGGGTAGAACTTTTTAACAAATATGAAAATTATTTCTCAAGGACCACAGATTATTTGTAATCTGTACAGCTCTACATACTGCTTTCACTAGTCAGTAATCACATTTTAAAAATTAAATTTAGGAAACAAAATGAGTATTATTTCCTGCAGAGAGATGTTACAGGAGATTCTACTAGTAGTTTGACTTACGTGACTTTTACAGCAGCTTCTTAATACAACACTACGAAACTTTAAGAGTGAACTTACCTCTACGCTAGCATACTTGCACATGGAACATTTAAAGGGCTTCTCGTGAGTGTGTTTATAACGTCTGTGTCGGGCACGTTCTCCACTGGTGACAAATGCCATGTCACAATCACCACACTTGTAGGGCCTGGTTCCTGTAAAATCACATAGTTTATTCTTTTAAGCAGGATTTAGCCACAATTTTCCTAGGGAATCATAACTTATTAATGACACTCAGTCTCAAAATGCTTTAAAAATTAAGAGGCTCTTTAAACCACAAATGCCCTGGAAAGATATGAGAAAAATCTTTGGAACATCCAACGTTTTTAACTAAAATTGAAGAAAAAAGACAAAATTAAAGTCTAAAAAAATGCATTATTTTAATACACAAACAGATCGATTTGCATTCTTACCTAAGCCTCAACACACATCATTCAAGAGAAACATCCCTCTCAGCTGTTTACCTGTATGGGTGTTGATATGATTCCGAAGGACAGTAACAGTACGGAAAGCTTTCAGGCAAAGGTGACACGTATGGGGCTTTTCATTGGTGTGAGTTTTCATATGACGATTCAAACTCGAAATTCTAGAAGAGGTGAACGTGCAGGTGTCACAGTGGAAGGTTCGTTTTACTTCTGTAGGAGGGAGAGACATTTATGTATTTGTAAAAACCTTTCTTGAGGTGTTCAAGTTCCATTTAAATACAAGGTAACTACACACATCCTTTTCTCACCTAATGTGGTAACTGAACAAAAAGTGCTCCATGCAAATGGTAAGCAAAAGAAAGCTGGGTGGCTATACTAATAGACAAAACAGACTTTGACAAAAATTGTTACAAGAGACAGATAAGAACATAATGCAATGATAAAAGAGTCAAACCATCATGAAGGTATAACAATTATACGGGAACCTAATAACAGATCCCCAAAATACTTGAAGCAAAAACTGAAAGAATTGAAAGTAGGAAGAGATGCTTCAATAACAGTTGGAGACTTCAATGCCCCACTTTCAACAATGAAGAGAACTAGACAGAATACCATCAAGGAAACAGAAGACTTAACATTATAGACCAACTGGACAGAAGAAACAGCTATAGAACACTCCACTCAACAACAGCAGAACATACATTCTTCTCAGGTACATAATCAATAAAAGAAGGACATTTGGAATATTCACAAATATATAGAAGTTAAACAACACACTCCTAAAGGACCAGTGGGTCAAAGAAGAAATCACAAAGAAACTGTAAAATACTTTGAGATGAATAAAAGTGAAAACATGGCATACCAAGCTTACAGGATATAGCTAAAGTGCTCAGAAAGAAACTTTTAATTGTAAACACTTACATTAAAAAAGAAAAAAAATTTCAGATTAATAACCTAACTTCACATCTTAAGGGACTAGAAAAAATAAGAGAAGTCTAAACTCAAAGCTAGCAGAAGGAAGAAATAATAAGGATTAGAGTGAAGATAAATGAGATAGAAAATAAGAAAACAGCAGAGAGGACCAATGAAACTGAAAGTTGGTTCTTTTAAAAGATCAACATTGACACTTTCTCTAGACTTGTAACCCCCCCCAAAAAAAGATAAGTCAAATAACTAAAAATCAGGAAGCAAAGTGTACTACCAACCGTACAGAAATAAAAAGGACTATAAGAGAATACACAAATGTGTGCCAATAAACTAGAAAACCTATACAAAATGGAAAATTCCTAGAAACACACAAACTGCCAAAACTGACTCAAGAAGAAATAGAAAATCCAAATAGCCCTACAATCAATAAAGAGATTGAGTCATTAATCAAAAAAGTTCAACAAAGAAAACCCCCAGGGCCAGGTGGCATCATTGGAGAATACTACCAGACTTAAAGAATTAACAGCAATCTAAAACTCTTTAAAAGACAACGAAACTCTTAACTCTAACATCTAAAACTCTTTAAAAAAAAAGAGAGAGAAGAGTAGGAAACACTTCCCAACCCATTTCATGAGGCCAGTATTACTCTGATACTGAAAAAAAAGACACCGAAACTAAACTATAGACCAGTATCCCTTATGAATACCGATGCAAAAATCTTCAACACCCTAGCAAACCAAATCCAGTAGCATATTTCAAAGACTGTGCACCTTGACTACGTGGAATTTATCACAGTAATGGAAGAGAGGTTGAACAGATGGAAGTCAATGTAATACACCAAACTGACAAAAGAAAGGGAGGAAAAAACCTCCATGATCATCTCAATAGGTACAGAAAAAGCACTTCACAAATTCCAACACCCTTTCATGATGAAAACACTCAACAAACTTGGAACAGAAGGTTTTGGGGTTGAGTTGTGTTCCCCAAAAAGATCCGTGGCAGTCCAAATGGCAAATATCTATGAATGTGACCTTACTTGCACATAGGGTCTTTGAAGACAATTTCAGATGATCATACTGGACTAGGACGGGTCCTAATCCAATATGACTGGTATCCTTATGAGAACAGAGACACAGAAAGAGACGCACGGAGAACTTTGTGTGACAACAGAGGGATGCATCTACAAGCCAAGGATGCCGTGGTTGCTGCATCAGCAGAAATTAAGAGAAAGGCATGGAACATATTCTCTTTTAGAGTCTCCCAACAGAGCATGACTGTATCAACACTGATTTCAGACTTCCAGCTTCCAGAGCTGTGACAGAATATGTTTATGTTTTTTTTTTTTTAAGATGTTGGGGGTAGGAGTTTATTAATTAATTTTATTTTTGCTGTATTTTATTTTTGCTGTATTTTTGCTGTATATTTGCTGTTTATTAATTAATTTTATTTTTGCTGTATTTTTGCTGTATTTGCTGTATTTTTGCTGTATTAATTAATTTTATTTTTGCTGTATTTGCTGTATTGGGTCTTCATTTCTGTGCGAGGGCTTTCTCTAGTTGTGGCAAGTGGGGGCCACCCTTCATCACGGTGCGCGGGCCTCTCACTATCGCGGCCTCTCTTGTTGCGGAGCACAGGCTCCAGATGCGCAGGCTCAGTAGTTGTGGCTCACGGGCCCAGTTGCTCCGCGGCATGTGGGATCTTCCCAGACCAGGGCTCGAACCCGTGTCCCCTGCATTAGCAGGCAGACTCTCAACCACTGTGCCACCAGGGAAGCCCTGTTTATCTTGTTTTAAGCCCCCCCAGTTTGTGGCATTTTGTCATGGCAGCCCTGGGAAGCTAATACAGGTACCAATTTAAAAATGGGCAAAGGATTTGAATAGACATTTTCAAAGACACACCAATAGCCAATAACACATGAAAAGATACTCAACATCATTAGTCATTAGGGAAATGCAAATGAAAACCATAATGGGATACCCCTTCACACACACTAGGATGGCTGTAATTTTTTAAAATGGAGAATAGTGAGAAAGTGGAACCCTCCTACATGGCTGGCGGGAATGTAAATTGGTGCAGCTCTGCAGCTCCTCAAATAGTGAAACATAGAGTATCCAGCAATTCCACTCCTAGGTATACACCCAAAAGAAGTGAAAACAGGTGTGCAAACAAAAACTTGTCCATGAATATTCATAGCAGCACCATGGACAATAGCTAAACGGTAAAAACAGCCTAAATCTGGATCAACAGATCACTGGATAAACAGAATATGGTGTGTATCCACACAATGGAATGTTATTCGGGGGTGAAGGAAGGAAATACCGACACGTGCTACGACGACGTGGATGAGCCTTGAAAACGTTATGGTATGTGAAGGAATCCAGACACAAAAGGCCATGTGTTATCTGGGTATGATTCCATTTAAATGAAATGCCCAGAAGTGACTGTTTAATGGGTACACTTTTCTTTTTAGGGTGATAAAAATATTCTGGAATTAGACAGTGGTGATGCTTGCACAGAATTGTAAATATATTAAAAAACCTGAAAATGAGCTAGGAGCTGGGAATTTCGGGGTACAATCCCTTGACTTAAATATATGAGAAACTAATATATAGCAGAGGTTACGAATGCAACCAGCTACTGAAGCCAGAGGCAATCAGCCTAAACGACTCACGTTAACCACACGTAAGAAGAAGGGACAGTGGTGGCAGTGTGGCTTTCTAAACTGAGTCTCTTTCTAACCCCGACTAGCTGTTGCTAGGAGGAGGAAACAGCCGAGGGTGGCCAGATATGACTTTTTAGAAATGAGCTAAAAGTTGAGACTTCAAGGGTGGACTCTCTTGATTTAAATAAGGGAGAAACTAATACTTTTAATAAAGCTGAACAAATACTTTTCAAGGGTCAGAGTCATCCTCTGTCCTGGTCTCACCTAAACATCCCCTCCCCTTAAAGGGAGCCTCTGCTGCCCTCTGGGCATCACTCCTTCCTTCTCCAGGGCCCAAAGCACTTGCTCTGGTCTCCGTCAGACCCCCTAACCCCCGGGGATGCAAACTAGGGAGCAGATGGGGCCCAAACTTCTATTTACGTGCACGGCCCTTTTCGGGAGCCTCTGTACTATGCTTTCAAAACATCTGTGCACAAGATGCAAAACTCTTTAGGATTTGATTCACAGTACAGGATGTTAGCTCAAAATTTCTCCCATTTCCTGACATTCTGAAAGCGACTAAGGCAACCGCTTCAAACTTCAACTGCCGTCCCCTTCCCCTAAAGAGAATCAGCAGCCCTGTTGTTTGAAGAGTCTCTTACAAATGAACTGGCCGCCTACCCTTTGTCTTTTTTTGACTTTTTGTAGCGTTGGCTTCTTCAATATGCGCTCCACCCAGCGCAGGTTTCTCAGTATTTAAGGTTGAAATTGTCAGAACCATTTCATCTCTTCCTTCATCTCCTGGTCTCACTTCCACGACAAAAAACTGCCCTTCGGTTTCTTCACTGAATCCACCTTCAGCCAGCAGCTGTTCCTCTTCCTGACCTTTCTCAAGCTAATACACAAAAACAGGTATTCAAACAAGTACAATACTATTAATTACTGCCTGATTCAACTCTTTGTTTTGATGAAACCATAGAATCCATGGAGAAAAACACAAATCAAAAAAGCACAGAAGATGGCCCATTGCAACCAAAATGCTTAAACTGTAATGACTAAGCATCAAGGGGTTTCGGTGGTGAAACAGAATACAATTTAAAAACTCGATGCATCTCACCGTATTCTAATTAGTGTAACTTTTTAAACTCTTAAAAAACAACATGAGGTCCCCCAAGATTTTCCTGGGAAATATTTTTACTGTATTTAATTTTAAATTGCAAAATTTAAACTGCTTGTCCATACATAATACTGCATGAAGGGCAACTCGAAAAAACAGTTTTCTGGCTTCCTCCCCCGCCCCCCATTTTATTAAAACCAGTTGTACCTTTACAGATCCAGAGCTTTCTGCCAGGCTCACTGCACACTTACTGTCTTCACTGGCCCCGGTCACATTCTCCTCCAGAACATGAAACTGCATCACCTCCACCTCCTGGATGCTAATGGTGACACACTGGCGCAGGCTCTGCTGGGACCCCTCCCCAAGCCACACCAGTGACTGCAGCCCACTACCAGTCTGCTGCACCATCACCTGCACCTCTTCCTGGTGCTGTGGTGCCAGGTCCTGCAGCTCCACATCTTCGGAGGTCAAGTGCACCGTCTGCAGGGTCAGGATGTGCTTCTCGCCCTCCTCCGGGATGGCCAGGAGCTCCAGCTCGCCCCCTGGGATCTTGGCCTGGAGGGCCCCGTGGGTGCTCTCGGCCTCTAACTTTTCAGAGCTTGGGTGTTCCTTCACTCTGCACACCCCTTCTTCCTCCTCCTCCAGGGCTTTTTCTGTTATCAACTCTGGTTCTTTGCTTTTGGTGAACTGCTCCAGAGGGACAGAGATCTGGGTCCCTGCCATTGTGACTTGGTCTGTCAGAGAAAGAAGCAAGCCGTGTGGGTGGGCACAGTGGGTTCAGCCTAGCAGTCTTTGGGGCTGATCAAGGCCTGACAAGGTTCCAGCTTCAAAAGGCTTTGGGGCTCACACGGCTCAGGACTAAGTTAACTCAGCCTAGGCCTAGAAGGGGCTGGACTAAGTAGGATTGAAACTAAAGCAGGTGTTTGTCCAGAAGATTCTAGAACCAACAGATGTGGGCCTGGGCAGGCTTCCAGCAAATGCGCATTCTAGGCCTAGAAGGGAGGCCTGGACAAGCTTCCCCCCAGGGCACAATTCCAGACTCAGCACCCTTTGAGCCACGGAGGCTTTTTGCCTCGAGCCTCTACCCAAGCAGCCTTGGCCATGCAGACCTCAGGTCTAGCATGAGCCCCTCCTGGTCTGGGGCACCTCCCCCCTCCTGGCTCCACCCTGGCCGACCCCCTCCTCGCCACCCACCAGAACCTTTCCTGCCCACACCCACGCGGAGCAGCTCCGGTTCTGGTGGAGGCTGCAGTCTGGCCCCCAGGGGTGGCCCCTCACCCAGGAGGCGTGGCCTCGGTGCCCGGCCCGCCCAGTACCGGTGGGCTCCACCTCGTGCCGCGTGCTGCAGGCCACCGCCTGCCGCCGCAGACAGCTGCCTGGGCTCGAGGGTCAAGAATGGCAGTACGCAGGCGCAGGGCAGGAAAGTGGCGGCGTGCAAGGGGCGGGGCCGGGGGAGGGGTTGATGGGGCATGCGGAATGTGGAGGAGGGGAGGTGGAAGCTGCAGGGGGCGCTGCAGGTAGTGCTGAGAGACCATGGGGGGTGGGGATGGTTGGGGGGGAGGGGGGGGGGACCTGCTGGGGGCGCCGAGACCTGGGGGGAGGGGGTGAGGCGGG
>NW_006774722.1:567293-592579 GCF_000442215.2 Lipotes vexillifer
ATGGAGAACAGGAGTGAGCCCAGGACATGGCCAGGGGGTGAGAAATGGAGGTCAGCGGAAAAAAGGACGTTGAGGGGTGAAGGGCGGGCTGTGGAGGAGATATGAGGAGGCCAGAAGGAAGACACGGCTAGGTGGAAGCAAGAGGGAGCGAGAAGGCGAGACCCTGGGAGGGGGCTGGACTCCGTACAGCTTTACATCCTTCCCGGCTCTTTAGACAGTCTAAAGTTCTTTCTCGAAGCTCTCCTGTAACGCAGCTGGAGGGCAAGGGAAAGTGAGGGAGAAACAGAGAAGGGGGTGGGGGGAGAGGTGAAACTCAGAAGGAGCCGTGAACCCACCACCTTTCCTTGAATCGTTCGTTTTAAAGGGGTTACTTTCTCTTGTACGAATTTCATCTCAATAAGTTCTTTTTAATGGAGAATAATGATTTTGATGGTCTCCACAAGGAGTTGGTTCTCCAGCTAGATACAAAATAAATACAAGTTTGGAGCCAACGGGTGATTAAAATCATTTGCAGTTCACTGATGTGTTTAAGGCACAGTTTACACTATTCCAGGAAATTTCATTCTGTTTTATTTTTACTTTTTTTCAAAATTTTAATGAAAATTTAATGTTTGCTGATTGTGTATAAATATATTTGGATGGGGCTTCCCTGGTGGCACAGTGGTTGAGAGTCCGCCTGCCGATGTAGGGGACACGGGTTCGTGCCCCAGTCCGGGAAGATCCCACATGCCACGGAGCAGCTGGGCCCGTGAGCCATGGCCGCTAAGCCTGCGTGTCCGGGGCCTGTGCTCCGCAATGGGAGAGGCCACAACAGTGAGAGGCCCGCATAACACACACACACACACAAAAATATATATATATATATATATATATATATATATATATTTGGATGCTGGGAAACAAAAAATAACCCAAAGAAGAAAGCATTCTTGAGGACAGGATTGGGGTGGGCCTCCAGAACCTCAGTGGAGGAATGGCCTATCATTTGGCCTGCCTTTATTTGAGCCCATCTTCCAACAAACCGGTGATGGGTTTTTCTCCCATCCATAGCCAGAGAATTGTTGATGTCCATCAAAGTGCTTCCTATATGTCTGCCCATTCATTCTCCACAGCCCCTTCTTGTAGCTCTGTGTATTTTAGTTCACATTGTCCTGCAGAGTACATATGCAAATTTTTTTCATTTTTGATAATACAAAGGATAGAACCGAATTCACTTTTAAAAGAAACTCATTTGAAACTAACACAGCATTGTAAACCAACTATACTCCAATGAAAAAACAAAAAACAAAAAACCAAAAACTCATGTACCAACAGTAATGGGTTTGTTGGTTAAAATCTTGGATGGCTAGTTCTAACATTGTGTCTGGGTTTCTATAACAGTATGTGTGCTATATGGGTGAAGATAAATATTTGAAGGTCACTGGGAAAAGACTGTGTTATAATAACTTCTCAAATCATTTAAATGAGTTTTTCTGCTTGAGCAATCACGACCTATTTAGTGCCTTCTCGGGTAATTTTGCATTATTGCTCTCCCACTCACGCAGCTAGAAAGTTGTACCAGGATTTATGTAATAAGTTCATGTTTAGAAATTTCAACTACGGATTAAAAACACATTTTTTTAAAGGAGAGGTGGGACATAGAAAGGGGAAACCGAGGTAGACTTGGAGGGAAAAGTAGGGGCTTAAAGAGGAGAGTCGGGGGAGGGGTGAGCAGGGGGAGAGCGTCCTTGAAAGGGACAGTAGGGTGACGTGGATGAAGCACTCAAAGGAGGTAGAGCAGAGCAGACAAAGCTGCAGTTTTCCAAACTTTGGTTCTGATGTGGAAAGTTCCAGCAAAGATTGCATCTGTTTCCTTTCTTCTTTGCAGGCACCCCTGGGACTCCCTGGCAAACCTCGCACCAAAGGATGTGTCACCTTGGAGCCTCTGCGGAGCCTTCTTTCAGAAGGTGGAGGTAGGAGGGACATCCCCAGAAGGTTGTCTTCCTTTGAGAGTCTCCAGGCAGCCCTGCTGACTGGGGGAGGGAGAGGAGATTGCACATGTGCAGTACCCGCGAGGTGGCAGGTGTCGAGGCAGCCTTCCTGGGCCAGGCTGCTACCCTGGCCGTGTCAGTGACTGGGTTCAAAAGGTGGGCAGTATTTGGAGCCCACCGGTAGGCCAGACACGATCTCAAGACAGCAGGCTTGGCTGGCAGCCTCTGGAAGAATCCAGACTGTCGAAGCCTCATTTCGACAGGGCTGCCTTTTTTGCGGATGCAGGTGACTGTCACCTGTCCATTCCTTATTCTCTGTGGAATCTGAACTGACCCTTCCTTTCCAATTCCATAAGCCTTCCTGCGTTCTTGGTTAATATAATATTCGGGGGGGAGACACCTCCAGAAGGAGATGCTGGATTTCTGCTAAAACGCCCGTGGAGCGCCGGAGACTAGCAAAGTAAAAGATGTGACCTATTTCAGCCCGGGTGCGTGGAACAGTTTCTACCAGTTAAACTCTCCATCCCTGTTTATTCGGGGCATTGAGGTAAAGCGTGAGGCAGATTGCTTGCATTCAGTCTAGAATGAAAAGAGCAATCAACTCGTGGGCCTGCAACCGTCTTGTCAAAAGCCTAAACTCCTCAGATTCACTTCAGTTGCCTCCTTTACCCCTTCCCGGTCCCTGCTCCATCCAGACCCATCTCCTGATGACCTCAAGTGGCCACACAGGGTGTAAGCTGAGCCATGTGTCTGTTCTAATACCCAGAGCTTTGCGCCTGGCTTGGTTTTGCCGTCGTAGGTGTCCCTGAGAGCACTGACGGGTACAGCGTAGCCCTGCTGAGACCTGGGAGACCTGGCATCCTGTCCCGGAGGCAAATGCTGTTGCATCTCCTAAAGATGCTGCGGTTGGCAACGGCCAGCCTCAGGCTCCTCCAGCACCTTTGGTGTAGTTGTTGCTCACTTGCCTCCTTCAGGTGACAGGGATGCTCACCACACCTTTTGCCCAGGATGTCAAGGGACTTGTGTGTGGTTGACAGCTGCTTGCTGGATGGGCTCCTGGGAGAGGCTACAGAGGCCTGTAGCATTGTGGGTGGTATTGTTCCTTGGCTGTCCACATTATCAGCTTTTGACCAGCCAGTGTGGCTCCAAGGAAAGAAGGGTCCTGGCCAAGTATATGGTGCTTACCACGTAAAATGGAACAAGGGTAGGAGGCCACGTTAGCCCTTGGTTGCAGAAAGCAAATGTTCGAGAACCTCTACTCAGCTCTCTTGGCCACAAATTCTACCTCCAAGGTCTGCTTTTGACCCAGGAGGCATATGGGTGACAGGGGCAGCGGGGGGAGCAGACGTAATGTACAATCCTATTCAGAAATGTAATAAATTTACCCAGAGATATATACATGATCGATATAAAAATATTTTGAAACAAACAAAAAAATAATAAATGCATGTCTTGCAGGATGGCATTGAATGAGGCAGGCCAGCAAGTGCTGACGACGTCTTTAAAATTTATTCTCAGTCTGCTCACTGCTTCCAGAGTGAGTGTCATGAGCCTTACCACCTAATGAGTCCCTGGTCCCCTAACTTAAGGGCAAAATCTTTATAAGGCACGTGGTACGCACTTAAATAGTTGAGCTTCCCAAGTGAAAAAGGAGTTTGGTGGTGAAATGCTATGTGAAGGTTGGAATTGCCAGAAAATCTGCGGCAAGGGGTCTTTGTCAGTAGCTTGTATCCAGTGTGCCTAGGACAGGGAGGGCCCTCGGCAGTGTTTTGTGGAATTGCGGAATGCTGGCGTCCATAGCCCTTCCCCATTCTAGTTTTCCTGCCTCTTTAGCATCCAGGAAGGGTGAATTTGGTTTTTATATCCTGGAATCTTACATAAATAAATGTCAGAGTGGTTTTCTCCTGTTGCCTTGAAGTGATATTTACCTGAACAATTGAAAGACATCTCTGACCTCTTCATTTTAAGAAGCCTTCCTGAAACTTTTTACTTTATTCAACAGTTGTTCATTCATGCTGCAGGTGTTTATAATTAACTCAGCTAACTCCATCGTCGGGGAATGGGGTACTCAGAGGACCTTTCTGAAAGGTGATCTGGCGCCCCAGAATTTCCAAACTCCACACTGGATGGACCACTTCCCAAGACGGGCGGTGGGCCTGCTTTAAGGTAAAGAGAATTTAACCCATGATGGTTTAGGAGGAAGCCCTGGTACTAACTAAGGTATGTTCGTACTGCCTCAGCTGCGTGTGTTACTATAATCAGTTCAATTCTAAGGAAGAGGAGATGGAAAGTTAATTTCTACTTTGTCAAATATTAGAATTTAAGAGTAGATACCAAGTTTTTCTTCTGCATGGTTGGTTGTTTCTGTGTTTATTTGCTTATATTGCACTGAAGCCTGACTAGCAAGTGGTAGTACATTATTATTTAATCCGCTGTGACAGTGATAAGGTTGGCCCTTCCGTGTGTCATAAAGATAATTCATGCCCAAAGAGTACATAAACAGCCTAGCTCTTTTGCCTGAAATGTGATTGCTGTCATTCTGGCTTCAACCAATGGGTTGCCAAGGAGCGTCCACTTTCGAACCTGCCAGTTAACCTGTCGGGCAAACAATGTTTTTATATGGATCATTATCCTTTGACCTTTGGTATGAACACAGACCGAATGTACTTTTATTTAATGAGCAATCCAGCATTGCTTGTGGACTTGGCCACAGGGTGAAGAGTTTGGGGACAAAGGAGGCACAGGGGAGAATTCTTAAAACCGTGTGGGATGTTTATGAGAAGGGAAGAGGCAGGATACAAGCATGGGAATTTGACTATTAAGCGAAAGTGCAGTAGGTGTTCTGGAACTCTCCAGAACTTTATCATTATAACGTCTACCTTGTCCTGCTTCTACATGAAGAAACATTTGGGAAATAAGTAGATAACTAAATAATAAAAGCTTTATTACATTAAGTCTGATTAAACGGAGTCCAAAAACAAGCATCTTGGGGGGAAAAAATCTGGAAATGTGTACTCCAGCCCATGAATGGTAGTTAACCTGGGGGCTGGGGTGCTGAAGAGGCCGATGGGAAAGACCGTTTTTTTCCGTGCATAATTTCTTCAAATAGTACATAAAACTAGTGTGAAAGAAAAGGTGATCTACTTTTTTGTTGTTGGAAAAAAACCCCTGGAGGATCAAAAATCTGAAATAAATGCTGAGGGTTTATGGACTGTGTTCTGTTTGTCTCTACAGCTCAAGCTTCTATCTGCTATTCAGCATCCAGAGGAAGCATAACTTAGCAGTAAAAGTGGTGCACAGCTTCTCTGCTGTGTGGCCTTCGACTGCTTACTCACCCTGAGTCTCTATTTTCTCATCTGTAACTTGAGCCTAATAATAGTGCCTTCTTAATTTTATTATTATGGGGAATAAATGAAATAATCCATATCAAGTGCTGAAAAATAACACAGAGCTTGGGATATAGTAAATACAAAATAAATGTTAGTTATTTTATTAGTATTTTTCACCAATTTATGCAACAATTGTTATTTATAATAGAATATTTATGTTGTTGGAAGTTTGCAAGTCTTTATCTATCTATCTATTTATCTATTTATTTTTGGCTGCATTGGGTCTTCGTTACTGCGTGCAGGCTTTCTCTAGTTGCGGCGAGCGGGGGCTACTCTTCGTCGCGGTGCGCGGGCTTCTCATTGTGGTGGCTTCTCTCGTTGTGGAGCACGGGCTCTAGGTGCGCGGGCTTCAGTAGCTGTGGCACATGGGCTCAGTAGTTGTGGCTCACGGGCTCTAGAGCACAGGTTCAGTAGTTGTGGTGCACGGGCTTAGTTGCTCCGCGGCATGTGGGATCTTCCTGGACCAGGGATCGAACCCCTGTCCCCTGCATTGGCAGGCGGATTCTTAACCACTGCGCCACCAGGGAAGTCCCTCTGCAAGCCTTTTAAACTTCACTTTTTAGATTTCTTTTGCTAGTTCTAAAATTAAATCTGCCTTAAAAAAAAAATGACATCCCTAAATCTTCTGGCACAGAACAGATAAAGAGGGATTATTTTACATTTTTATATTTCTCCAGTAGGTTTAGCATCAGAAAAAAGGTCTAAATTCAGTGGCATGGTTAGATCATACCTAATTAGATGCTAGTTAGAGGCTGGTAATACTACTCTCAGATCTAAGAGGACTGATGCCCTGTGCTGTCCAGTACCGAGGACAGCTTGGGATGTCCTAGTGTTTGCAGGAGCTGTTCCATTCTTGCTCTTGTCAAGGTCAATGCTAACCACACTGATGGGTCCCTGCTCAGTTCCCAGTGCTCTGACCACCCCTCCGATCCTCCCCTGCTCATCCCCCAAACAGGCCACTAGGATCTCGCCTCCGCTCAAAACACCACCCCGCCCCACACAGAGCCCTCCAGATGCCAGGAGAGCTGGTGACCCCCGCCCCCCAGACTTCAGGCGACCACCTCTCTCCCAGCTGCTCCCGTCACACAGCCCCTTACTGTCTCTCACACCCCAAGCAGGCTGTCCCTCAGGGACTTTGCGCTTTGAAGGGTGGCAGAATGCCACCCCAAATACCCCACTTTCGCATAAGGATTATTTTGAGCTAAAGGCCCTTGGGAAAGAGCAGATGCAAGAAGGGCCTCCTGACCTCCCCTTTTCTTCTTGAACGCGGGAGATGAAACCCCCCCCCCCCCCCCCCCCCACCCCCCCTGCCACTGACAACAAATGTTACCAGCTTAAAAATGCAACTTTGCAATATTTCTTCATATTACCAGAATTAGCTAGATCACACTATGATATTAAGCTAACCATTTACCTGGAATATTCCAAGTGATCACTGTAAATTTAATAATTTCTCCATTTAGGTATTTCAAATGTCCTTAAAATACTTGTGAAGATATGTTTTCAACATATTAAAATGACTGAGGGTTACCACTTTTTTTAATGAAAAAATATTCATATTATGTATGATTACAACAGATGTCTATGAATTATGGCCAGTAAGCATCAATCAATATAGAGTACTGGTAGCTCACCTGGTTCCTGTCCCGGGCATTTGTGTACCTGATCTTCTGAATGAAGTAGAATATAAGCCATGCTGAAGAAATAATCATCAAAACAATAAAGGATATTGACACGAAGACTAGAGAGCCACGGCTGAAGTTCTTTGGCGGCATTCGAGTTCCAACTGCTATTGTCATTTGTACAGAGATGTTTTTCTCCAGGTAACTCAAAATATCCTTACCCCTCAATTCTGTAATCATGACAGCAATAATATCTCCAGTGCCTGTAATGTAAAATAAATATATATACTCAAGTGACATTTAAAATTTATAGAACATCAAATATATAAAAATGCTACTTAGGAAAACTACTGTAATTTTTGCTAATGGCAAGGGTTTTCAGATTCAACTTTTCAAATGAAATGAAGTTGCAGTTGGGTATGCTGGCAACAAGTGGGAACAGAAACTTGTTGTGTACTACTTAAGACTTAAACGCACTTAAAGCATAAAATGATTGCAGTGTTAAGAACCATATTAACTTACCTTACAACTATATTTAAAAAAGATTATTAAATCAGCCAAATGTAACAAAAGATGGTACACAGCATTGTATTATACACCAATAGAAATGTGATAAAATCATGGCAGGTTTTCACTGTAAAACTTTTTCCATCTTAAAATGTTCTTTCGAGAGTCCCAACTCCTTATAAAAAGGCGAAAAACATTTATAGTACAAAAATTGGTACTTTTTACATTAATCTTTCTTACAAATGTTTATGGAGCACCTATTGTGTGTAGAACTAGCACAAGGAATAGAAAGAAGCAGAAGTACAGGATATACAGTTTTATAATTTCACTGATTTAGGACACAAATCTGATAATAGAGTTCCAACAGCAAAATGCCAAATGGTGGTATCTTTAATCAATAACAGTTGAAACTAACTTTGATCCTATGTGTAGGTCAGACTGGAGGAAGGTTCCTTTTTCATTTACCCCAGAAATCTTGTGGAAATCAAACCCTTCCTGAGAAATGCCCGAACTTTAAAACTCTGGACTAGTCTGGCATCAAAATATTTGCAGCTTCTAACAGCTGTCCAGAGGTTCCGCTACAGCCACTATCTAAGTTACTTATAAGGATGTTTGTAAGTTGCTCTCCTAGTCGTCCAGTTCTTTCAATTACATAAGCAGTAATACAGTAAAGGCAAGTGACTCTCCTATGCACGGCATGAAATTTCTATCCCTTTCCTTCTCCGGAAAGGGAGTAGGTGCCCTCCCGCTACCAGGAAGAGAGAAACAGTCTTGTCACCAGAGGTGGGGCGTGGAGGCCGAGAGAAATCCGAACAAGCAGACTTGTTAAAATAATTCCTATTTTCCTTTAGTCTCCCCATGTATTGTTACTTTTCCATAGTTTCCTGTCTTTGCTCAGCTCGGTGGATAAACACCCAGACCTGACCCGTTCCCTGGGTCTTTGTTCCCTTGGGGGCGCCCATGTCCATGGAACAATCTGTGTGTGTTTCTCCTGGTAATCTGTCTTAGATCAATTTAATTCTCAGGCCCAGCTGGAGACTCTAAGAGGACAGAGGAAAAGTTTTGCCTCCCCTAAAGTTGGATCTCTGTTCCACCATCCCTTCTCTGAGGCTTTCCTGACCTTCCTGTTTATTTATTTGTTTTTTTGTTCGTTTTGTTTTTTGAATTTTCTTTATTTATTTTTTATACAGCAGGTTCTTATTACTTATGTATTTTATACATATTAGTGTATACATATCAATCCCAATCTCCCAGTTCATCCCACCACCACCACCCCTGACCTCCCTGTTTAAAACGGACCCCCCAGTGTCCTTTGTCAGCTTCCTGTTCCCTAGCATTTAAAAGTAGTTGGCATCTCCTCCAAAACTTGAAGGCTCATGGTGTGCTCATAACAAATGTCACTAAAATGCATGCTCCCCCAGGGCCAAGATCGTCCTGTGTTTTCTTCTGCTGTTCGTTCCTTCCTGGTACTAGATCAGGCTTGCCACTTGCAATGCACTCAACAAATGTCTGTTGAATGAATGGACCTGAATGAATAGTTGTGCAATCATTTTATGCAACAATCTTACCTGGTTCTGAGAGCCAAGTGTTCAAAGTCAATGCGTAGTGGGTTCCGTTTACCTTTTAAGGTTAGTTGTCTATATCCTTGTGACGTCACACACGTCTAATGCTTCTTTAACTTCTCTATTTGTAGGATTTAGAAAGGCTGCCTGCTGTAATACAGCAGTAGGAAATAGAAGCCCCAAACAGAAGCTGAGAGTCTGTTCGTGGTTTACCACTTATGCCCAAAGTGCCTCTGGCTTTTCGTTGACACATGTTCTAAAATATATGTTCTACAGAATTAAAATTAAGAATCATTACTTTGGAAAGGGGAAGAGATGGTTTTCATTTGGAACAAGGGCTGCATTTAGGGTGACAGAGGACTCAGAAGAGTCTCCGTGTGTGGGACACCCGCTGAGATGCAGCGCATACGGTCTTCTCTTCAATTTGGGGTCGTCAGGGCTGCACTTCAGCCAAATATTTGTGAATGGATGGATGGAAGGAAGGAAGGAAGAAAGGAAAGGAAGGAAAGGGGAAGGAAGGGGGAAGGAAGGGGGAAGGAAGGAAGGGAGGAAGGAAGGGGCTTGAAAAGCAGACTAGAAGCCCCGATGAATGAAGGCGAGGCTGGCAGATAGACCAGGTTTCCCAAAGACTGCTCTTCAGGCCAGATGCCCCTCCGGCCAGGCCGCCCAAGGGGAGACATATTGTCTCAAGCAGCTGGCCTCCTCACACCTCTGGAGAGCATGACTGTCATGAAGTGGAAAATCACCTTGATAAGTTGCCTGCAGGTGGAAGAGGTTCCCGGCCAACACCCTCAACGAGATAAAGAAACTGCTCTGTATCAGACGTGGAGAATTCGCCTCTATTGTGTTTACCTTTTCTTGTCTGTTTGTTTTCGAAGGTGGGGGGCGTGCAAGGAGAATAGCGGAGAGGACGGAAAGAGGGACGCGGCCAAACAATACAGCTGACCCTTGAGCAACGTGGGGGTTGGGGCACTGACCCTCTGCAGGGTCGAAAATTCTGGTATAACGTACAGTCGGCTGCCCCCATCAGGGGTCCCCTGCATCCACGTCTAGGGATTCAACCACGGTGGACAGTGCAGCACTGTTGTATTTACTACTGAAAACACCCGCCCGTCAGTGGACCCACGCACTTCCAACCCGTGTTGTTCAGGGGTCACCTGTACTGCGAAATGGCTAAGGTATCGCTTAGAGGTGCATCTTATGAAGCTGCAAGTTGCGCTTCTCTCTCCCAGCCGTCAGTGAGCTCTCCTGCACACACAGAGGCCTTGGTTTGGGGGTGGTGTATGTGGGGTGTGTGTGTGTGTGTGTGTGATGTTTGTGTACATATAGAAATCAAGCGAAGGGCTGGCTTCCACGTGGGCATGTGTGCAGTGCAGGCCAGCATGGGTTGGGGGAACGATCCACAGGTGAAATTAACCCAGAACTGGGGTTTGGACGCAGAGGCCACCATGAGGATGTTGGTTTTGAAAATAATTATAGATTGACGGGAGTTTGTCAAACAAGAGTGTACAGGGGGGTCCCTTTACCCAGTCCCCTGCAGTGGTTACATCTGAGGTATCTGCAGTGCGATATCAAAACCAGGAAGCAGACATGGATGCAATCCACAGAGTTTATTTAGACTTTCACAGTTTGACGTGCACTCCTTTGTGTGTGTGCATGTGTAGTTCTATCACACGTGTAGATTTGTGTAGCCACCACCACAATCAGGATAGCAAGTACCATCAGCCCCGGGATGCCTCCAACTACCCCTCTGTAGGCACACGCACCCTCCTCCCCTACCCCATCCCTATGACCATAAGAATTTAAGCCCCTTGCGAACCGGCAGGAATCTTGGGAAGGATGTTGTATTTTTCCACAAGACTGGCATGGGAGGCTCATGCTTATCTTATCTAGACATTACGGGGCCGTGTTGGCTACTGTACCATAGCCCTAGAACTATGCTGATGTGACAAAACGCCTCTGATTTCAGTCCTAAAGAGCTCATACTCCAAAGTCCTCTCATTCCCAAAGTCTTTGTGTGGACAGCCTCTGACAAAGGGGGTGGGGATGGCGTCTGACAGCTAAACGTTGTGAGCTGGGTCCTCGAGTGCCAGGGGTGTCCATGGAGAGTGGCAAGAAAGCCTCGTGGGGTCCGGAAGCATCGGGGCCCTGTGTTACCAGATTTGTTTCCTCTGCAGCCCCAGAAGCGTACTCAGTACCCTGTGACAGTAGTGATCACTTCCATGAAGCATCCCAAAGTGCCTCTGTTATGGATAAAGGATACATTTTAAAATCTAGAACACAGGTGGCAAAGCCATTTGCCTTTAGGGCCCAGGCACATCGGTGACTCTGGCGGCTGGAGATGGGTAGGTGTCCTCTCCCGAGGGAGACAGCACTCCCAGCACCGCTCAGCCACAGCCACAAAGAGACAGATGCCAAGCATCTCATTTTTCTAGACAAGCCAGGGCCTGAGTGTGCAACTAAATTCCTCTGAGTGTTAAACAGTGGCAACTAATTAAAAGAAGTTTTAAGTCCTCTTGACAACCAAACAAAATGGATGCAGGAACCAGATTGGCCCATAGCCAAGTGGGAAATTTTCCCATTGGTTCCCATTACTTAGTCACAAAAGAAGGGGTCGGGTGGTTGGCACCATGGATCATTCTGAGAGTACTTGTAAGCGCTTTAGGAACTTATGAAGTCATTGCTTTTCTCAAAAGAGAGCTCTGGAAGTGATAATAATTAAACTTTGCAGAGCGCTATCAGGCTCACCACATCCATGTTGGTGCAGGTGTCCTCGATTTACCTCCTGGTATGACGGGTACGTGGATGTTTGTCTGAGGTCACAGGGCCCGGGAGTCCAGGCATGGCCTGAGCATCTGAACCACAGGTGTACATGAAATCAGGGTGGACTGGGGGCACCCCCGGGCTCTTGCTACAGCCCCCAAGTGCATGACAATTACTGCAAGGGGGCTAACCAGAGAAAGAGTGACTTTTTCCAACTGGGGAGGGGAAGCTGGTGGTGTTGAACCTATTACTGCTGCTTGAGGGGCTTTCATATGGGTTTAGACTCTATTTACTTTAGACTGTGTTCAGAAGCTAACCCCCTTCCCTCCCCATCGCTCCCCAGTTTTTCTCACCACCATCAAAGACAGCTCTCACCGTCCTCCCCAATGCACGCGCACGCGTACACACACACGCTTGCTCCCTGCATGTTTTTTCACTTGCCTGTCTCTTCACTAGTCCATCTCTGAAGCATCCCTCAAGACTCCTTCAAAGCTGCCTTTTCCTGTGTCTGCCTGGGCCCCACAGGCCCCCTCTGAGCGCCCCCTCCTTCCCCGTTCTCAGGGCTCCCAGGAGGTGGAGGGGGGCAGGGTCGGTTCCTGCAGGGCTGTGTGGATGGTCCGAGGTCAGGAGTTGGACTCTATTTGGGCTCTATAGGAACCCACTGGAAGGGTTTGCCCCTGGGAGTGACGCAACCCAATTTATATTTTAGAAAGTTCTCTCCTTTCCTTATCTCTCGTCTCACAGCTCCTTGCACCCTCAGGTGCCTAGATTCATGTTTTCGATTTCATAATGGTAACCGTGATTTTTGCTGATGGGAAGGTCTGCTGCGTTTCCACTGACTTGGCAGGAGAAAGATGCTAAAGGTGTCATTCTGGTGAGGGTGACGGGTGAATGGCCAGGTGGCGGGAGGCAAGCCGCTCCCGGCGTCTTGACTTCTCAGGGAGCAGAAATGATTTTCTTACGGCCAGAAAGCTCACAAACATGACCAACTCATCCCCATGTCTCTCCCTTGAAAGACACGTCCGTTATTACAGCCGAAACATTTTTCTCATCAGGTTGCTGTTCGTGGAGATGCTCACTTGGGAACTGTTTAGTCTTGATTATTCTAAACAGCCTGGGCTGGAGAGTAAGGGAGTCAGTCTTTGGTTGGTCGAGCTTGGACACTTGATCTAGAAGGAGACAGAGATGTCCTTTCCGGATTGCAACCCTTCGCCCCGGCTTGCATGCCCGCCTGGTCCAGCTCCTGCCAGCGGCCTCTGGGCCGTCACACCACCTCCCTCTCTGCCCCACTGTTTCTGTGCTGCAGTCTCCCTGGCCTCAGCTTTCCTTTTAAATGCCAAAGGCATGCCCATTTTGGGGGGTCTCCTCCCTCAGACATAAAAATGGCAACACCTTCTCAGCAAAAGTGTACTTTCCCCAGTGTAACTGCTGTCTAGAATACTCCTGTACAACACATGACTTCTGTCACCGTCATGTGTTTTATTAGCTCTTTCATCTGAATTCTTGTTTATGAGTTTGCCTGTTTATTGTTTGTTTCTCCTTAGGATGTGGCTCCAGGAGAGCAGGGCTACCTTGGTCCCCTCTGTCCCACAGAGCCGTGAACAGCGCCTGGCATTCATCTGCTGAGTGAACTTGAAGAGTCCAAATATCAATGTCCTTCTTTAAAAAAAAAAAAACTTTATAAATCTATTAGTGTTTTTTTTTTTTTTATTTGAAATATAGGACTTCCCTGGTGGTACAGTGGTTAAGAATCCGCCTGCCAATGCAGGAGACACGGGTTGGATCCCTGGGCTGGGAGGATACCACATACCGCAAAGCAACTAAGCCTGTGCGCCACAACTGCTGAGCCTGTGCTCTGGAGCCCACGAGCCACAACTACTGAGCCCTCGTGCCTCAACTGCTGAAGCCCGCACACCTAGAGCCCGCACACCGCAATGAAGCCACCACACACCTAGAGCCCACACACCCCTGAAGCCACCACAACGAGAAGCCCGCACACCGCAATGAAGACCCAACGCAGCCAAAAATAACTAAATAATTAAAAAAATTGAAGTATGGTTGATATAATGCACTTTTTGTTGTTGTTGTTGTTTTTGCGGTACGCGGGCCTCTCACTGTTGTGGCCTCTCCCGTTGCGGAGCACAGGCTCCGGACGCGCAGGCTCAGCGGCCGTGGCTCACGGGCCCAGCCGCTCTGCGGCATGTGGGATCTTCCCGGACCAGGGCATGAACCCGCGTCCCCTGTATCGGCAGGCGGACTCTCAACCACTGCGCCACCAGGGAAGCCCCATAACGCACTTTTAAGTCTTGATTTCGTGCAGTGGACAGAGCGAAGGCACCGCTGGCGGTCTTGACCTTGACAGCGGCAGACACAGCATTCGTAACTCCCCAAAACTCAGTCTTCTCATTAACCCTGTGCAAGCGTTGAGCTCTTGCAAACGAACTCTCCAAGACATGGAGCATTCCAGAGAATGGAGGTGCAGGGCTCCAGAGTGGACATGTACCAACACCCCTTATCCTACTGTTTGCTTTGGCACCATAAGCCCGCTTGCTTTCTGAGAATTTCCCCTGGCTTCTTTCCAGCAACCTGTCAGGAAGTTGTAGACTAAGCACCCTTCAGCAGTTAGACTAGACTTCAGTTGTTTTTGGAAAGATGAATTTAGCGGTAATTTCCCGATTACCAGCAGTCGTCACATGAACTGAGACAAAAGACCGCTGAATCTTTGCTTTCATACAGACCAGCCCTCACTCCAGCAGGAACCGGTTGTTGTGTCTTAGTGATGAATGCAGGGGATCAGCAGCTTAAAAACCAATTAGCTTTGCTGTGCAAAAGCTTTTTAAGTTTCATTAGGTCCCATTTGTTTATTTTTGTTTTTATTTCCATTTCTCTAGGAGGTGGGTCAAAAAGTATCTTGCTGTGATTTATGTCATAGAGCATTCTGCCTATGTTTTCCTCTAAGAGTTTGATAGTGTCTGGCCTTACATTTAGGTCTTTAATCCATTTTGAGCTTATTTTTGTGTATGGCGTTAGGGAATGATCTAATCTCATAGTTTTACATGTACCTGTCCAGTTTTCCCAGCACCACTTATTGAAGAGGCTGTCCTTTCTCCACTGTACATTCCTGCCTCGTTTATCAAAGATAAGGTGACCATATGTGTGTGCGTTTATCTCTGGGCTTTCTATCCTGTTCCATTGATCTATATTTCTGTTTTTGTGCCAGTACCATACTGTCTTGATTACTGTAGCTTTGTAGTATAGTCTGAAGTCAGGAAGCCTGATTCCTCCAGCTCCATTTTTCGTTCTCAAGATTGCTTTGGCTATTCGGGGTCTTTTGTGTTTCTATACAAATTGTGAAATTTTTGTTCTAGGTCTGTGAAAAATGCCAGTGGTAGTTTGATAGGGATTGCATTGAATCTGTAGATTGCTTTGGGTAGTAGAGTCATTTTCACAATGTTGATTCTTCCAATGCAAGAACATGGTATATCTCTCCATCTATTTGTATCATCTTTAATTTCTTTCACCAGTGTCTAAGAGAAAAACAAATACCATATGCTAACACATATATATGGAATCTAAGGAAAAAAAAAAAGGTCATGAAGTACCTGGGGGTAACACGGAAATAAAGACACAGACCTATCAGAGCATGGACTTGAGGATATGGGGAGGGGGAAGGATAAGCTGTGACAAAGTGAGAGTGGCATGGACATATATACACTACCAAACGTAAAATAGCTAGTGGGAAGCAGCCACATAGCACAGGGAGATCAGCTGGGTGGTTTGTGACCACCTAGAGGGGTGGGATAGGGAGAGAGACACAAGAGGGAAGAGATATGGGAACATATGTATATGTATAACTGATTCACTTTGTTATAAAGCAGAAACTAACACACCATTGTAAAGCAATTGTACTCCAATAAAGGTGTTAAAAAAATAAATAAAAATAATTCCATAACCAAAACAACAACAACAACAACAACAAAAAACCGAAAACCAATTAGCTTTCTGCTTCTTTGCTAATGAGGGGACAGTGCTGGGCAGAGTTTGGCTACTTGAGAATGGAATTCAAACAGGGCCAGCCGTGGAAGTCAAGCTAGCAGAACTGATGAAAGGAACACACTTCAAGGACATCTGTGTTCTTAGCAATGTCAAAATGTTCATCTTCATTTGATGGAACGCTTCTGAGTCTGAATTGTCAGTATGGACATTAAGGATGTAATAGCTATTGATGCCTATTCTAGATAATAATGCCTAAAGATATCACTGGGGCATTTTTCATGGGAGCTTTACTCTGCAAGTGGAAGTTTTTCTGCATGGTTGCTATCTGCAAAAATGTCAGACTTATACACGCTAATTATTTGTAAGGTGGCATTGATATTATTTTTTCCTGCAGTTGTTTGTGTGGCATTGTGCTTTGTTAATGAGTGCATTGTGTCATGGTTTGATGTCACAGGGCGATCGATGGCACAGGGGGACGGGGGGGGGTCACCTTGAGGCTGTTGCTTGGGCTCAGGGTCTGATTTGCCGCCATGAAGGTCTAGGGATTTGATTCTGTCGGGACTCCACAGTGCACTCGGAAGGCACTGGCATATCAGTCGGTGCCAATTTCTTAATTTATGACAAAACACGACCTTTCTAGAAAGATAGACCCCAGCTCTACCATCCAGGCTTCCTCATTCCTTGCAGCTACTGTGATGAGAGAGAACTGTGGTTGGTGGAAAGACAGACTGGGGCAGAGTCCCAGCTCCGCTAGTGACCTCCAGCAAGACCCGACCTTTCTGAACCTCAGTTTCCTCATTTGTAAGATAGCCACCCTGCCTCCTACTCACAGGGCAGTTGGGAAGCTTAAAGGAAAATATGTATGTAAACTTCTGGGTCTAAAAAGAAGCCCTGAATGATTTAAATGAGACAGGCACATGCAGTGGTTAAGCATATAGACTTCGGAGTCAATGAGGGGACTCTTACAGCTGTCATCCCCTGAAATACGCTGCTGCTTTTTTCTGAGATTCAGGCTTCTCATCTACTAAATGGGATCAGAAAGTTATCTACTGCATAGGCTTGTTGTTGCATTGAGTGAGATGCTGAATGGTGATCATGGTGCCTGGACATGGCAAGGGCTCCAGTGAATGGAACTCACCACTGTCATTAGGAATCTTAGTAGTTTGGGTGGTGGAGATCGTAGCAGCTATTGTGGCACCAGCAGCACCCAAAGCAAAACAAGCCACAGGAGGTGAAGATCGCTTGACGCGCACAAAATCGAATGACGAGGTGGACGGTCATGGGCAGAGCTTCTCTGCCCTGACATTTATTGGTGTTTCAGGCTGGGAGATTCTCTGCTGTAGGGCTGTCCTGTGCGTTCCCTGGTGCTGAGCTGCATCTCTGGCTTCTCCTTCCAGATGCCAATAGCACCACCCAGTTGTGACAACCAAAGATGCCTCTGGACACTGACCCATGTCCCCAGGGAGAGGGCAGAATCACCCCGCTTGAGGAGCTCTAGGCTAAGGGACAACTTCACCCAGACCAAGGAGAAGCCCATGGAGCATAAGTTGCTCCATTGCCCGCACCCGTACAGAGGCCTCCCTGCCCGATATCGTGCTTTGATCCTCCCTTTTCTAATCTATGCTCTCTTTTGTCTGTTTGATGACAAATATCGAAAGACTACTCTGAACCAAGCATCTGGGGGATAATCTACGGGGGAGCAAGGCTCAGCCTCTCCCTCGGGGACACTCCCTCACACAGACCTTCCACCTTGAGCCCTTCCATCCGCACACTGCTGCTCACGTGGTCTGGTGCCTTGACCCCAGGTTTCTGAAGGTCCCTGCAGCCTGGAGCCTCCCTTGGCCCCTCAGAGACAAACCTTCTCTGCACAGAATTACGTCTTTGGAGAGCTCATCTCTTTCCTTGTGCGGTTGCCCACGGTATTTACTAGCATTATGATCTTGGGGATGAGAATTAACCTCGCTGGACCTCAGGTTCCTGTGCAAAATGAGGACGACGATAGGTTCCCCAAGCGGTGCCTGCACGCAGGTGAACCGAGATTCCCGGGCCTCTCACCTCTTCTCTGTCTTTTCTAACGATAACTTCATTCTCAGTTGAACCTCGCCCTGCCTCTTGATATTTACCACAAAGTGGTTTTTGAGGACAGAGCTTAACTTAACGTGTCAAAGCTTCAGTTTTTTTGTTTTTTTTTTCTATTATTCCAATGCCTGTATTGGTCTGCATTACTATCCAATTTCAAATGTTCCTTACCAGTGGAACTCAGTGGTTTGTAAATCTCTATATCACGGCCAGGACAGTTTGCCCCACTGTAATTTGGACTAATCTCTGAGAAGGCCTGGCTGAATGAGTAAAAGTACAAATAATTTTCCAACTAAAAAAAAAAAAGAGGTACTTTATTACTTTCGAACCAAGCAAGAACTGGGCTAGAAAACTATGACTGAAGAAAATTCTTTAGGGAAATATTACGTAAGCGTCAAGAGTGACGGGGAACTTCATTTTGTAAAAGGTCTCTATTGCTTATTGGTTTTATGAGCCTATGCCATACCCGCCAGGAGATAAATGCATATATAATCCCTGCTCTGCTTGATGTGTTGGGTAACAGCTTGAGCTCTTAAGTGGCTTCAGCAGTCACCAGAAATCCTGTTGGCACTGTTAATTTGCTTCGCAAAGGCTTTCTTTAAAGATCTTAGAAGGTAAACTTTAACCCGGCCTCTGTCAGAATTACTATGAGAGGTACAGAATGGATGAGGTTTACTCATAGCTCATTTCCATTTTTGCTGTACTTACCAGGGCAACAGTTCCATATTTCTGAGATACATAATGTTCGTGTCATGACACTGTTTTCATAGCTGCTTCACATAATTTAATTTGGGGGCACCCAACTTAATCATGTGTGTCCTGTTTCACCTATTGATTTTTCAAAGGGACGTAAATAATTTTAAAAGGAAATTTTCATTCCTGTTCACCCGCACTAGCTCCCTAGCTCTGTCTAAGAAGTTGAATCATTGCCATGAGGTCTCCTGGAAAGCTTGCAGGACTGGACATCAACAGAACTGGGCCAGATTTGGATTTTGTCTCTAATGCACTATGTTCATGTCTTCAATATGCAGTGTCAGTATTTTGGAATAATCTTCAATTTTCCTACCTCTCAGAATTGTGAAGATTGAATTTGGGAAAGAAGGAAAGCAGAAAGGTTTCATACAAAAATCTGTCCACAGGGTCTGTCAGATCTGCAAAATGAAAATGGATGGGTTGGCATATCAGAATTCTAAAAAGATCTTCCCCCCCCACCCCCCGGTATGTGGGCCTCTCACTGTTGTGGCCTCTCCCATTGCGGAGCACAGGCTCTGGACGCGCAGGCTCAGCAGCCATGGCTCACGGGCCCAGCCGCTCTGTGGCATGTGGGATCCTCCTGGACCGGGGCACGAACCTGTGTCCCCGGCATCGGCAGGCAGACTCTCAACCACTGCGCCACCAGGGAAGCCCTAAAAAGATCTTTAAGAGAGAGTGTGCAGGAAGCAAGCCATGGAGGAAAGCAGAAATGTCACAAGGGACATTTCACAAAACACACTGTGGTTTAGAGATAAGGTCAAGTTTCAGGCAGGGGAGGCAGCACCTGCTACGGAGGATGGGGGGTCAGCCCAGCGATGTTTGGTCTCTAGTTTATGCCATGACTTAGGGCCAGACAGGCAAGATTAGGAGAAAGGTGGGCCATCACAGTTGCCAAGGAAGTTTATATAGTATTGTTACAAGGGAAAAGAAAACGGCCAGCCACATTATCCATAATAGCCTCCAAATGGAAACAACCCAAAAGTCCATCAGCAGAGGTATGGATAAACAAAATGTGGCATAAACACACAATGGAATACTATTCAGCCACGAAAAGGAATGAAGTATTGATATATGCTTGAAAATATGATGCTAAGTGAAAGAAGCTCCAAAAGGCCTACATCTCGTATGATTCCATTTATAGGAAATTTACAGAATAGGCAAATCAGTAGAGATGGAAAGTGGATTGGTGGTTGCCAAGGGGTTAGGAGGTGGGAATGGGTAGTAGTGAGTGGTTTCTTTTGGGGGTGATGGAATGTTTTAAAAGTGATTGGGACGATGGTTGCACAATTCTGTGAATATAGTAAAAACCAGTGAATTGTATACTTTTAAAGGATGAATTATTTTAAGGTGTGTGAATTGTATGTTACAGGGGGGAGAGAGAGAGACAGAGAGAGAGAAGGAGAGAATTAGGAGGTTATGATCATAAAAACTTGAAATAGGATTTTTAAAAATCATTATTTCTGTTAATAAAAGTTATGCCTCCAGGTGCTGAGTTGCTGGAAAGAGTTTTGGAGTTCGGAGACCTGCCTCTAGGCCTCGGGCAAGTCTCTTAAACTTTCAGGGCCTTAGTTTCCTCATCTAAACCTCAGGGAGTTAGATAAAATGATCCATGTGTTCCTTTCCAGCTCTAAATACCCTGTGATTTCCAAGATTCTCTTCCTGTCTTCTTTCTTGCCAAGCATCGCCCCAGAAAATTCGACCCGACATCTCCTTGCCAGCACTGACATGAAGAGAGCTTATGGTGTTAAATAACTTTGGATGTTTTACATTTTGGGTTTCCTTTGAACGGGGTGTCCTTAAAGCAGAAAGTTCCTAATTCTTCTTAAATCGTCCCATACGATTCTAAAAATACTTAGAAACGCCATGCATGGATCATGGGAATTGTGACCCTTGACCTACATTTATGTAACCTTCTGGTTACACAGTCAGGCAAGGTGAGGTTAGAAAAAGGAATGTCCTTTGTCTCGAGTCCGATACCTGCCCATGGGACCAACTTATCACCTTATTTTCTTTCTTGATTCCTGTTTATCTCTCCTGACCTTATTCAAAGCGACTTGAAAACATTAAGTACAGCTCTCGATTTGGTTAAACTGATGGCTCTAAGTGGAAAAACAAGACTGTCAACTTGGAGCTGTAGATAAGGCCGTTTTCCCGGGACGTGAGGACACCAGGCTTTACCTGAAACTGACATCTGAAAGTTAGAGGCGGAGGGGGCTGGTGGGGGGGAAGGAAAGAAAGGCAAAGGAGTTATGTTACTGTCGGTGGAGGTTAGAAATGAATCACAAGATCAAGGTAGGAAACCAAGTAATAAGTGCATAATAGTGGGTTGCCAGGCAGACAGTGGGCTAATACTGAAGTGACAGTTGAATACAGCTGAGGGGCTCAGCAAGGGAAGAGTGGGCGAGATGGAAAAACAAAGGAAGAAATCCTAAAAGCCAACACAGAGGGGAAGAGCAGTCTGTCACTTTGTCTTAGGAGAAATTAAGAAGCCACACAAATTATAAGTGTACTCTCCCTGGGAAACATGATCAGACAATCTGAGACTGGCACTCCTGGCGGGGTGGTGAGTGGCACGGTGGGGTCCTGTGGGTTGACCTCTCTGACTCGGCATGGGGACAGTCGGGACTTGATGAAGTTTGCAGGTGTCAGTGAGGTGCCCCAGTGGGAGCAGGGTGATGTTTGGGGGTTTCGCTGGATCTCCTTGATTATTCTGCTCAGAAAGAGAATAGCAGACAAAGGTAAAGACATGTAACGTTACGGGGGGCCCGTGTACCCATCCGTGGGCTGCCATGCATTCCGCCCTTTGATTTTCCCTGTGACCCTGTGCAGTTAGAACTATTCTCATCCCACTGTTCCAGACGAGGACACGGGGGCAGCTTTGCTCAGTCACACACAGCAAGGACCCTGTGCTTCTAACCTCGCTGACGTCTGTGTCCCTCCCCGGGCGTCCTTCTGGAGCCACGGCATAAATGGTTAAACGTACCTCTCCCAGGCAGGGCTGGAAGGAGGGGTTTTCAGGGACCACCTAGATTTGGATGACATGGATTTCACTTGTCCTGTCACCATAAGGGAAATGGACGGGGCCATTCTGAACATTTGCTCTCCTTTGCAGTTGGTTGTCTTTTTCTTCTCTCTGTTGGCAATGGCTTACCAGCCTCTCGGAATAACACCTTGCCAAGAGTGTGCCTCAGTGTGTCTCGGGAACGAGCTGCACAGAAACCCTCCACACTCAAACCCCGGCCTGCCCAACCAGCCTGCGGAGCTGGCCACGGCCTGTGCTTCAGGCAGGCCTCAGGTGTATGGGGCAGCTCAGCTCAGCGTCCAGATGAGAGTGGGGTCTTGGAAGGATGGGGCTCCTCCCCCTCTCTCTCTCCAGCCCACGCAGAGTCAGGCAACCACTCTCAGCCACAGTGGACCTCTGCAGACTAAGAAGGGATTCAGTCTCGTTCTAGAAGGTTCTCTCCAGTTCTCAAATGTTATGATCAAATGAAGAAAGAAAGGCTGACTTTGAAATCAATGCCTCGACAGGGCAAGGCAGAGAAAGTTTCTAGTGGACGGCCCAGGCCTAGCTAATGTTTCGTGAAGGTAGTAGAAGGCATCATTTGTTTTCAGGGTGTAATTTTATTGTATCTTAATGCGACGAAGGTAAGATAAATTCCCTATTATTTTATAATAACCCTATCATTTTTATAATACCATACTATTATAATAACCGTTTCACTGCAAGTGATGAGTATGTAATTGCATTTCTTATATATTAGTATATTATAATTTACCACCACAAACTTTGCTCTTTTTTCCCCTTAAGTTTTTATATTTTCTCTATTGAAAAACTTCTAAAGATTTTCTGAAGTGGCTCATTCAGGCTTATACTGCAGACTTTCTGCTACACATCTTCTGCCATCATCTCTCTTTTCAGATGGTAAACTACTCTGAAAGGTTTAATGAATAAATGAATAATGACCAGAGAAAGGTCCGGGTAAAGCAGTGCGTGTTTGGGGTGCTTGGCTGACATTTTGTGAATGGTGACCATCTTATGATCTTATGATAAAAGATGAACTTGAGCCCGTCCCCCCCATCCCAACTCTCCTTCCTGACTCCTAAGAGTTTTCCCTGGCATGGTTATGTCAATGTGCAGAGCGTGAGGGAAATTATTGCCTAATTTCAAAAACAAATGAATCACCAGTATAAAGGGCGATTCTGCCTCGCGCTTTTATGTCTACAGTGACTCATGATGGTGCTGCGTTTGCAAAGAGATGGAGTTTGGAACATGTTTGCATGCCTGACGGAGGTCATTGCGTTCCTTGCGTTAGCCGTGTGGATGCAGGATGCCTATCCCCCGCCCACTGCCCTCACCAAGACCTCAGATGTGCAGAGATTCCCGACAGGGCCCCTGGGTGTCGGGACAGGACAGGTGTGTGGGCCCGTCCGGCACTTGGCAGGATGTGGCGCGTCCCCTGGTCCCCAAGCACTAAATGCCAGTCATGCTTCCGTCGTTTTGTGACAACCCCATAAGCTCCACACATTTCCAAAGGCAGCCCGGTGGCCAGGGGTGGTGAGGGTCCTGCCCCCGGTGGAGAATGTGTTTGAGGTTCTGCTAAGCTCTCGTAGATGCTGTGTGCACAGGCACCTAAATGCTCATCTGCATCTCCTCTACTGAACACGTGGCTAGCTTAAAATCGATCATGTAATTTAGTGCTGCCGTTATTTATTCCCGGCAAGACACTTGTTTGAGGTTTTTGTATTTTGTTTACTCAAAGAATTCTTGTACAAATAGGCTCTGAGGTCTCAGGAAAGGAGAGAGGTAAAGTACGTCATACAAATGAAACCCGGGGGCTTCTTGATCTGCTTGGAAGTCCAGACAAGATGTAACAGTGGCAGAAGTCTGAGGCCCAGGCAAGGCCCCCAGGGCTTCCCCTGTTGCATCGAGGGGGACACTTACTTCTGGCTGACTTTTCCATAGCCCAGTGTTATGACTCCAAGCTCCCATCCTTAAACCCAATGTTGTAACCTGGAAATAGATGGCTCTCAGATCTGGGCTCATCTTAACCAAGCTCACGAGACTGCTGTTCACAGCAGGAACACTGGGCTTCCCTGGTGGCGCAGTGGTTGAGGGTCCGCCTGCCGATGCAGGGGACACGGGTTCGTGCCCTGGTCCGGGAAGATCCCACATGCCGCGGAGCGGCTGGGCCCGTGAGCCATGGCCGCTGAGCCTGCGCGTCCGGGGCCTGTGCTCCGCAACGGGAGAGGCCACAACAGTGAGAGGCCCACGTACCGCAAAAAAACAAAACAAAACAAAACAAACAAAAAAAACAAGAACACCAACATGCTGACCTGCAGTGAGACCAGAGCTGTGCTGGGACTGAACCTCCTGGCATCTATGACCTGCAAGGCCTTCAGAAACCAAATCATAGTCTCATGGTGCTCAAGACTATAGAACTCAAGCAAAGTGGTTGGTTAGGTTAAATGGAATTTACCTTCTCATGCAGCAAGTAGCCCTGAGCATTTACCACGGTCAAGGCTGGGACACGGTCCTGACCAAGGCTGACAAGGTGTTTGTCCGGCACGGAGCTCGTCACATTTGAATCAGGGAACCTGAAGTTTAACCCATAGACGAATAAAGACACTAATGTCAAAGAGTAATAAATGCCAGGAAGGAAACACACCTGGGAACAGTGTGCTGGGGGTTGCTTGGAAAGGCTGAGCGCCGAGTGACAGGGAGGCCCAGCCACGCACAAGCCAGGGGCAGTGCTCCAGGCAGAAGGAAGAGCATGTGCAAAGGCCCTGAGGTAGGAACAAAGGTGGCTCAAGGACGTGACCAAGTTTAACTCACAAAAAGGAAGCTGATTTTGGAGTTCTGAGGAGCTCCTTGGAGCTCCCAAGGGCAGACCACAATCTGATACAGAGGGTTGGGTAAGCAGATGGAGCAGGTTACAGAAAAACAACGCACTGACATTTCTGGGATTCTTCTGGTTGCTCTGTGGACTGTCCCGCACCCATCTCACCCCTCACATCAGTTAGCACAGTGTCTGGCCCCGTGAGTTGCACTCCAGTATGTGTCAGTAAATGTCCCAGGCACTGCAGAAAGGGAAGGAGCAGCATGGGCCAGCCCCAAACAAATAAATGCCTTTCTGTTAAAACGTGAGTGCCTGCAGCCAGAGATAGTAAAGGCCATTTCCCAGAGATGACCTGTCCAGGCCATGATGTACCATGGAGACTTAGATTTCATCTCTGACTTAGACTTTTTTTTTTTTTTTTTTTTGCCGCGCTGTGAGGCTTGCAGGATCTTAGTTCCCCAAGCAGGGATTGAACCCTTGCCCTCGGCAGTGAAAGTGTGGAGTCCTAATCACCAGACCACCAAGGAGTTCCCTACTTAGACTTCTTGATGTGATGGGCTCTCTAGTAACATGCCTTCCTGAGTGGCCCGTGATAGCCTCACCGATATCTCCAAGATAAGTGCTGCCTAATTTTAGGAAGAGTGAGGCAGATCTATTATCATGAAAGCCCTGGAGTACATGCCTGGGGGATGAGACAAGCAAATCTCACTCAAAGGAGGCACTTTTTAGGTGCTTGGGATGTTTGAAGCATCAGTGAGAATGGGCTGTGCCCCTCTCCTAGTTAAAAAAAAAAAAAAAAAAAAAAAAA
>NW_006774722.1:592976-600554 GCF_000442215.2 Lipotes vexillifer
CATCGGCAGGCGGACTCTCAACCACTGCGCCACCAGGGAAGCCCGACTTTTTTTTTTTTAAGGAACAACATATGTCATATGAAACTTTTTTTTGACATGACAATACCTGGAATAATTAGATACATAAAGAGCAATGAAACAGCAAGCGTTTCTAAGTATATTTTGAGCAGTTATTATCTACCATCAGTGCCTTTCAAATGTCACTTTGTGGAGGGTTCCTCTGTTTGTCGCAAAGCAGAAAACTTTCTCACTGTTCTTCTTTAAAGTAGTTGAGAGTATTTTAAATCTCTGTGTCGAACTATGCAAGTCACTCCAAAATTAAAGTGCTCAAAACCTTTATTTTGAAAAGCCCAAATGGTGCCCATCAAATCAGCGAGAACATTCCCTTTTCAGAATTTAGCACGTGCTTCTGGAAATGTCAGATGTGCTCTCATTTAAATAATGTGACATCTCACAAGAAGACATCTGATGAGCATTGCATTCACTTGTTAAAAGTACAACAAAGAAAGTCCAAGAAGTTCCCCCCCGCCGAAATTTATCATTAATAATTCACAATGAGCTACTTTGTGTGGACGCCTACTGAATGTGATTGAATTTCTCTTTCTCTCTCTGCAAATGGAGGCTGTGAGGACTCATTTTAACTGAAGGGACAGCTGAAATTTTCACCTGAAAGGAAGAAAGATGAAGCATTACAGTTACTCAGCTAGGCTTCACACACTCAAAATGTATGCAAAAATGTCTAAACACAGCAGTGCTTGAGATACATCTTCAAATACACATATTTAAAAAAAACGTGTAGTGACCCCCAACACGGGAACTTTTCACTTACCACCATGGGCCAACTCACAGAAAATCCAAGCTCGCTTGTTTGCGACTCATCACATATTTTACAGGTGTGTGCAGCGTTCAGAATGCTCGTGCATCTCTTGCAACTTTGAACCTGGAAGTTGTAGTTTGCTGAATAGAAGTAAACACGAGCCCCCGAAGGACTGGTCCATGGCCACCGTCTTGTTCCCGAGATTCCACAGGCCCAGGAAGACAAACGCTGGCCTGAATACAGCTTGGGTTGGTGCAGTGGGTCAATGGGAAGGGTACCAGGGAGCTGTTTCTGGGCCTGGTATTCACCCTTTTCCTTTTCCTCTTCCTCTGCTCCCCACCCTTGGTCAAAAATATGGAGGCTCGACTCGAATGAATAGCTCAGGGAGCAAAAGGCCGACCTCGGTGCCAGGTGAGGTTTTGAGACAGGTGGCTCACCTTTGCCCATGGACTAGCCCCTGGCACCCATAGCATCAGGGGCCAACAGCCTTCCCAGTGCTGAATGAGATCAGGGATGGGAAACAATTAAGAAAACTTTGCTAGCATAGCCCCCTAGCCTAGGAAACGGCTCTCTGAAGGAGAAACTGTCCTCTCTCGGAGAAAGTCGAGGCAGGTCGGCCTGAGTCACCGTGCATCTTTGTGATGCAGCCAGTGGCACAGAGTGCGCTGGGGAGGGGAAGTGTAATGGGCTGCCATGCTTCCTCTCGCCAGGCTTAAATTAATTTCTTCATATGTTCTCGTTAGTTAACAGTGATTGATAGAATGAAGATATTATTAATAAAAATTAGGTAACCAGCCTGGGAATGGACTTTTGTTCGTGCCTCAGCACTTAGCAAAGGGCAAGTGTTAAAAGGATATTTTCAGCAGCTTGTGCTTGGAATGAGTCGGGCCAGGTGGAAAACGATTCCAGCCATTTATCAAAGCTGTCAAGACGCATCTCCCACCAGAAGTGTTTACCAGTATTCACAATGAGCTCCTGCGTGCTGCTAACAGGAGCCCGGTCGGCCGTAACTCAGGACTTTGAAAACGACTCGGGTTATTTAGTGCACCCATTTGATGGAATGTGCGTACGTCCTGTGCTTCCTGATGCTCCTGATTATGAGAAGGCACTGCGGAACTTCTGGAAAGGTAAACAGCTGCTCAGAAAGGCTACTCAGAAAAATGCCTGCCCGGTTATAGCTTCGAATGAGCCCAGGCAGAACGTGCTCCGGGGAGCGGATGATGCCAGGGAAACGGCAGCATCAGGAGTGAAAAATGAGCTGGTTATTCCACACACGTGCTAACGTAAATCTGATTCGAGGAACTGAGAGAGAAGAGTAGACAGGAAAGCATGTGGAAGAAGTTATCGCCGAGGGGGTTCTGCGCCTCTGTGTGTAGAACTTGTCTTTCAGATGTGTTTATGTAGCGGCGGTTTGCTGTGCACCTACTATGTGCCAGGCATGGTTTAAGGTGTGGAGTTTTTGCTGAAAGGATTGAGAGCACAGACTCCTAGAAGTCAGGAATTTTGCCTTTGCTTTTTTGTCCCTTCATAAACCCACAAGAATGTTTATTTGGGTTACCAAGTATGACCTGGGCTACCCTCTGTTTTAAGTTCTGTAATTATCCTCACTTGACAGATGAGGGAACTGAGGAAGCATAGAAAGGGTATGACCTGATGAGGGCCACATGGTCCAGATACAAACGGGAGCCTCAGCCTCCGGCGTCCATGCTGTCGGCTACTACACTACTCTGCCCCCAAAAGGACACCATAGGCCCCGCCTGCAGATTGAAATACTGAACCAATCTCTGTTTCTGATCACCGGAATGGTCAAAGAGGGTCCACTGCTCAGTAAGGTTGACCCACGTCTGTACGTATAGAAGCTGGTGTCTGAAAGCCCGGACTTCCCGTTGCCTTCTAAGCCTGGAGCAGTGGGCCCTGCCACTTGGAGAGAGAACCCACAGGGGCTTGTGTGCTGAGGCCAGCCCCTGAGACAGACAGACACGTCTGTGCCCTAGACCCTGCTGGTCCTGGCCAGGTCAGCCCCCAACAAGGCAGAGAAGGATTGAGAAAGAGGCCTGTTGCATCACACCTTCCTTGCACCAGGCCAGGGAAAGAAAACTTGCCTAACCTCGGCTTTCGGCAGAGCTGCAGGATGGAATTCTGCCTGACTGAAAATTAAAGAATGACAGAGACATAAGCAGGGCAGAGGTCTCCCCAGCCCCTGCTTCCCATTTTCCCGGCTGAAACGCCAACTTACTGACGAGACAAATCTTCCCCATCTGTGTTGGCCTGTGATTCTAGGTACCCACAACAGATTTCTCAACCCCTTGCCAATTTTACTTTTTCTTGAAATATCCAAAACACCAAAATGAAAGTTTCTTTCCACCTTTACCATTTATTTTACTTGGTTGCCTCTTCCAAGCAACACAGACTAGTTTAGGCAAAGGGGCTCATGGGCTGGCATCTTTTTCCATCAGACTCTGTGGTCACTGTTCGAACAGGGTTTTCTGCGTGTGGGTAGAAGGGCTCTGACTTGGTACTAGGATATGAGAGCAGCATCCTGAGGGGCCTCCGTTTCCTCTGTATTTCAATTTGGAAGTATTTTAGGGTGTTACGGCTAAGTTAGATGCCCCAGTCCCTGATGAGACATGCTGGCTGGACCCCCCGATCCTGGGGGATGTGTCCCGAGTACCAGTGCTGTGAATCCTACCTCCCACCCTTGGGAGAGGAGCTGAGAGTATGAGATTTACTGAGTTTTAGGAATCATCCCCAGCATGGATCAGAAAAGACATTTTTGTTCTGAGCTGCAACACTGCAGGCGTATGGAAGAACATGCATAGTTACCAGGGGGCTCTAGGAAAGAGAGCGCTCAGTTCCCGAGCGATTATCATTATTTCCGATAGAGTTAACTGCGCTGCAAAGTGGATCCATTTTCTCGCTGCAAAATAAGTGCGTTGGATTGTTTTTTTTTTTTGGTAACTATGCAATTAGTTCTTTTTGCCCCGTGCTTTGCTTGGGGGTGCTGTCTTTTCTCTGGGAGTGTGCTTGGAACGGTGTTTGGCGGTGAATCTGTTCTCCCTCTGCTGCGCACGCCCTGGGAAAATGGACTTGCTTACTCTGTAGCACCTGAAATCGAGGGCGCTGTGAGTCGGAAGGACCAGCTCAGTTTAGAGATAAGGAAACTGAGACCGTAGAGGGTAAGTGACCGATCCAGGGACACTCAGTAACGATGGCACGAGCATTTTCAAAGACCACCTGGAGCCATACCACCCACCTGGAGCCATACCACCCAGCTGACGCCCTCCACGCTACAAGTCATATGCAAACACATAGGAAGAGTAGAAAACTGGTGGGGGGACGGGTGGGTGTGTTGGAGACCTGCCTGCCTCCTAGAGTGGCCTTCAGGTGAGTGCCCCTCCCCCACACACAATATACCTGCTCCCCACACTGGGCCAATGTCCCGCATCTCGCACATAAAAGACGGCACTACATAATCTTTTTTTTTAACTGAGGTGAAATTCATAACACGAAATCAACCATTTTGGAATGGAATCTAAAAAGAAAAAAAGGTCATGAAGAACCTAGGGGCAGGACAGGAATAAAGACACAGACATAGAGAATGGACTTGAGGACACGGGGAGGGGGAAGGGTAAGCTGGGACGAAGTGAGAGAGTGGCATGGACATATATACACTACCAGATGTAAACCCAATAGCTAGTGGGAAGCAGCCGCTTAGCACAGGGAGATCAGCTCGGTGCTTTGTGACCACCTAGAGGGGTGGGAAAGGGAGGGTGCGAGGGAGATGAAAGAGAGAAGAGATATGGGGATATATGTATATGTAAAGCTGATTCACTTTGTTATACAGCAGAAACTAACACACCATTGTAAAGCAATTATACTCCAATAAAGATGTTAAAAAAATTAAACCATTTTAAAGTGTAAAATTCAGTGGCATTTCGTACATTCACAATGTGATGCAACCACCACCTCTATCTGGTTCCAAAACTTTCATCACCCCTGAGGGAGACCCCCAACCCATTAAGCTGGATTAACATCATCTTTTAAGGACCCTTTCAATTATATGATTCTATGGCTTTAAACTAGGAACTCAACTCATTCAACTCTGCAGAAAACAAACAAACAAACAAACAACAAAAAAAAACCCCTCCATGCTTCAGAGACTTTTAAGATTTCCCCATAAAAGTAGAACATCTAAATATTTATCCCTAACAAACACAGCCGGGGTGGATGACTGGGATTGCCAGGGGCAGATGATGCCACACAGATCATTGCGTGACTGAACAGTGTTTTCCTGCTGTTGGAAACTTCCATGCCTGGGCCAGTTGGTGCCCACGGAGTAGCATCCCTGGCAGTGGACACCCAGAGTTGATTTGTGCACATACTTTTGGCTCCAGGACAAGATATGGGATTTACATTGTTTGTTTCTTATCACCTTCTGGAAAACTGCTGTCCCTTTGATCTTTACCAGGAAAGGGGCATGCTGACCTACGCATTCAGATTCCTGAACTGAGAGGCATTTTTGTGGTCATTCCCTGGGTGTTAACGAGCCTCTCCATCACCCCCATTGGTGGTGGGGTGGAGTGGGGAGGTCTCGGGCTTGCAGTTGACAGCCCTTGCTTGGGAAAATGGCTTATTTGCCCTCTCTGGGTCTCAGCGGTTCCACCCCTCCAATGAAAGAATTGGTTGTGAGTGGTGAATTTCCAGTGTTTTCTGAAACTCCTTGTTCAAACAGAGATCCAATATGGCAGTCTAATATAATACTCACCACGGGTGAAGTCAGAGATGCTGCGGGTGAGGAAGGCTCTGAGCACATCTCACCTGGCCATTCCCCCTTCCTCCTCCGGGAGGCTCAGAGGGATGCCCCCAAATCCCTCAGAGCACAGGATGGAAACCACAGATCCTGGCTGTACAGGAACTCCAAGCACTGGTGTTGATGGTCTTTGGAATTTTTATTTTATTGGCCTCAAGGTAACCATTGACCAATGGATGTCAATCAAACTGTCCTCAGAATCCTCTGGGAGACGCCACCCAAGTACATGGCTTTGTTTTTCATTGCTTATCTGGAATGGAGCTATTCCGCACCCCTCGCCTCAACTGCTCATTCGTCCTGGCCCTGCCCTGGTTTCCATGTTGCCCTCCTGATGGCTCCATCCACGCAGGCATCCCGTAGGCTTTTCAAAGTCTTGCCCCCTCACTCAGGACACTGGGGACAGCTAGCTGCAGCTTAGGACAACAGAAAATGTGCATGTGACCTCAGGAAGGCCTAGGGAAGATGATACCTTTAGGTTTGAAACTATTTTTTTCTTAGTGTCTGGTCTTTCTCCTTTCAGCAAAGAGGTTTTGTATGTGGATTCAACTCTTTAGATGTTTCTTCAAAAGAAGAGCAACTTTGTACATTAGGACATATGTGCTTAAGTGGCCCCGGGAAAGCTGGGGCTGGGGGTCCCTGTGGTGTTTGCAAATGCAGAAATGACAAATGCAACTCACAGAGTGGGCTGGCCAGAGGTGGCCACCCACCCTCCCCAGCCACCTTGGAGTGTGTTGAAAAATCCATGAGGGAGTTTGACTGAAGGTCCTCAGGGATTCCAGCAGCAGGGTGACAGTAGAGCTGCCCTTGCAGGTCCCCGTGGAAACCAGTGGCCGGTACTCAGTTCTGAGACTTACCTACAACTAAGCCTGTGGGCGAATGGGGAAGATGCAGTGTCACTGGTCAGCCCTTTGAAGACATTGCTCAGTGAGTCCCCTTTGGAGCAGGGAGTCTCCAAGGACAGGGGCAGACTGGAGCCCTAAGACATCATCAACAGAGGGATTAGGGAACTTTGCCTGTGAGTCCCCAAAACCCTAGCTTCTCTCTGTATCACTCTTTTCTTCTAGAGAACTCAGTACTTTTAGGTAAATCTGGGTCCAATGTTTACTTTTAACATTTTGACAAGGGACACTTGCAAAGGAATAATACTATCCTTTCATCACGTACACGTGTGTAAGGGGATGGTTGGATGACTCACTGCTCCTACATTTTAACTGAACCAACTCGTTCTCTCCAGGAGACTCAGAAGGTAAAAACCTTGTAAGTGTTGGTAGCATGTAGAACTGCGCATAACTTCTAGTTTCTCCTTTTTGTTTTTAATCTAGGTACTCTTCAAGGGAATCTAACCTACGGTTATGGAGCAAGGGCTCCTGTGCCCATGGTATAGAAAGCCAAACTCTGACAGCTGGTGTTTGCAGCACAGTAAGTGTATTTTTTTGCAGGGCACCAAGCAAGGGAGTGGGAGACAAGCCTCAGACCTACTCCCTCTTGGTCTTTGAGTTGGGGGTGTTTTTAAAGGGGAAGAGCAAAGAAACGGATTAACCATCGTTTTGTGACATTTCCTACTCATAGTTTCAGGGGTCAGGATTCTCTGGCTTACAACTCTCTGGCCGGGTGGTCCATGGCTCAGGGTCTGTGAGCTCACCCTGCTCTGGAGAAACAGCCTGAGTTTGTATGTTAGTGATGAGACCTACGGCAGCAACTTCAGTGCGTTAATGATGCTACCGATGATGACAGCAGTCTTAGTCATCTGATTCTGGTTGATTAGTGTTCGGTTAGCATAGGATTGTGGTCAGAGGAGACAAGAAAGGGAATAAAGTTTTGGATAGAGAGATTAGTCCTAAAGTTGGTAAGGGAACTCAGTTTTAGGGGGACTCAGTTTCAATCCCCACTCTTGTTTTAACTTTTCCCAAATCTTTGAGGGAACAGGGTGATGACCACTCTGGCCTACTTC
>NW_006774722.1:600564-623536 GCF_000442215.2 Lipotes vexillifer
AGTCCTACCTTAATTGGAGGAATGAAAAAGGAGGAGGGCTTCCCTGGTAGCGCAGTGGTTAAGAATCCGCCTGCCAATGCAGGGCACACGGGTTCAAGCCCTGGTCCAGGAAGATCCCACATGCCATGGAGCAACTAAGTCCGTGCGCCATAACTACTGAGCTTGCGCTTTAGAGCCGGTGAGCCACAACTACTGAGCCCACGTGCCACAACTACTGAAGCCCGCGCGCCTAGAGCCCATGCTCCGCAACAAGAGAAGCCACCGCAATGAGAAGCCTGCGCACCTCAACCAAGAGTAGCCCCTGCTCACCACAACTAGAGAAAGCCCGTGCACAGCAACGAAGACCCAACACAGCCAAAGTAAATTAAAAAAAATAAAATAAATAAAATTTTTTTAAAATGTAAAGAATCATTAAAAAAAATAGTCTAAGAAAAAAATGGAAAATTATAAAAAAAAAGTTTTCGGCCCACACCCTTGTGCCGGTTGCTTACCCATAGACATCTTCCAATCCCCAAACCATTCCTTCACGGCAAAGCCTAAAATATTGCCCAGGGGTGCTGATGCTTGGTCCAGAAGGGAATTCTCCAGCCAGATCCCCAGGCCAAAGGGACCTGGGCTGCTGCTGGATCTGCAAAGGAGAAGCCGCACACCAGCAGAGGGTCCGCAGCCCATTGGCACTGATTGTTACCAAGGGAGGTGCAGAAAGCCAAACTCTGACAGCGGGTGTTTGCAGCAAAGTAAGGGTTTATTTGCAGGGCTCCAGGCAAGGAGATGGGAGACAAGCCTCAGATCCACTCCATCTTGGTCTTTGCGTCGGGGGTTTTTTAAAGGGGAGGAACAAAGAAATGGGATTAATCATTGTCTTGTGACATTTCTTGATCGTAGTTTCAGGGGTCAGGATTCTCTGACTTATGACTCTCTGGCCAGGTGGTCCATGGCTTGGGGGTCTGTGAGCTCACACTGCCCTAGAGAAACAACCCGTGTTTGTAAGTTAGTGATGAGATCTAGAGCAGCAACTTCAGTGCGTTAGTGATGTTATGACATCAGTGTTCTTAGTCATCTAATGCTGGTTGATTAGTGTTCAGTTAGCATAGCATGGAGTTCAGAGGTGACGAGAAAGGGATTGAGGTCAGAGAGCAAAGGAACAGTTTTGGATAGAGTGATTAACCATAAACTCAGTAAGGGGACTCGGTTCTGGGGGGACTTGGTTTAACTATTACAGTTTTTACTGGCAAAATGGGAAGCTCTACCCACTCTGGGAGATCAGCCACACTGTTGTAAACGTGTGTTCTGTGTATGTACGGTTGTGCCTTTGAATGGCTAATTTCACTGATGTCAGATGCTAAGGAAGTGTCCCCAGCGACGGAGCATCACATTGTGGTTGAAATTAGACAGGACACTCCTGTGTGGCTGATAGCATCATTAAGAATGAATTCCAGGGCTTCCCTGGTGGCGCAGTGGTTGAGAGTCCGCCTGCTGATGCAGGGGATACGGGTTCGTGCCCCGGTCCGGGAGGATCCCACGTGCCGCGGAGCAACTGGGCCTGTGAGCCTTGGCTGCTAAGCCTGCCCGTCTGGAGCCTGTGCTCCGCAACGGGAGAGGCCACAACAGTGAGAGGCCTGCATACAGCAAAAAAAAAAAAAAAAAAAAAAAAATTCCAGTGACCATCTAGGCAAATGACTTTAAACAGAGACATCTCCTGTCGTACTTATACTGAAAGATTTGGCTGGCTGAATTAAAAAGCTGAATAAATGAAACCTAGCGATGGGCTGATAGTTTCGGTGGAAGTTGGTGACATGTGCACACCCAGCGTGGCAGTGGAAACAAAGCGCCGCAGGGTGGTCCTCCAAGTACTCCTGGTCTGAGATTGTCGTTCCCGACGCCTTGTGATTTTCATGGCGCCTTGCAGACACAGTCACGGAGCCATCTCAGCTCACCCTCCACAGGGGAGGCGGGCAACTCCCCACCGCCCTCCTCCGGGGAGGGGGCGCCCACTCAGCTGTGGAGCTGGCTGGGGCGGGGGGGTCGGGCCTTGGCCCCGTTCTCCCGACTTCTCACCTAGTGTTCTCGACACTGGCCAGCAGCTCCATAGCTCATTAAATTCGACTGACGTTCTGACGGCTTGCAAAGCAAATTCTTTGCAGCTGTTATAAAGGTCTCATTGCTCAAGTGTAATCTAGCAAAACCAGCCCCCTCCACTCCCCGGACGCTAAGATTTGCAAGGGCAACAAAAAGTGTATAGTCGACTCCAGAAATAACTGCACCCAGCCCGGAACTCCTCGGACAATACATGGAAGCTTCCAGAAGGGGCAAAGGTTCCTCACAAGGGGCAGTCTGCTGTGCCGCTCCGGAGCCCAGTGGCTCCTGTTCCAACCCTCCCTCTGCCACCCACCAGCCCTGGATTGGGGAGTAGCCACTGGGTCCCCTGTGCCTCAATGTCCTTGTCTGTACACAGACTGTTCATGGGCTCCACTTCAGATGGTGGCAAGGAGTTAAGTCGATACAAAGCACTTACAACAGTGCACTTATTCATTCAGTGCCTACCGTGTGCCAGGAACTGTGCATACAAAACAGGGACAAAGGGATAGGCAGAAATCCCTGCCGTCATGGAGTCTCTTTCTATTTGGAGTGAGGGCAGGGGACACACCATGGACACTCTATAAGGTTAATCACCCCTAATTAGGTCACACAATTGCCAATAGCCGCACACCATCCCGTTGCATTTGGGGGTGTTCTTCCCCTTGGCCTTTGACTGTGGGGTGATTCCTCACCACAGTCTCGTTCTACCAACCAGCAGCGGTCCGTACACAAGACGTACTGCCAAAAGCCCTGAGGTCCCCCCAAGCCGGTGCTCTGTACCACCTGCCTGTCAGAGGGAGGGCCTGTGTTTTGCATCCACAGGGGACTGGGTCAGAGTTTCGTCAATCAGAAGTTGTGTAAGGCTTTGCTGTGTCTGGGCCAGGGGCCGGAGGCCTCCAGCACTCATTAACAACTATCTGTTCAATGATTATCTCCCTGGGGTTTATTGTGATGAGCCGGTCCAAAGCATCCAAAGCATAACTGACCGTGGCCGTGATCCAAAGACCAGCCCCTGACGTCAGAGATGAGCCTCCCTGGGTGTGGCTGAGGGGCTGGACCTCTGTCCTTCATGGAATTTAAAGCCAGGAAGTTCTGCCCCCAAACACCAGACAGGGCCTTCCCACTGGGAACGCACACTTACCCACGGGAAGAGCCTTGAAAGAGACCTTTGGGTCCCTGATCCGGATCGTCCAAAGAGAAGAAAGGTAGGTAGAGCTGTTCGTTTATATCTCTCACAAACTGCAGTGCTAACAGGAACTGGCTTTCTTTTTCCCTCCCAGCCCCGACTGTCTGGCGAGGTGCAACCCGGACAAGGCGCGTGGAGTTGGGGGCATCCGTGGTTGTTTTTGTTCAGGAAGCCTGTGCTTTTTCTATGGCAGGAAACCTTGGCGCCTGTGCCCCTCAGCCCAGCCCCGCAGAGATGCCTCCCCAGCTCTCAGGCGGCCTTAGCTACTCAGCCAAAGTCGTCCAGGGCACCCTGGACAGCCTGCCCCAGGCCGTGAGAGAGTTCGTGGAGAGCAAGGCCAAGCTGTGCTGGCCCGACCAGATCCACATCTGCGACGGCTCCGAGGATGAGAACAGGCAGCTGCTGGGCCACATGGAGGAGGAGGGTGTGATCAAGAGGCTGAGGAAATACGACAACTGGTGAGCACAGCCTCGGGCCCCGGCGTTGGCGCCTTCCGCACCGCCCAGGGTGCAGGTGGGGAAGCAGTGGACGAGGGCCTTGGGCAGGGCCGGGATGGGGCTGTGTGGTTTGCAGACTCTTGAAAAGCTTTGGAAAAGAGCCAGAACCAGAGAAACTTAATTTTATGACGTTCGCAGAGCAGCCCAAGTCGTCAAAGAGGGGGCTCATGCAAACAAACGCTCTCTGCAAACTAGATTCCCGATCCAAAGGAAGGTCGGACAGTCCCTGTCCTAACAGACTAGCTCCTGGTCTAGTGTGTGTCTCCCTGACTGTGCCCCCGGCGGCATGGCTGTGTCCACACTGACGGAGCATCGCTAGTGTGCTGGGCACCGGCCAGGTGTGGGAAGAACGTGATGATGAATAACTGGTCCCTTCGTGAATGGCGCGGGGCTGAGGGCGTCCAGGGCGCAGATGCCATGCAGCGCAGCAGCCCTTCCTCTCCAATCCTAACCTGTGTATTTTTGCTTTTTGCAGCTGGTTGGCTCTCACTGACCCCAGGGATGTGGCCAGAATTGAAAGCAAGACAGTCATCATTACTCAAGAGCAAAGAGATACGGTGCCCATCCCCAAAACCGGCCTCAGCCAACTGGGTCGCTGGATGTCCGAGGAGGATTTTGAGAAGGCGTTCAATGCCCGATTTCCAGGGTGCATGAAAGGTGAGTGAAACGTTTATTTGAGCAAAATATCAGCAAACCTTTTATTATTGCTTCTGCCCTAATGTTACTTGTCATAGAAACTCCCATGGCCCCAGAGAGCCTTACATTCCACATGTGAACTTGGCCGTGTATTGAAAATGTACGTCTCAGTTCTGGTTTTATAGACTGTCTTTTACGACCAGGAAAACGATTTCTACACATGTGGACTTAAGATAGCTTGGTGGAACCCAACTGCACATTTATGAAAACTCTTTGATTTTGGTGTTCTGGCCACTTTTCAGTGGACTCTGCTAAATCGGGGGCGCTGGTGGCAAGCAAGGCATGATGTTGTCAGAGGGGGAATCTTGAGAAGGGTCCACTGAGGGAAACAGTGGTGGTTGTTTGTGAGTCCGGGGTCATTTCTCACCGCTTCCCACCCACCGGCCCCGCAGGTCGCACCATGTACGTCATCCCATTCAGCATGGGGCCCCTGGGCTCGCCTCTGTCCAAGATCGGCATTGAGCTGACAGACTCGCCCTACGTGGTGACCAGCATGCGCATCATGACGCGGATGGGCACGCCCGTCCTGGAAGCGCTGGGGGACGGGGAGTTCGTCAAGTGCCTCCATTCCGTGGGGTGCCCTTTGCCTTTAAAAAGTAAGCATATTGTTTCAAAATCAAAAGCTAGAACCGAAAAAAAACAAAAGCGAAAAACAACCTTCGGCTTAAACCCAGGCGGGGACGGTGCACACTGATGTGGGCGTGTCCTCCCGTGCAGAGCCTTTGGTTAACAACTGGGCCTGCAACCCAGAGATGACACTCATCGCCCACCTGCCCGACCGCAGAGAAATCATCTCCTTCGGGAGTGGGTACGGCGGGAACTCGCTCCTCGGGAAGAAATGCTTTGCTCTCAGGATGGCCAGCCGGCTGGCCAAGGAGGAGGGCTGGCTGGCAGAGCACATGCTGGTAAGATGCGGGAAGCCCTAAATGTGCGCTGCAGGGGGTCGGGCAGAGGAGGGGAGGTGGCGAACGCCTCTACCGCTTTAGAGTTCCCACAGTGCTCCCAGGACAGGTCTAGAAAGTCCATCAGTAATGATGATGGAGACACCCTGCTAGACTAAAGCGTGCCCCTCTGGGGGGCAGAAAGGAACGAGGTGCTTAAGGAGAAGTCTTGCCTCCAACAGATTCTGGGCATAACCAACCCCAGGGGCCAGAAGAAATACTTTGCGGCCGCCTTCCCCAGCGCCTGCGGGAAGACCAACCTGGCCTTGATGGACCCCACCCTCCCCGGGTGGAAGCTGGAGTGCGTGGGGGATGACATCGCCTGGATGAAATTCGACCAGCAAGGTGACTCTTGTAGGCCCAAGTGTTGATGATGATAATTGAACCTAAGTGAAGCTCTGGCTTTCAGAACGTACCCGATTCTCTTCAATCCACAGTGTTTGGATTTTTAAGTCAGTTATTTCAGTTCTTTCAAAAGCTCAGACAGCATTCTTTAATCTCACAGCAAATCTGGATTGAAATGGGACCCTGTATTGCTGTTTGTATAATCAATTGATGAAAATAGCTTGCTGGGGGACTTCCCTGGCGGTCCAATGGTTAAGACTTCACCTTCCAGTGCAAGGGGTACAGGTTCGATCCCTGGTTGGAGAGCTAAGATCCCATATGCCTTCAGGCCCAAAACCCAAAATATAAAACAGAAGCAATATTGTAACAAATTCAATAAAGACTAAAAAAAAAAAAAAAAAAAAAAAAAATTTGGGGGGAAATTTGCATAACATACAAGTAGCCACTTAAAAGCATATACAGGGACTTCCCTGGGGGCCCAGTGGTTAAGACTCTGTGCTTCCACCGCAGGATGCATGGGCTTGAGCCCTGGCCAGGGAACTAACATCCCGCATATATTGTAACAAATTCAATAAAGACTAAAAAAAAAAAAAAAAAAAAAATAGCTTGGTGGGAAACTGGTGAGGAAGCAAGAGTCAGAGTTGACTGATAACACTGGGATGAGAAAAGAGAAATAGATTCTAGGCAGGAGGATAAAAATAAAAGACTTGAGAATTTGGTACAGAAATTAGCCTGGCAAGACATAAGAATATATGGTGTGCTTTGCTTGGTATTTCCTTCTACTACCTGGTTTAAAACTTACCAGGTAACTTGCGGGCCATCAACCCAGAGAACGGGTTTTTTGGTGTCGCTCCTGGAACCTCTGTGAAGACAAACCCCAATGCCATCAAGACCATCCAGAAAAATACCATCTTCACCAATGTGGCCGAGACCAGCGATGGGGGCGTTTACTGGGAAGGCATTGACCAGCCACTGGCCTCGGGCATCAAGCTCATTTCCTGGAAGGGCAAGGAGTGGGACCCCAAGGATGGTGAGCGCCCCACCCCCACCCCGGGAGGCCTGGGGCCCCAGCCCATGGGCGTGTGTGTCGGGCCAGACACTCAGAGCCTCCTCTCTTGCCGCTGTAGGGGAGCCTTGCGCCCACCCCAACTCGCGGTTCTGCACCCCTGCCAGCCAGTGCCCCATCATTGACCCTGACTGGGAGTCTCCGGACGGTGTGCCCATCGAGGCCATCATCTTCGGAGGGCGCCGACCTGTTGGTGAGGCTTCCCTGCATTCGGGCTGGGGACCGGAGGACGTGGCCCACTCTCCCCTTTGCCGTGACCTTGTCGGAGGGTGTCAGGGATGCAGAGCTTCCTTTCCAAAATGGCAGGGTGATGAGCAAGCTCCAGCATGGAACGTACTCTCTGGCCACCTAGAACTTCTGGATCCCTGGTCCCGCGATGCCGCCCCCAGATTGACTTTGGCTGCGTGGCCTCCTGCTGTAACTTGACACGGCAGCATCTGCCCTTAGCTCTGAGGATGCAGAGTTAGCTCAGTTAGAAAGACAGCACACAGCTGTGTCTTCACATTTGTGAGACCGCATCGCCGGCCGAGGGGTCTGGGTGTCAAGGCCTGTAAAGAACGTTTCTTTCTCCTGCTAAAGGTGTCCCTCTGGTCTACGAGGCTCTCAGCTGGCAGCATGGCGTGTTTGTGGGTGCGGCCATGAGATCGGAGGCCACGGCAGCGGCAGAACACAAGGGTGAGTCCGGCCAGAATCTGGAGCCGCCGAGAAGGGAGATGGACCGCTCTGTCTCTGTGTCTCTGTCTCTGTGTCTCTGTGTCTCTGTCTCTCTGTCTCTGTATGCCTCTTTGCCTCTGTGTCTCTCTCTCTCTCTGTGCCTCTCTGTCTCTGCATGTCTGTCTTTGTCTCTGTCTGGCCCTGTTTCTCTATCTCTGTCTCTGTGTCTGTGTCTCTGTGTTCCCTCTCTGTCTCTGTCTCCCTGTGTCTCTCTCTGTGTAGAGAGGTAGAGAAAGCCAAGTGGCCATGTCAACAGTAAATGTGCCAACAGCGTCCTCTGAGGCATCATTTACCAACAGAGCCCCTCTGTTAACAGGCAAAGTTATCATGCACGACCCCTTCGCCATGCGGCCCTTCTTTGGCTACAACTTTGGCCAGTACCTGGCGCACTGGCTCAGCATGGCCCAGCGCCCCGAGGCCAAGCTGCCCAAGATCTTCCACGTCAACTGGTTCCGGAAGGACAAGGCCGGCAGGTTCCTCTGGCCGGGCTTCGGCGAGAACTCCAGGGTGCTGGAGTGGATGTTCAACCGCGTTGGCGGGGAAGGGGGCGCCAAGCTCACGCCCATCGGCTACATCCCCGACGAGGACGCCCTGGACCTTCGGGGCCTGGGGGACGTCAGCGTGAAGGAGCTCTTCCACATCTCCAAGGAGTTCTGGGAGGAGGAGGTGGAAGACATCCAGAAGTACCTGGAGGGGCAGGTGAACGCCGACCTCCCGCACGAGATCGAGAGCGAGATCCTGGCCCTGAAGCAAAGAATCAGCCAGATGTAATCACACCCCAGACCTCACCTGGTCCTCCGCCTCCAATCCGTACAGTGCAAGCGAGAGCGAGAGAGAGAGGGGCGGGGGCGGGGATGGGGCTTCCTGAGTTCTCACTGCCTGTAGCACCGCAATGACTGCACCCAGGGGCCGATCGAAAGACACCCCTTAATTTTTCTGATAAGACCACAGCAGAGTAAGGCTAGTAACTAATGAGGCTGTGGAGGGGAATCTCGGCAGGCTCCAGGGTCCACTATGCGATGCACCTTTGTTCAACTTAGGAACACTCAGGCTCAGAGTCTGTTTTATTCCTTCTCTTTAGCTGTATCAGTTATAGCCGGAATGCACAGAAGATACTTGAGCTGTATATATGTGTATGTGTGTGTGTGTGTCTGTGTACTGTTGTCTAAAGCACATTTAATAACTCTGGAAAAATCTTGGGCAAGGTTACCTACTAGTAGTTGCTAGAAAGCGATGTTGCTTTGTTATTAATATGTGTGTTTAAATTATTTTTATATACCGTAGTTCCTTACCTCTGCATAATTTCAAAGTTTTCCCTTAACACTTCTTGGAAAAAAAAAATCACAAAATAAACTTTTATAGAAAAGATGGATTTGTTTGCTTTGTTTTTCTTATTTGAGCCGCCACAAACAGGGAACTCTGATGAAGCCCTTTGTGATGGAATCCCCTGCAAAGAGCGCAGGACGGGCAGGACCCCCTGACGGAGGGGTTAGGTGGGGTTGGAGGGGGCAGGACAGAGCCAGGTGGGGAGGTGTGAGCAGAGAGAATGTCACCCAGAGGTGACACGGTGCCACACTTTGGATTTTCTGAGTTAACCACTGGTTAGTGCCTAGAAGCCACTAGTTAGTGTCCTTGAACAATTCCACAAACCTTTCAATGGTGGATCCTGTGTAACTGGAACAGGAACGTTTAAAATGTGCTTTGTGACAAAACCTTGGGTCTGGGGGCTCGGCTTTCCACAAGAATTATATCGTGGCTAACTTCACAGGTTTTTGTCAGTAAATACTTTTTTGAGCAATGCTTTTCTCCACTGTCATCCATAGGGGAAGAGAGTAGAGAGAAAAATGTCCTTCAGAAGAAACAGCAAAAGGGCTCTCCAGGCATTGATGGAGCGCCTTCTGTATACAGAGTGTCGTGCCGTTGGTGGGCTCACAATGGGCTGCCTCAAGCCCTCCGCTGGTCCCTCTGTTCCCGGTGTTCGTTTATCGGGTCGTCCAGGCAATCTGAACGAACCACACACTGGACGGGGCCCGCGCATTCTCCGGTTGCCGTTCTTCTTTCCGGGCCAGCTCTCCCGCTCAGCACACCCCAGCCGTGCGTGTTCTCAGGGGGGTCAGGACGCCTTGGCTTTGCTCGCTGCCACAGCTCACAGACTCGCTGGTTCCCCAAAAGTCCTCTGTGCCTTGCAGGCACCATGTGGAAGGTCAGGCTGAGATCCCCCCTATTTTATAGGTGGGGAAACTGAGGTCAGACGGGTCCGTCGGGGCTGGGAAACAGCAGCCAGAGCTTCCTTCTCCTTTAAGGCGTTGAGAGCTGCCGGGGCTCTGCCCACAAAGTGTCAAGTTCTGATAGCAAAACCACTGATGGGAAAAACCATTTAACTCAATTAAACACTATCTGCTGTATTAATTTAAATCAGTGGCTTTCAGACTTGTTTTTCCTTTCCGCTGCAGAACACTTGCTTGACATGTACTCTGACTCAGAAACCCAGCAGCTAAGGGAGACACAGGAGGCTGGGCGGGTGTCGGGACCCAGGCCCCCTGGCTTCCTTTTTTTCCACCCCCTGAGGCAGTTCCTTGGACCCCTGAGAGGCACTTCCAGGATATAGCGTGGGCACCATTTTTTAAATGCATGCCCCTGGCCCCGGCTTCCTGTTCTAGGCCCTCGGTAGGCTTCATCCCTTTTCGAGTAAAGCCAGCCATCTCAGAATTCCCTGTGCACAGCATCACTCACCCAGCCAGCAGACTCTTATATGACCATGTTGCCACCTGGCCCAGGAAGCCTGGAGGACAGCCTGGAGGAGGTGCCTTAAACAGAATTAAGAGTTTTCAGGGAACCAAAAGGACTCAGCACTCGCCACTGGCGCCTAAGTCAGTTTCCGAAAACTGTGCCCACTGTGTTCCACCTCGAGGTCCTAGTTTCTGTGCTGGGCCCTGCGGCCACAATCATCGGGACGCTATGACCTTGGTGGCTGACATTATAGTGTTCTGCCTGAGCCCGAGCCAGGCGGGAAGGCAGGTAAGGCCAAGGCCGTTTGCAGGTGGTCAGGCTGAGGCCCTGAGAGTGGCCCGTTGGTCAGGGTGGGATGGGGGTGAGAATGAAAACTCAGCCTCCCAGTTCCTGGCCAGCCCTCCCCACAGTACACATGAGTCCAAATCAACACAGGGACTGACGTTCTCTACTGGAATCCAGCGTAGGAGCTGCCCCCTGACCTCCATGGGTTCCCGGAGCCCTGCTGGGGTCTGGGTTAAAGACCAGAACACAGTAGGTACATAGCACATATTGAACCAGGACAACAAACCTGTCCCTATGTTCACCCGAGGTTCTGGGGGAGAATCCAGGGGAGCAGGGCAGGTGAGGGGGCGGGGCCGGGGGCTCTGGGAGTCGGGAATTGCAGGGCCCTCTCCCCTTCCTCCCTCTCCGCTTTGGCCCAGCCTAACCCAGAGCCCCCAGTCTGCCCCTGCTCTCGCCCCCCCGGGTGCCACACAGCATGTTCCTTCCCGAGCTTTAAGGCCACAGGCGGGGCCCTGGAGGCTCTGGACCTGCTCCCCTGCCAGAGTGGTGACCTCACCTCTTCTTTGTCCTCACTGCCAGCAGTTGCAGCAACAAGGGACCGGGTTCCATCATCTATGCGAAAGGGCTGGCTGCCTCATCCCTCCCTCCTGCACTCCTTCCTTTCTTCAGGGGTAGTAAGTACTGGTGACCTTGGACACATCCCAGCTCTGCCTTTGGCCAGCAGCGTTACCTGACATGACACCCTGATCGGTGCCGTGACACAATGATACCTCTGCTGGAGTCCAAGGAGTAGAAAATGAAATAGCCCAACTCAGCATAGGTGCTGGGGCCCAGAGGGTCTGGATGTGAGTTCATAGCAGCGTACCCTCAGGTGACTGCGCAAAACTCTGAACCTCAGTTTCCTCAACTGTAAAATGGCCTCCACTCCAATCAGGGCTGACATTTGATATGGTGGGGTTGGAGGTGAGAAGCTGAAATCACCCCACACAGGCTGATGGAGAGCTGCTGCCCCAGCACTCTGACTGCCCCTGGCTCACCCATCCCAAGTCTTCCCTCAGGACCCTCAGACCTCCGCACACAGCTGAGGGGCTCCCAGATCTGGGCTCAGGATCCCCTCTGGGTGGTCATTGCTCCCATTGGCTTTTAAATATTTTGAACATCACTCCTGTCCTAGCCCCGCCTCGATGCTTTGACGCTACACAAATCCCCCAACTCAGAACTTTGCTGCAAACCATGGAGCTTGGCCGGTGGAGAGGAAACCCTCTAACTGAGAAAACCCTGAGTCCTCTAACCTCCGTGCAATGGACTGAGATCAAGCTTCCTCCAGGGGGGAAACCGGGGCCCTGAGATGGAGACAAGTTTCAGAGGGAGTGATATTAAAAATGTGACTTTTTCCTGCTTTTCTGAAGCTTTCCTTGAGTCTTTCTTGCACAGAAAGCTGAACAGAGTGGGACCCTTGGAAGATGCTCCACACGGGATCTTGTTAAGTATCACCTCCCGGGACCACAGCACGGGTGACGAGGCCAATGACGCAGGCAGGGTGGCTGCGGTTCTGATTATTACAGAGCTGCTCCCACGCACGATGTTCTCTCTACCATCTGCCCACCCCCGCTCCACCCCAGAGCCCAGAGGTTTCTTTGATGTCACGGAGCCGGGATTCAGGGCTGCTACGGAGGAACAACAGACGTCACTGGTCCACAGTCACATCCGGGGAGGGGCCCAGAACACACGTGCCTGGCTGACACCTGCCACATCTTTGCGCTGATGCTTGCTCCTGGGGGCTTGCTTGCCTGCCACCTGCTCGGCGCCGGGAGGCCCCCTGGTAGCGCGGCCTGTAAATGTGTGAATGCACACCAGACACGCCAGCCCCAAAGGCAGAACCTTTCTCCAGGCAAAGAAATTTTCAGCAAAATATGCTGTGAATATTTGTTCAGCCCAGGAAAATGACTTTAACTGCATAATTAAACTCGATGTAGATGCTGCTTCTGGACGAAATGACTGGGGAGAAGTTGAGACCACAGCTGTCCCTCTGCGTTTGCTGAATAGAGGGAGGAACTGCTTGTCTGCAGAGACTTTGCCCTGGTCCCTGTCTTTCCTCCAAGCAATGAGGGTTTTGAGAAAAGTCAGGGAGGATGGAGGAAGGGGCTTGGTGGCTGCTGGAGGAAGGAGAGGAAAATTCCCCAAATCAGAGAACCAACAGCAAAGGGACCCCGCCTCTCAGACGGGATTTGCGCTGTGTGTTCCAAATGTTCTAAGGCACATCCCACCTTCCCTGGGTAACTGGTCGCTTGAGCAAACAATCAGTGCACTGAAATGGGGGAAACGTACTAGATTGAATGTAGAAGAAAAGTTTGCGTCTCAATCATTAATGAAACGCAGCATTTCCTCACTAAGGTAACCACATAAATACAACCCTAGGTGGAAGAGGCGAGCCACAAGAGACACATGCGTTGTGTGGTCCCCGTGATATGAAATGTCCAGAATAGGCAAATCCACAGAGATAGAAAGTACATTTGTGGTTTCTGGGGGGTCAGGGGTTAGAGGCATTGGGGAGAGATTGCTAATGGGTGCAGAGTTTCTGATGAAAATGTCCTAAAATTAGATTGTGGTGAAGGTTGAACAATCCTGTGAACGTATTCAAAGCCACTAAATTGTGTATCGTAAGTGGGTGAATTTTACGGCATGTGCATTAAAGCTCCATAGAGTGATGTGAAAAAAAGAATAAATACAATAAAAACAAAAGTCTGTCTTAACTTGCGTTAGAAACCGGTTGTCTGCCAAAGGCTCTGAGTTGGAGGGCTGCGTTCACCTTGTCAGAAAGGGAGATGAGGGGGTAGAGGGAGGTGGCAGGGGCAGAGGCAGCTCACTGGGATGCTGTCCCGGGGAGTATCAGGAAGACTCAAGGAAAATGGCAAAAGGACGGACTTGTTCACTATGGGGTTCAATGCCATTTAATGCCCGACCCTCTTCCAATGATCCTGAGTACTGTAAAAAGCATCTCTGCCGCTGGCAGAGGAGGAACAGGCCAGAAGCCTGCAGCAGTCATGGAGACCAGCGGGCGGCAGAGCTGAGACCTCAGATTCCAGGTGTCAAGGGGTCTTCAGCAGAGGGAAAAATCCCAGCGTCAGGAGGCCATGGGCCCCAACCCAGCTCTGACAGTGGATCAGGAAATTTGCACAGCAGAAGAGAGGGCTCATGTCACCTCACAGGGGAGGGTCGAGACGCAGGTCCTCAGGACCCAGAGGCTCCAGCCACGGCAGGAGGGCCCTCTCCCCTCCCTGGGAGCAGAAGCCTGTGGAATGGACTCCAGGTTAGGAAACGAGGATCCTGGGCAGCCAGGCGGTAGCTTTCTCCCCGAGCCTCGGTTTCCCCAGCCTTGCCCCTTGTCTCTCCCCCTCCAACCTGCCCTGATGTCAGAGGCGTGGGCCTTTTTGGCGGGACCCTTAGAACTGGGATTGAGTGAGCCCAGGCCCAGGTGTGGGGAGAGGGAGAGGGGCAAGGTGGAGAGAGAGGCTTCATGGGCAGGAAGGCACGCTCTACCCACGAATAGCTCTCCTGGGCTCATGCAGCATGTCCGCAATCCCACCCCTGGGCGCCTCCCGCTCCCTGTCTATCCCACTGCCCCTCGCGTATCGCTCAATTCTTCCAGTGCCAGGACCCAGGGAAGACAGCGGGGAACAGGAGGTTCAGACTCAAGGGCACACCCCCAGTCCCCTGGCCCCTCCATCCGGGCTCAAAGCCTGGCTGCCCCGCAGGCCACAGAGGAGAGACAGAAACTGACATCCTGCTGCTGGTTTTGTCTTCAGGGCACGAAGCTCAGACGGTGGGGTATTCAGCCCTTAGCATCTGCTGGGGAGGGAGGGGACACGATCTGTGGCCCAGGGACAGTTCCGGGACCGTATCAGCCACAGGAGAGCCAGCATCTGGAAGACCTTGGCTGTCCCTTAAGTGCCAGACCCTGGAGGGTTCAAGGCTACTTTTCGGATCTGAGTGAAGACAGCTCCCTGGACCCAGTGGAGCCCCCGGGCTCGCGGTGAAATTCCCTGCCAGGGCTGAGGCTCTTGAATGTGGGTGAGTGGGCACTCCAGGAGACTGGTTTGGCCCAGTTGGGGCATCCTGGACTGAGCAGAGCCCCTGGGGTTGACATTATCCCCCCGTCCCATGGTCCTCCCGGTTAATACAACACTCTGCCCTCCAAGGTCAACTCCGGTCTGGCCTCAGTGGGCACGGAGGCTTCAGCTGTCTGAAGCCTGGGCGAGGGCTTCATCACCATTAAGAGCAGAGACCAGGGAGCCAGAGGCCTGGGTGACTCATGTGGCAGCTGCTCCCCGTTATGTAAAGCGGAGCTCAGAGACCGTAGCCGATAGGAGATGAAATTTACATTTTGAATTAACTCGGATCATCAGATTGCTTCCTCTCGACCCAGGGAAATTAAACAAAGTTGGAGGGAGCTGTGGGCTGGAGACGTAGGGGCCCAGCCAAGCGTGCCAGACTAGCTGCTTCTTTTTATTTTTTTTCAACAGGCTGCAGGCAAAAGGGCACAAGAGGACACTGCCTGCTGCAAAGTCAGCCTGGGAGAGAGAAGGAGATGGAAAGTTGAGATAATCTTTCTCTCTTTTTCCTCGGGCAGAAACACAATAAATCTGCGTGGCAGAATTAAATTCTGATCTGTCCGATTTCCTCCATCTCTTCCTCTCCTAATGATGGTTATTTATTGAGCTCTTATTATGAGCCTGGCACTTAGCTAAACACTTCAGAGATAAGGCAGAAGTGAATCTGTCCCCCTCCAGCCCCCCACACCCCTTTCTTTAATTTCCTAGTGGGGAGGGAGTCTGAGGGAAAGAAGTAAAGAGACAGTTTTATTAACAACACAAAAGCTCAGTGACTTCCGTTAGGAAGTTTTGTTTGTTTTTCAGATGCTCCACTCTGGACCGGAGGCCCGAAGACCCCCTCCGACAATGGAGCACACTGAAACCCACCACCCTCCCTCCTGGTCACTGCGAAGGGCACCCCTTGGGGTTGTGCAGTGTAACCATCTCCCAGGCGCCCAGGCGAGAGTCTGCAAGACTGTCCCAAGTCAGAACAGACCTTGCAGGCTGGGATGAAGCCTCGGTGGGCAACATCTATCGAGGTTTATCCTCCCTGGAAAGGAGGTCCTAACTTGGTGTGGGAGAGGCCTGCTGGCACTCAACCCCACTGCCCCTGCCCCCCGACAACTCCACGGGGTGGCCCTTTATGTACGGGATCTTCCTGGCTTCACAGACAGATCGAGCCCTGAGAACAGGTTATAACTCAAGTGGCCTTGAACTGGTCTGATGCAACCTCGGGTCCTTCATGACTGAACCCAGACAGTCAGGGGTTCATCCTCCTGGAACCATGCATGTTGGCTCTCGACGGGAGGCATGTGACCCAGGGCCCCCCTGACGTGTGGGTTACAGTCACCGCACAAACACGGGGGCAATGCCTGAACCCTGGGGTCTGGGCTGGTTGCAACAGGACCAACTTTTCCTGCCGCTGAGAGTGAGGGAACAGGTGCTGACGGGTGAAACACCAGTGCTGTCGCCAGCCAGCCGTGCCTCCCTCGAATGGCAGGTCTCCAAGATCAATCCGTCACCTTCCAACGAATAGTTATTGAACGCCCTCTGACAGCCTGGCACTTAGATGAGCTGACCAGGACTGTCCTTCCGATGAATTCGTCCCGCAGGAGGCCTTGTCCTTTTCCCAGGGTCACTGAAAAACTTCAAGCCTCAAGTTATCAGGAGCATTATTTCCTGTGGAAAGAAATTTACAGGTTCAGAATTTCCGGGCGATCAGCCTCCTGACCCACACCCCAGACTTTGTAATTCTGCCTGGACAGCTGGATGCACCTCCCTCCCTCCCTTCCTTCCATTGATCCAGCCCTACCTTCCATTTAATTATCCACTCCTGTATCCTCCATCTCTGTCTCCACACATCTTCCATCCACACACCCAACCAATGGACCAGTCACTCAGGTGCTCATCTAACCTCCACAGGGTCAACAAGCCGTAAACTCTGCATTCACCCCCAAGCCACCCCTCTGTCTTCTCACCCAGGTCACACAGCTACCAAGCTGGGAGAGCCAGAATCTGAAGCAGCTTGGCCTGATTTTCCCCCATAAGATGTGCCTCCAGGACACAATAACTGCTCAGCTGGACAGAGCAGAAGAGCTAATTGCTTCCCGAGGTGCAGACAGGTTGCTACAAAGGTTTAGAAAAAAGGGGAGGGGGGGTCAGGAAGGCTGTTTAGAGGAAGCAGCCTTTGAGCAGTGTTCATAAACTGCTGTCAGACTTGGAAAGCCAAGATCTACAGGGCAAAGTAAAGGAATTCCAGGTGGAGCAAGGGACGTGAGCCAGGATCAGGGCGGACGGAGCGTGGAGTACGTTTGCGGACGGGTGGAGGGTGAAGAGAGGGGTGATGCTGTGTAGGTGGCTGGAGATTGGATGGATGGAGTGCGGCTTTGGGCAAAGTGAAGGGTGTGGATAGTGGAGAGTGGGAAAGGGAAAGCAGGCCCCCACGCCGGTGCACACCACAGAAATCCAGGCCACGGCGCCAGATGGGCTTCTGTTTGTTGGCACGGGGAGATAGGAAGCCTGCTGGTACTGGGGAGCACCCAGTGAGAGAAACCTGAACCGGGGGTAGACGCTGGAATCGTGCACCGTCCCCTTTGGAGGTGCTGCTGGGCACTGTCCTTCTCAACCTGGGGAGATGGGCCCAGGTTGTCAGTGAGTGCAGCCCCAGGCCACCCAGCCGTGCCCGGCGCGGGGGCCTCTCCATCCAGCGCTCATGGCGGAACTCAACAGGGATTTGGAGCAATCTGAGCCAGAAAACAGGCCGCTCTCAGGAGCCTGGCTGCCTGAAGCTCCGAAAATGATACCTCGGTGGGATTTCGTAATGGCCTTTGCAGTCCCTGCTTTTCCACCAAGAAGAAAGTGGCAGAAGAAACTGAGCAACGTTCCAGGGTCTTGCCTCTGGCAGGGGAGGAATCTACATCTTTTATGGTTTCCGACACGAGTGCCAGCCTGCGGTTATGCTAAAAATTTCAGCATCTGAAAAGTTCCAAGCTAATTTTCAGGGGGCGAATTAGACGCGAAGGGGCTTTTAAAACCCGGAGGATCTTGGGTTTAAAAACTTGGTTGCCAGGGAAACTCCTTCTCCGATACATCCTCGCCACCACGTTATAAATTAAAGCCTCTAACTGAAGGGTAATTAAGGTGATTGGTGGTACTGCTGCAGACAGAGGATATGGCAAGGCAGCTGGGGAGAAGGGGCCTCCGACATTTTAGGACACCCCCTGGGGAAGCTGGACCCATTACCAGCCTGGGGGCTCGAAGGCACCTCTGGAAGAGAATGCAAGCCAGCGAACAGCTGCGTGCTGTGTTCTGTGAAAGGCCAAGCAAGCAATTGCTGAAAGGAAACCTGAAATGTCAGGCTGCTCCCCTGTTGGCATCGAATAGGTGAAAAGCTTCATGAGTCAGTTAATGAGCAGATTGTGACGGCTGCAGTGTTCCGGCCCCTGTGGCTGTGTCCATGTATGTGGTTCCAGCCAGGAGCTGAAGCGATTGTTATCTCCACCTTCCGCAGGGAGGCCATTTAGGTTTTCGTTTGTGGTCCCAGCCATCCAGCAATGCATCTGCCCATTCATCTCTCTCTCCATCTGTTCATTCATCTAATTATCCATCGGAACATCCATCCACCCATCAAGCCAGCCATCCGCCCGTGTATTTATTCATCTACCTATCCATCTATCTGTCTACCTGTCCATCCACTTTCTGTTCACCTAGGCCTCCCTCGCCACCACACACACACACACACACACACACACACGAGTTGGATGGATAAATGCATGGATATATGGATGGATGGATGGATAGTGAATGAGTGCATGTCCACTCTCCTATCCATCTACCTCCATTTACCTATCTAGGGATCCACTTGCTTATACATTCACCCGTCCATCCATTCATCCTCTCATCCACCCACCCATCTAGTTAGTAAACATTTACTGAGCACTCGTGGTCCAATAACAATAGCTTCTCCTTACTGAGTGCGTACAGCGTGCTGGGCACTTGCCAGGCGTTCTCTCTTTAGTTCCTCCGCTCACTGCTCTGGCCTCTCCCGTTGCGGAGCACAGGCTCCGGACGCGCAGGCTCAGCGGCCATGGCTCACGGGCCCAGCCGCTCTGCGGCATGTGGGATCCTCCCGGACCGGGGCACGAACCCGCGTCCCCTGCATCGGCAGGCGGACTCTCAACCGCTGCGCCGCCAGGGAAGCCCCTGGGAGTTGGATTTTAACTCTTCTCTTCACCCTGGGAGCAACTCCCCAGAGAGGGGGGCTGTGGGTTTGGCGTCATCCATCCACCCGTGTTTCAGCCCTAAGAGCAGGACTTGAAGGAGGATGGGGACAGAGAGGATGAGGGCATCAGGGGAAAAACTATATCCAGAGCTTCAGGGGCCAGAGGCTCTCAGGGCCCCGGGTCCAGTGTCCTGGCTCTGACCCCTTTCCCAGGGGGTGGGCACACAGTTGCCCCCCATTTCTGGCCATTTCCCTTCCCGCAGGGTCAATACTGCCAGCGTGGTCAGGCAGCTGGTGCCAAGGTGAAAAGTCCAGGGGTCAGAAACCTTAGCAGCTGAGGCCAAGCCCCCTGGAAAGTGTTCCCAGTAGCTGAGACCTTTCCCCCAGTGAGCTCTGCCCCCTTTCAGGGAATGCCCAGTAGGCAAACTGGTACCCTCACCTTTGGCCTCTGCCTCCCCTTTTCCCTCCTTCCCTCCTTCCAAGGTACTCCGTCCCCAGAAACAGTTTGGTGGTTGGTGGACTCCTCAACCGCCTGACTCTTGACAAACGGGGAGGGGGGTTCTGGTCCAGAGCAGAGGAAGGGGCAGGGGAGGGCATGCTTGTCAAGCGGCCCCCCAGCCCAGCACTGTGCTGGGGGCTCCCAGTGCCTCTTAGTTAACCCTCCGCCACCTCGATGTGGGACTAGACAGAAGCCCGGAGGACCCAAGCCTTGGGGAGGCCCCAGCAGGGCACTGGAAGGGCTGGCGGTCCTCTGCGGGCAGCAGGTCACAGTAGCCAGAGAGGTGGCCTCATCACAGAGACTGCTGGGAGCTGGCACTTGGGGAGGGGCGCCCGCAGTGTGTCCTCGGGCACAGATATCACGAGCTTTTTGTGATCCAAAGGGAAACGACTGTTTGTTGAGTGACCCACTGAGGAGGAGGGTGCCCAGCTCGGTGCCCAGCACGCTGCCAGGGGTCGGGAGGACAGTGAACTGACACTCCCACGGGCTCGTGCGGGTCAGTGGACGCCCTGGCCACAGGTGGCTTCTCCAAGCCCCTAGCCAACCCTCTGAGGGAACCATGGCCCCAACGTCCAGCTTTCGGGGCTGGGGGGCTGGTGCCAGGCAACTTACCAAGGTCACCAGATGCTGAGGGGCAGAGCGGCTTTGAACCCTGACGTGTCTGGGTCGGGGGAGCTGCGTCCACCACTCTGCCTCGCAGCCATCTGAGGACCAGGACGGAGCCAGGCACGGGTTTCTTCCAATGCTTTTGCAGATATTACTAATGTCTTACTGGTTGGCGAAGGTTCGCTCAACCCCGGGAACATTTGCCAAGTGTTATCCCCATGGCAGGTGCTGGGGGTCCCGGCTGAGCCAGACTGGCAAAGGCATCGGGTAGCAGCTTCATGGCCAGGGGTCCCGCCCGGCAGTCAGCTCTGCAAACACTTGGGGGCTGCTTCCTGAACCAGGGCTAAGCCTGTGACCTTTGCTCCTTCCTGGATAAAAATCATCACATCTACTCCCTATGGACAGGGGCCGGGTGTCCCACCTGGAGTCCCCTGAAAGTCCTGGAGGGAAATGCTGCCTTGATTCCCACTCTGTTTATGAGAAAGCCGAGGGGAGTTTGCTGTGAGGACCACCACCTCTCCCGTTCTGTGAGCATCTCCAAGTCAAATAGTAGCAAAGCATCCTGCACTCCCGTGAGCTCACTCACCCGCCTGCCTGCCTCAGCCTGCCTGCCCCCTCCCAGGTGAGCAGACAGAGGTGATGCCCAGCCCCTGTCTGTCTCTGCAGGTGGGGAAACTGAGGCTGGGAGCTGGGATGGGGCTGATGTGAGGGCCCCCGAGTTTCCCTTCCCCGCTGCAGACAGGCTGAGAGAGTCATCCAAGGTCGCCCGAGCCGCCGTGGCGAGACGGCAGCAGCGTTTCGACTTCTGGTCAGGTCCCTCTCCCATCACGATGCGCCACGCAAGGGGAGGGAGGCGTGAGGGCCGCCGGGGGCCTCTTTAATTCATGAGTTACTGGCAGAAGCACAATCTCGGGGGAAGATTGATGACCGGCTGCAGGTATTGGTGGGCGGATTCATAAAGCTGTCGGCGGCGGCAGGCCGTAAATCAGATGAATATTCAAGATTCCGCCTCGGGAGCAATTCTCGGGCTCTGGCAATAACACAATGGAAGCAGGAAGGCAGGCGCGGTGGCCTCAGGAGCCCTCGGCGCCGGAATGAGGCACTTTCCACCTGCACAGAACTCCTGCTTCTGTCTGGGAAACTTGGGCTACTTGAAAGAGAGAGGAGGGGGGTCATGGACCACAAACCCCACTGCAGACCCCGTTTCATGGATACATTTCACTCAAGCATGTTTTACATGCAGCAAAACCCACAGTCTTAAGTGGGAAGTGGGATGAGTTTGGACCCCTGGGTGTAACCACCACCCGGATCAAGATCTAGAACATTCCATCTTCACCCCCAAAAGTTCCCTAGTGCCCTTTCCTATTAATCCCCACCTCCCCAAGCCTCAGGGAACCACTGATCCTTCTATCACTAGAGACAGGGTCCGCCTTATCTGTGGTAGACAGAGACCGGGGTGGACCTGGGTTCATCCTCTGTGTGCCGTTTTGTGCTCTGCCTGTTTTGCCCAGCATCCTCAAGGGGCTACGCTACCAGCAGGTCACCCTTCTACTCAGCTGTGTGGTTCTTCTCTGCTGGAAGCGACGACCACACCTGGTTGAGCCATTCCCCTCGGCATGGCTGCCTGGTCTGTTTCTGGTTCTGCCTGTTTAGGATAAGGCTGCTGTGAACGCCTGACCTGGTCTTTCTGGGCACTTTCTCTTAGGTAGAGCGGATGCACAGTTAACTTTTTAAGGAACCATCAAGCAGACTTCCAAGTGGACGAGTGGTCCGAGCGCTGCCTCGGCACCCTGGCCAGCACTCGGTGTGGTCTGCCGTTTCTATCACCTCCCCTAGATGTGTGGTGGCATCTGGCGTGGGACTCCCCTTTGTTTAATCCACAAAGTCTCTGCTGGTCCTATAGGAGGGCAGCATCTCAGGCCGTTGTCCCACCTGTTAAGCAGGTCCAGTCCCACCCCAGGGCATTTTCACTGGCTGCTCCTTCTGCCTGGAGAATGGTAGGGACGAGGGGCCTCCCTTGGAGATGTCTGTGTTTTCTTCTCTCTCACCCCTGCATCCTCTGTATCTGCCCCATCCTGGGGTCCCACAGGCTCACTCGGGGCGGGGATGGGGGGCAGCCCTGAGGGTGCAGAGGCTGCAGAGAGGCCCCTGCTGCCCTCCCATCTGCCAGCCCCATCTGTCAGTAAACACGTGTCCAGGGAGAAATTGCCATGTCTTCTGCAGCGGGGAGCTTGCTTGCTGCGGGCTAGGTCACTGCGGGTGGTGCCATCATGAACAACCCCATCTGACAGACCAGGAAACTGAGGTCTCCATGGTGCCCACACCCCACTCTGTCTCTAGCCCATGGAATCTGGCTTTCCTTTGGGGCGGAGACCTGAGCAGTCTGGGCTGGCTTTGGGCAGAGACTAGACTTGATGAAACGTTTCCCCTTTGGGATTCACGGCCTCCCAGTAGGGCAAAAGGAAAGCTCTTGCCTTTTCTCTCCGGAGGCCATTTCTCCACCTCCCAATTCTCACGAGATGAACTTCTCTCCTAACTCTGGGCTCTGTTGCTTCACTGGTATCAGTCAGCACCACAGGTGAATGTTCTATGGATTGGGAACCTTTACATGTTAATACCTGAAAGACCTCCTCCACCCCCAGGCTCATCCCCACGTGTCTGGGGACCGACCCCTGGTCACCCTGGTATAAGGCCAGCTTCCAGGACTCAACAAAACCCCGGATGAGAGCCTCCAGGAGTGGGGAAACTCAAAGCAAGCTTTGTCCACGGAAACTGTCCCGCCCCAGTTAGCTCTGTCTTGTCTCCCCAGAGCTGAGAGCACTAACAGCCCTAGCCCTTAAAGAAAGGGAGCGGGGACATCCCTGGCGGTCCCGTGGTTAAGACTGCGCGCTTCCAATGCAGAGGGCACAGGTTCCATCCCTAGTTGGGGAAGTTCCGCATGTTTCTCGGTGTGACCAAAACAAATAAACAAACACGGGGGGGGGGGGGGGGGAAACAAAGGGAACGGCGCCAGGG
>NW_006774722.1:623709-630384 GCF_000442215.2 Lipotes vexillifer
GTTTTGGAGACCCACAAAAAAAAAAAGAAAACGCGGGGGGGGGGGGGGGGGTGAGAAAGAAAGGAAACTGTCCCCAGGTTATCTCTGGAGGATCCTGCAGCAGCTGTGATTTCTATTTACTGTTATCAGTGCCATCCATCAACCCCTCAAATCAACTTCCCCAAAAGGCAGTCACCCCAGATTTCCCCCATGGAGATAAAGGTTTCTTGTTCTAGACTCTCAAAGTCCAAGAGGGAGCCTCAGCAGCACAGTCACGTCTGCTGGCAGACATGTGCGTCATGGAAAACTTGGAGGCTGCCGATTCGGCCGCCCCTGCTGCAGCGCGTCAAGTCCCCAAACGCCTGAAAAACAACATAATGTATTCCTGTCGGCAGCTCTGAGCAAAAGCTCATTTCGTGTCTTGTGTTTCCATTTCCTGAGGATTAATAAGTGTGGAGGGGGACTCGGGCTTCGTGCCGAATATTTATTTAGTCAATATACACATCAATTTAGCAAATTAGAGATTGCAAGCCATTTCTAAGCAATGCTGTAAAAATAATAGCTGTACTTTAAATTTGTAATGGATTTTGGTGTGTATGGGGGTGGCGACTACGTGCCTGGCACTTTATAAGCACAAAGTTGAGCTCTCCTTAAACTTCCGTGAATATCAGAGCCATCGTGGGTGTTTGTAAGAAAGCAGACGTTTGAACCCCATTGTCTGGGGGACACGGAAGGGGTCTGGGGTGGGGATTCTGAAACGCATTTGGAGAAGACAGAGAGTGGGCTTTGGGTGAAGTGACCCTGCGTTTAGACCCTGACTCTGCTCCTTCCGGCTGGGCGACTGCAGAGGGCGGGGTTTCTCGGGCTCGGCACTGTTGACTTTTGGGGTCTACGATTCTCTGTCCTGGGGACTGTTCTGGGCATTGCAGGATGTTTCTGGCAGCATCCCTGGCCTCCATCCACTGGATGCCATTCGCAGCAGCCCCCTCCCCCTGTCGTGACCATCAGAAACGTCTCCAGACATTGACACATGTCCCCTGGGGTGCAAAATCCACCCTCCCATCCAGCTGAGAACTACTGGTCTAGAGCCAGGTTCTTCAGTCTCCGTAAGCCTCCATTTCTTCATGGAGACCCCCATTGTGTGAGTAAGATTCCACCCCACAAACCAGTGAGAGAGTGGCTACCGTTCACTTTGCAGAGGAGAGAAAACGGGCTCAGAGAGGTACTGGGACTTGCCCAGGGGTGCGCAGAGGGCACGTGGCCGAGCGGAGGCCTGTAAGCCATCTCCTGCTTCTTGGAATGGTCAGTAGCTCCATCCAAATGTCTCCTCCCCAGAAAGGCTCACTCTGTGTCCCTCGGCTCGGGCAGGGTTTCGCCCCCTCTCTCCCCACCGCTCTTTCTCTTTCGCCTCCTCTCTCCCCAGTCCCCACTCTCTTCATAGGGCTTTGCCCACAGCCACCAGTTCATGTGTGTGTGGACCTGATTCTCTTCTGTCCCCCTGCTCTGGAATGTGGGTCCCATCAGTCAGCAAGCAGGGCTTTCTTCATGTTGTCCCCTGCTGTTTCATCAACACATATTAGAACTGCTGGGCACTTGCTTGTGCAGCCAAGAGCTGGCCGATGAGTTATAAGTGGAAGTCTTATGTGTGGCATTGTGGGAGGTGTTTGTATTAGGAGCGAGCAAGGTCTTCCTCACCTCTTTCTTTTAACTGATGGCTAGAATGCAGACGTGATGGCTGGAGCACAGGCAGCCATCTTGGACTATGAAGTAGAAGCTCTGTGTTGAGGATGGAGGGGCAACAAGGCAGAAAGGACCTGGGCTTTGCTGACTTCTGCGAGTTACCTTACCCACTCCAGACATTCTTCCTCTGAGCCTCTACCACATGAGGGTAAATAATCTGTTGCATTTAAGTTACTCTTACCTTGGTTTCTTTGTTCTATGTACCACACTGAATCCTAACCCATGCTCTGGGCTTTTGGGAGTGCCTAGGATGGAGGAGGAAGCAGATGTTGTTCATTCTGTCCAGGTTGTCCAGGTTGTTTTAAGCCCTATGGGGCTCATGGGTCCCTTCAGCTAGAAGGAGTCCCACCTAGACTGTCAAGGTCAGTGCTCCCAGCTGCCAAGGTGAGAGGGGTGTTAGTGGTCCCACAAGAGAAGTGAAGCAAGAGGGTCAGAGGGAAGATGCAGGAGGGAGAAATGGGCTAGGATTCAAGCCTTGCAGTGCCAGCTCAGGAACCCATGTTCCTTAGATGACATTGCTGGTTCTCTGACTCTCAGCCAAGTACTTCTAGTCATTCACTCATTCATTCATTCACTTGTTCAGTGAAGGCCATTCTGTGTTTGCTGGAGTCTGGACACAGGATGGTAAACACTACTGCTTCTGGAATCCAGGGTGAAATAGACTAGTTGGGGGAGACAGATTGTGAACCAGTAAGCAGGGAACTGGACGAGGAGATTCTGGAGTAGGTGTGCTAGGCTGGGAGAGAAAGGGGAGGAGGAATTGAGAGGGCCGGGGGGGGGCTGGCTTTACAGGAGAGATAGGAAAGCGCTCCCTGAGCAGGGATGGTGTTGACATACGAGCAAGTGGGAAGAGAGGCCTGTGAGAGCTGGGAATGATGCTCTGGGCAGAGGACACAGCCAGCGCAAGGGCTCTCGGGAGTGTCAGGGGAGGAGGAAACCGGCCGGGAGGCTGGCATGGGCCAGCCAGCCTTGAAGGCGATTCGGATGGGGCTCAGGTCATGGGGGGAGTTAGGAAAGGAGCTGGAACTCCACCAGCTCTTCCGCAGTGCTCCGCCTGCCTTGCTGGGATTTTCAGGAGGTCCCCACATGCCCCCGGTTCTCTCCCAGTGGTGAGCATGACTCACTGAGCGGGGGGCTTTCTGGGACCACTGGAGTTGTTCTTCCAGCTATGTGGCAGGCTGCTCACATTGCCTCACACCCACACTGGGGGCAGCTGTCAACTCGCGCTGCTCCCCGTTGTTGGATAAACACCCCAACCCCCTCACCTCCCAGAGGGAACAGCCTCGATCTCAAGGTTACCAATGGCATGTCCTGCACCGGCTCCCAGGGCTCCCCTGGAGGGCCGGGTCCAAGCTGCCTATGGGGATAACCCACCCTGTCCAGGCCCCTACGCCGCCTGCCTCCTGCTTCCAGGTGTCTCTTCCCCACCCCTCCCTCAGGGCTTCCGAGATCACTCTCATCCTCGTCTCCAGTCTGCCCTTGGGAGAACCCGACCCAGACACAGTATGAGCTCATTCATTCCTCACAACAACCCTGGAAAGAAGATACTGTTATTGCTCCCATTCTGCAGAGAAGAAAACTGAACCGAGGCACAGAGAAGTTAAGTCGTTTGATCAAGGACACACAAGAAGTGGCAGAGCCGGGACTTGAAACCAGACGGTCTGTGTGTTAACACCCTACCCTGTGGCGTAGTTGACGTGTGGTTCTGATTTCGGTTTGAAGGCAGGATAAGGCCCCGAGCCGACCACCGTTCTCTTCCTGGGGTCTCTCGGCACCCGCAGCAGCAGCAGTGACCCTCGGAAACTCATTACCGAGGCTGACTTGGGAGCCCCACTCCTGATCTGCTGAATCAGAAACTCGGGGTGGGCCCAGGATCTCCCCCCAGAAGACTCTGGCCCACACTCACTCACGTTTGAGAGCCACTAGCGTAGACAGCGGTGTAGATGGACCTGACATACAGTTTGAAAAGCTTCCTCTGGCTGCCATGTGGGAGAAAGGTGGGAGGCAGCAGAGGGGTTTCCATCCTAGCGAGGAGAGCCTTCAGGGGAGAGAGTGGGGTGGAAAGAATGTGTCAGAGTCAGGCTACATGTAGGGTTGAGCCACAGACCTGGAGATGGATGCGCTGGTGGGGGGCGCGGACAAGAAGAGCCGAGGATGCCCCCTAGGTTTCTGGCTTCAGCTAGGGAGTGGGCATAGGTGCCAGGGTGGAGAACACTGGGGGGTGAACCTGGCTGTGCCCCACTCAGGAAAGAAAAAAATCAATAGCTGTGTTCCACAACTGCATTCAAAGCTTTAAAAGAACGGTTGTCCAGCCAAACATGGAGCCCTCCAAGGACGGCCACACCCTGGCAGCACTAAGGTACGAAGGGGGCTTTGGCTGCGACGCCAGTGGGCTCACCGTGAATTTCCACGTCGGAGAGCGGAGCTTTCCCCACACCAGAACCAACTTAAAAACCAGATGATCACTTTTAAAAAGCATTGAAAAATAATTCCGTTGTTTGCACGTGGTATTCGGATGCTCAGGAAAACGATGTTTGATATGGCCCGAGGACGCTCGTGCAAGATGGAGAGGTGAGGAGAAAGGAACGTGTTTAAGACTTACAGAAATCTGGAATGAAGTGCAGAGCTGTGAGGACAGACCGATGGCAGAGGAAGGAGCAGAAGTGGGAAGGACCGTGTTTGGGGACCAGCTGGCCAGCCGGCTCCCTGAGCTCAGGAGAAGATGCCCGGGGATGGGCTGGGGAGAAGCCTGTCAGGCTGGGGAGGGACATATGGGTTCACGGAACGTAGGAGCTCAGTAATGGCAAGTAGAGAATGAAAACAGATGCTTATCTCTGGAAGAGGCTTTGATTGTATGTAATCTGATCCAACACATATTAATTGAGCACCTACCACGTGCAGGAACTTTGCACATGTGAAGACACAATGGAGAACCAGACAGATGTGGCCCTGTCCCCATGGAGCACATGCTCTGGTGGGGCGGCCCAGGGGTCATCGTACAAGGTCATCGTTGAGAAATGACTCCCTGGGAGCAGGTTGAGGGCGCATCAGGGGCCTCTTCTCTCCTCTAGGGCAGCTGGGGTGCATCTCGAGCAAAGGGGACTGAACGGTCCACCTTGTGGTTTCTTCTGGAAGGAGAAGACGCGCCTTCTTGCTGCCATAAGGAACCTGTTTGTCTCCCATCTTTCTCCATCCAGAAAGAGGCTTCTCAGTTTGGGACTGACTCTTGGACAGACAGAGGACAAAGGCCCCCAGGACACCTCCCCCTTGGATGTCCTCGTGCCTGGGTCCTGTGTTCAGAGTGTAGAAGGTGACAGGATTTAGCCTCCATTTTTGGCCCGAGCAGTTCTGCGCCAGCCCCAACGTGCTCCGCTGAACACGAGGCCTTTGGAACACGGCTGCACCTCCTTAGAAGGAGCTGTAGGGGCGCTTCTATGGTCCAAACACATCTTTGGAAAAGAGATTTCATCCCCAGACCAGTTAGTCTGTCCTGAGATTTCTTGCAGTCCCAAACACGCTCTCTCTGACAGGGGCTCTAAGAAATATGAACTTTTCCAATTGGTCACGTTTCCATGGATGTTCTAGCACTCAGGCAGCCGGGGCTCAGAGATGCTTCTAGACTCGCTCACTCTTTAATTGGTTTCTAACTTAATCCTTAATCCTGCAGCATTTTCTCGCCTGGTGTCCCTTCTTCATGCTATGCACTGGGGCATATACACAAAGCCACAGACTCATGCAATTTAGGATGGGAAGGGACCTTTAACGAATAACCAGCACACGGAGGGCGCTGTGAGCCAGACATTGTGCTAAATGCTTGACCAGGTCTTAACTCATTTACCCACCCACCCTCATTGTCAAACTGCTGCCTTAGGGAACTGTCCGGTTCACCCTCCCACCCAGGCAAGCAGCCTCAGGAACATGGACAACGGGACACACATCCCAGCTTGGTTTCTTCCAGGGATGGGGAACTGCCTCCTCTCTCCCAAGCAGCTGCAGAATAGCTATGCCCAACAGTGCCAGCAGCCACGAGCCCACTCTGGTCCTCAAGGGCTTCGAGTCTGCGTCCCAGAAAACACTCCTGTGATTAAAAACAACCCTTAATGAGCCCAGATGTTCCTCCTTGTATCCTGCTATCCTGATGTGGGTGGCTCTGCCCTTGCTTACCTAACCCGGTGCCTGAAACAGACCTGGTCTTCCAAGGAAGCTTCTGGGGTTTAGCCTGCAGCATCCCTGGCGTCACTCCACGTTCCGCAGGGAGTAAGAAGAAGCAAGAAGGAGAGAAGGGCACCTACCCCAGTGGGCTTGGACCCTTGGGCTGGCTCTACAGATGCTGGCATATCCTGGGGGGTGCCGGGGATGGGGAGCAGTTAAGCGAAGCATATGGTTCCACCTCGGAAATAGTGACAAAGCCACCCATACTCGGCACTCCCTGTGTGCCAGGAGTGTTCCAGCCTCTTAGAAGGACAAACCCATGTGCTCTTCTTAGCATCCTGGGGAGGTGTGGGCCACCCTCCCCACACCTGTACTCATGGGGCCTGGTACCTTCTAAGTGCTTGAGAAGTGAAGACTGCTATTAGTCCCATTTAACAGATGAGGACACTGAGGCCAGAAAGCGTAAGTGATTTATGATCAACCCTCCTGAGCCCTGGGCTGAGCCCTGGATATTAACCCTGGACACTAACCCAGACATTTCAAGGAATCAGGGCAAGGACATGAATGGTGAAAGTGAGGATGACTCTGGGGGTTGTGGCTCCAGAGGTGCTTTCTGAGCACCCCCCACTAAGAGGGGCTATCGTCCTCATTACGGATGGGGACACTATGACCAGGGAGACTAGACCTGCCTGAGGCCACACAGGGAGGCAGGATTTGAACTCAAGTCTCTCAAAGAGCAGAGCTCCAGTAATTAACAACCACACGATACTTTCCCTCCCGCTTCCGCCACCTGGGGCAGCAAAG
>NW_006774722.1:630505-660452 GCF_000442215.2 Lipotes vexillifer
GCTTCCTCCTCGTGGGCAGCAAAGGCTGGATCCACCCTAAGTCAGCACCCTTTACACTGACACCCTGTGACATGCCTAGAGGTGGCTGTAGTGCAGGCAGCATCTGCAGGAGGGGCAGGGCTGCCGGTGGCGGCCGGGGAAGTCATGGACTCGAATCCTGCAAGGCTTCTCTCCAGCTGTGTGACCCGTGGTCAGTGGCCTACCCATTCTGAGCTCGGCTCTCTGAGTTGGATTACTGTGCCCATTTTGCAGAGAACAAAACCATGGCACAGCTGGGGTTGAGCCCAGACAGTGAGGCTCCCAGTCTGCCCTGGTTCCTCCCCACCGCCCTGTCCTACCCCTGGGGCTGCTGGGAGGAGGAATTGGGGCAACTCTCATACCACTCCTCGCCCAGCTTAGCACAACAGGCCTGGCCCATCCTGACCCTGCACGGCTGCGTTCTGGGCTGGGGCTGTGACCCTGGCGGGGAGAGCTGCAGATCAAAGGAGGGCTGCCCAGGGCAGAGGACTGGGCTGGGGGAGCTGCCCTGCATGAGTCCCCGGCTGGCCTGCGGGGTGCCTGGGCTCAGAGTCTCGAGTGAGCAGCCCCCTCCCCAGGAATGCCTCCAAGTTCAAAACCAGTCTAGGAGCAAACCAGGACAGAGCTGCCTCCTGCACTTGAGGTCACCAGTCCCCCTCCTCCCTCCTTGGATGCCACCTGCTCTGGGGAGTTCTGCTTTCCTGGCAGGTGGGGGCAAGTCCAGCTGGTGTCCCCTGCACTGACCCCTGCCCTACTAGGACAGGGTTTGGCAGGGCCTGGCTTTTCGTTACCAAAGTCCTGAGCAGTGGGGGCAGTGAACCCAAACCAATGTCTCTGAGAGCTCAGGAGTTTCCAGCCAGAGATCTGACCCAAGCCGGCTCTGTGAAGCATTCCCTGTTCATCAGAGAGCCTGCCTGGATGGATTTTCCAGGCCCCCGCATCATGCCCGGCCACGATCGTTCCAGTGGGGTGTTTTGTGAGCACCCGAGAAAGGGGGAGGTTTGGGGTGTGTGGGGAAGGCCTGAGCTTCCGTGGCTGGGGTCACACCACCTCACGGTCCTTCCAGAGCCAAGATGCGGTGGGATGAGATCAGATGAGAAACGGGGTCTGGTGCACAGGAGCTGGGCAGCCCCAGAGACGCCCCCTTCCCGTCACAGCCTATAAAGAGGGGCGGGGTCTTCTTGGAGCCCTGGGGACCACTGCTTATTCACTAAACACCGACGGAGCACCTGGTGGCGTGAGACGCCAGATGCGGACGTGAATATGAAAATAAAATCTGGGTAAAAGGATGATGCGATTGAAAAGGAAATGCTCACATTTATTGAGCTTTTACTACACGTCAGGCATGGTTCTGGGCGCTCAGCATCTGCCTGGCTCACACCGGCCCCACTGGGTGGGGAAATTATCCTTAGCTCCACACGGGGAAGGGGGGCGCCGCTGAAGCTCAGCGGGGTCAGCCCCCTACCCAGGGTCCCACGTGGGAAACGGTAGAGCAGGTGAGCTCTGAGCCCCTTGGCCACCTGTGAGCCAGGTGTGGGACAGGCCTGGGATGGAGACGGAGAGAGACACTTCCCCCTTGGGGACCCCAGGCCAGTGGCCAGTTCCCCGTGAGGTGGCCCGGTGGGAGGCGCCGCTGGGGACTCACACAGATCCTGGGGGCAGGACCGAGACCCACTAACATCAGCCGGAGGGAAGAGTGAGGGGCTCCGCCAGGAGGGGACCCGAGCAGCGGGTGGAATGTGCCCCACGAGGGCCGGGCAGGGAGCTGGACTTCCCTCCGCACTCTGCTGTGCCTGGGAGCATCCACAGCCTCTGCCACCCCAGGCCCACGTCGGCCCAACACAGCTGTCTCCAATGGAGACCCGCGGCTGAGTGCCAATCCCAGGGCCACCCGCGGCACCAAGACGGCACCTCTGTGGGGACAGTGACAGGAACCTCCTGCCTGGAAGAGGGACGCCTCAGCTGAGCCACGGGAAGGACGAAGGGTGTCCCGTGAGAGGGAATGGCCTCGCGCGGGGGCTTCGAGGCCAGGGTGAGGCCGACACGCGTGGGGAGATAGATGCAGCAGCTGGGGGTGGCGGGCTGAGCTGGGGGAGGGGCGGGGAGCAGGGAGAAGAGGCGGAGGGGGTGGAGGGTCTGGCCGGCCCAAGGGCCAAGCTCAAGGGGGCAATGGGGAGCCATGGAGGGTTGCAGCGGGAGAGCAGCAGAACCGGCGCGGCATTTCCCAAGTCTCCCGGATGCTGCGTGGAGAATGGGCGGAGGGGTGAGAGGGGAAGGCAGTGGGGAGGCTGCTGCAGTGTCCCTAGAAAGACGGTCCCAGCCAGAGTGGCTTTGGAAGTGGGGATTCTGGTGGGTTTGAGGGTTCTAACGAGTGAGTGTTGTCAGGACCCTCCCCGGGGAGACTTCTCAAGGGAGACCTGCGGGGTCCTGGGGGGGACGTGATGCGCAGGGTGGGGGACACGCAGAGCCCCCTGGCCAGGCCCTTACGTGCTCCTGGGGTGCTGGGAGGGCCGAGACCCAGGGTGCTGGGTCCTGTCCGTCCGAGGACTTCTGTCTCACCCAGGAGGAGGCGGAACAACCTCAGAGCTGCTGGAAGGGCCAGGAAGGCTGGCTCAGCCCCACCCTTCTCCATCCCTCACAGGGCGGGGGCAGGTTGGAGGGGGGACACAGTTGGGCAGAGGAGTGGAGGCACGCTCAGCGGTGCAGGTGGGGGGCTGGGATGGCGGTTTGGGGCTGAGGGCAGAGAGGAGGGGCTTGGTCTGGGCGTTGAACGCCAGCCAAGGAGAGGCTGGGTTAGGAGTGGGAGGGGTGGCCCCCGCCTCAGGGGGAAAATCTCTGGGCCGTTTTCACCACGTCCAGCCCCTAGCAGTTCCCTCAGATGTCCCCTGTCCAAAGCCAGAATCAGCCAGAAACATCAATGCTTAAGCTGGGGACTCCGACGGGGACATCGGCTACGATGTCAGCGCTGGGAGCGAGCCCTGGGTTCCGTAACTACCCCAGCCTGGAGCGAAGTCCCAGCCCGAAGTCCCAGCCCGCCATGGGATTCAACCCCACACGCCTGACTCTGCATGTGGGTGCTTGGCAGCTGGAGCCCGAAGGGAAGTGGGCGCAGAGACTGTGGAGTTCCCAGGGCACCCGATCTTCCTGGAGCCTGACCGGGGCCCCCAAGGAATCCGAGGTGCAGCCCCGCCGTGATGGCTTCATCGGGGGGTCACAGACTCCCTTCACAGGGGCGAGGGCACAGGACCGTCTGGGAACACGGACCAGGATGCGGGAGGGGGCAGGACCATGTGGGACCGTGCACAGTGACGGGGCTGTGGTCTTCAGGAGCTCACTGTCCAGCGGAGGGAACAGCTGCTGAGTCTCTCTCTTCCATCCAGGGGGGAGGTCGGATGGATGAGGGACCCTGTTACAGGCGAGGGAAGCGCCTCGGAGGTCACCAGCACACTTGCCTCTCTGCCTTACGCGTCGCACAGGGCCTCGAGGAAGAGCCCGCTCTCTGCTTCTGGACTGACTTTTCCTCTTCTTCAATGAACAAACAGCTCTCACTTCTCTGTGTCAGGCCTGTTCGGGCACATCAGGTGCCTGGGATCCCTGGACCCACACAGCAGCCTGCGAAGATGGTGCAGGCGGGAAACCAGTCACAGAGAGGCTGTGCGCTGGCCCACAGCTGCCCAGCCTGGGAGAGGGTTTGAGCTGCCGAGGCAGCCTCTGCCCTTGGGTCAAGCTGGAGAAGGAGGCCTCAATTTATCCTGCTGCCCGGGGTCCTGCAGAGGGCAGAGGGCAGAGGGCAGAGGGCAGAGGGCAGAGGGCAGGAGCTGCTTATTCTGGGCTCTGGGCCCCTGGCTTAGTAAGACGTGAGTCACCGAGTCCAGCCAGCCACAGCTCGCGTCAGCTCCCAGGGAGGAGGCTGCTGAATGCTGATTCCCGGGGCCACACTCACCCTACACCTCTTGGTTGGGAGCTCTGGAGCCAGCACTTCTATGGAGTCCACACTGGGGTCTGAGGATGGTCGATACAGGCCGGGCCCCGGGTGGGGCTGCCCCTGGAGAAAACAGCAAATGCCTTGGGCGGAACCCCTAGAAACTCATAAAGTGTGGGGTGGAGTTTATAGGACAGAGAAATAAATATTGACTCAGGGAACAACCCAGGAAGGCTTCCTGGTGGAGTTGGAGGTTGGGTGGGACCTTAACAGTTAAGTTTAGTGGGCAGAGTTGAAGGAGGGCATCCAGGTGGAGGGCGCTGCCCGGGCAAAGCCTTGGCGGCTGGAAAGGGTGACCCTACACTGGAGTAATCAGATCTGCGGAGCTCATGAGGGAGACGGTGTAGGGAGTGAAGCCTAGTGGTGAGGCCATATCTTGAAAGGCCCTGAAGGGTAGGCTAATCGTCCAGGTTTCCAGCCGTACTGGACATCAGTCACCTGCGGGAGTTCATTCATTCATTTATGAAATACATACACATTGTGTCCCTACTCGAAAGCCAGACATAGTTCTTGAAACTGGGGACAGCGGACAAACTGACAGACGAGATCTCTGCCCTGGTGGGGTGAAAGTGTTGTCCAGGGAGAGAGACTGAAATGAAAGGAACAGGGAAGTAAAATGATGGCTGATTACTCTGGGTGCTTAAATGGAAATTGCTCAGTGGGTGTGACGGAGAGGGCCTGGGTGACAGGGAGGGGGCCTCTCTGAAGAGGGGACCCTCTAAGACCTGGAAGATGAGCCAGCCAGAAGAGACAGAGAAAGGAAGCCAGAGGGAGTGTGTGTGCAAAGTCCCTGAGGCAGGAGGATTGCAGTAAATTCGAGGCTGGTAAGATTGGGGCTAGGGAGGGAGACAGGAGGACGTCAGGAGATGAAGCCAAAGGGCAGGCAGGGCCAGGTCTGTCCTCCACCCCAGGTTGGGAGGGATTCTGAGCAGTGAGCTCACCACAGAGGGTTTTCAGCAGAGAAGAGTCTGATGAGATTTACGTGAAATGCAGATTCCGGGGCCCCACCCAGACCTGCTGGCCTGAATTCGCATAGGTGGGGGGATGGGAGGCTACCTGTGCAGACGCATGGACTTTGCTGGACCATAAGATGTCATGTGGTAGGAGGGGATGGTGAGCGGGAGACAGAGACACAGACAGAGAGAGGAAATCAGACAGAAGGATGCAGAGAGAGACGGGCAGAGAGAGACAAGAGCTCTTAGGTGCACCTAGGATATGATACCTACAAGAATGAGGGAGTCGGAGAGGGCTGGGAAGGGGCCAGAGCAGATGGGGCCCCCTGCAGGAACTGAACACAAAGGCACCCGAAGGTCACTTTGAGGACACACACCTCTGGGCAGACGGGATAGATGTGCAGGGTTGTCACCCTTGCTCTGCAGAACTGCCCAGCTTGGGGGTGGTGGGTCCACAGAGATGAGGTGGAGATCTTGAGTCTGAGCTCTGGACCTCAGGAATCAGTCCTCACCCTAGGTGTCCTGGCTTAGTTGAGGCAGAGAAGTGGATCCCATGACCCCCTGTCTCACTGCTCAGTTAATTCCAAACTTGGGCTTATTTTGCAGAAAAAAGATCGCGGGTGCCACCTGGTGGCCAGAGCCGTGGCCATGGCCCGCGTCAGGGCCCACAGTGTCTGGGGGCCCAGGAGTCTCTATGACAGATGTTTATAGTTATGCAATTAATGCACGTGCCCTGCAGGTAAAGTCGAAGACCCAGACGAAGTCAAAAGAAACTGACCACCTGGGATTTCGGCCAGAGAGAGCCTTTCTTCACATGTACACTGACTCCCTTCAATCTCTTTTCCACGCATCCAGACATTTTTTAACCCAAAATGTGCATCACACCCCACACAGAGCTTTGGGGCCTGCTGGGATTGTCCCTATGCACCACCAGATGCTGGATCTCTTTCCGTGTCGCTGAAGGTTCTTTCACAACATAACTTGAGCAGCTGCACACGCCCTCTGGGTGTGGCCAGGGCGTGACTCAGGCTGGCTGAGCGCTGTAGGTTGGATTTATTGGAGCAAAGTGAGTTTTCCAGAGTTTTTTGGTCTTGTTGTTGCTTCCCTTGAGGAAGATTGAAACTTCAAAGCCCTCGGCTCTGTGATGAGAAGGGGGTTTTGACAAATCCACATTCGGATACAAACCTCATGGCTCTGGGGACCAGGCCCACCCAGCCTCCCAGCGTCGCTCCGAGTTACCTCACGACCCACCCCAGGCTCCTCGCAGAGTTGGAGGGTCCTGACGCACAATGGGACCGGTCTGGGCCAGACAGACCTGGATTTGATCTTGCTTTCCTGGGCCTCATTTTCCTCATCTGTGCAATGGGCAAAATCTCAGTTTGTCCATTTCATAGAGCTGTTGTGAGTGGTAAACAGCCTTCGTGTGTGTGGAGGGAGAGTTCCTAGGCCTGTGTTCAAATGTAGATTCATGGGCTGTGGGTCGGGCAAACTCTGGGACTGCCCAGCCTGTCCTCTTCCTCTGCAGAGGGGTCGGATACCTCCTACCCCTGAGTGACAGATGTCATTAAGTCACAGCAGGTTAGACTCACTGTTTGCTGTCACTGTGGCCGTGGCCTTGTGGGGAACTGTGAGCATAGGGATGACAGCAGCCACTTCCACGGATGTCCACGGCATGCTCACTGCGTGCTAGGCACTGCCACGGATTCTCTGTTAACCCCCTGCTTTGAAGATGGGGAACCGAGGCTCAGGGAGGCTGCACAACAGTTCCAGGGCCAAGCCTCTGCCAAGAGTCTGAGCCCTGACGGGGCCCAGGCCTGGCTGCCCCTCGCTGGGCAGGAGGAGGTGATGCTGCCCAGTGGCCCCGAGGTGTGATGTGTGTGTGTGTGTGTGTGAGTGATGTGTGTGTGAGTGATGCGTGTGAGTGATGTGTGTGTGATGTGTATGTGTGAGTGATGTGTGTGTGATGTGTGTGTGATGTGTGTGTGAGTGATGTGTGTGAGTGTGTGATGTGTGTGTGATGTGTGTGTGTGATGTGTGTGTGATGTGTATGTGTGTGTGTGATGTGTGTGTGTGATGTGTGAGTGATGTGTGTGTGAGAGTGATGTGTGTGTGTGATGTGTGTGAGTGTGTGATGTGTGTGTGATGTGTGTGTGTGAGTGATGTGTGTGTGTGATGTGTATGTGTGTGTGTGTGATGGTGGCAGGAGGCTGCCCTATCAGGAGGTCCCTCCTCTGTCCTGGACACTGAGCTGTGTGTGCACTGGTGGGTCAGGCTGCTGAGGTCACAGCCCAGAGGGTGAAGCTGCTGCCTGCTGGGCCTGAGCAGGGCTCACTAGGGGCGGTTCAGCTTCCGCCCAATCTATCCAAACTGAGTCAGAGAGGGAAGATGGGGTCTGGCGGGGGGCAACATGGCAGGGGGTGGGGCAGCCTTTGAGTTGTGGGCAGCTCGGGAGGCCATGTGGCGACGAGCACGCTTACCAACAGCACTGACACAGGGACTCCTGGTTCCTATGAGCCAGACACTGATTTCATCCTGCAAACCATCTTGAGAGGGAGGGGCTGTGATTATCCCATTTTGCACGTGTGGAAACTGAGGCGCAGGCAGGCTAGGTGTCTGCCGCAGGTCACACAGCAGGAAATGGTGGGACGGAGCTTCTAACGGGGCTGGCCCTGAGCTTCTTGTCTTCAGCCCTACAACTGCCGCAGAGACCCGGGGGCGTCCGCCTGTGTGGTGGGCCTGCGTGAGGACAGGGGGACTGACTGCGCTCAGACGGGGTCCCGTTCCACTCACCAACGGGGCCCCCAACCCCATATGCCCTCCCAGACCAAGGCATTGCCCAAACGTGATGTGGGCCTTCCACGCATGAAGGTTTTCTTTCACATCCAAAGGGGTTATCTTATCCCACTTTGTCCCCTGGATTCAACCCTGGCTTATGACCTTAGGCAAGCAGCTTAACCTCTCTGTGCCTCAGTATTTTCACCATGTGAAATGGGTTGAGAACCGCTTTCTTCACAGGCTGGATGGAAGGATGAAGTGACTTAGAGCAAGCGGGAGTTCCACAAACGTCGGGGCTCAGGGCTGCAATGCTGCAGGCCAGGTCCCTGGGACCCCTTCAGGAGCCGGTCTGGGGTCTTCTGGGGGTGGGTCCCAGCTTACAGGGGGTGTTCCTCTTGAGGGAAGAAAATCAGCTCTTGTGGGGACTGGGTTTCTGACTTTGGGGTGCTGGCATCCGTGGGAAGGGAGGGCAGTGCAGGGACTTGACCTGGGGTCTGTGGATAGGCTTAGGGTGCAGCGCAGAGCCTCGGAACCCTAGGGGAAATGCCGTAGGTCTGGCCACTTTGGTGGGAGGGAATGGTCCCATCCTGGCTGGCCCCAGACTGGGACCCTGGAAGTTCACAAGCCCTGCCTGGTGAGGTGCTATATCCAGCCAGCAGGTGGCGCTCGGACCAAAGCCGTGACAGGCTGAGCCCTGAGTCCTCCACTGCAGGCTCTCAGGCTGAGGTCGGCTGGGACCTGGCTTGAGGCTCCTCTCCCCACAGACGCTCTCCTGCCACAGACACCAGCCAGAAAGTGGTGCTGGGTGGGGGGTTTCTGGGGTCCCAGCTATGGCTGTGGTCCATTGGTGCCCTGGGTGTGTCCACCTGGAGCCAGGCAGGGACATCTCAGCCCCAAGGGGCTCCTTGGGATCATGGAGCTTTAAAAAATACTGCTGCCCAGGCCCCTCTCCCAGAGACTGTCATCAATCGATCTGGGCTGGATCGGGACTCAGCATCTGTTAGACGCTCTGAGGGCTGAGAATCACCGTGCGAGATACCCTTTCATCCTCCCGAGGAACTCCATGGAGAGGGTGCTGTCCTTATCTCTGCCCATCTCACAGAGGAGGAAACTGAGGCTCAGGGGTGATGGGACTTACCTGAGGTTACGCTCAGGTTACACCTAGGGCTGCAATGCTAAGCCCCACTCATTCTTTTATCTCCAGGATATTAATAATAATAACGTCACCGATGTAGGGTTTCTCAACCTGGCACTGCTGACACTGGGGTCCTGACAGTTCTTTGCTGTGGGGCGGTGCTGCCTAGCGGAGGGGGAGGTGGAATACAGTCCCACCACCACCCCACAATGATGTCCAAGCCCTAATCCCCAGAAGCTATGTCACCTTACATAGTGAACCGGGCTTTGTGGTTGTGATTACGGATTTGAGGGGAGATTATCCTAGATTGGAGGGGTAGGCGGAGAGTAATCACAAGGGTTCTTAGAAGAGGGAGGAAAGAGGAGGGGGTGGAGGGGAGATTGGAAGATGTGATGCTGCTCAATCTGGGGACAGAGGAAGGGGCCACGAGCTGGGAAATCGGGTGCCTCTGGAAGCTGGCAAAGGCAAGGGAGCAATTCTCCGCTGAACCTCCGGAGGAACCAGCTCTGCCCACACCTTGATTTTAGCCTCTGCTGAGGTCGTGTGGGACTTCCGACCTCCAGGACTGGAAGATGCTAAGTTTATGTTGTTTTAAGCCACTCATGTGCAGCAATTTGTTGCAGCAGCAGCAGAATACTTCCCCTGCCCCGTGACAACCAAGGCTCCAGACATGCCGCTTGCCCCCAGGATTGGAGGATGTGGGTAGAATGGGCCCCAGTGGGGAACCACTGAACTACCTATTCTTTACTGAGTTCTCCCCACGTGTGGCCCAGCCTTCGGAGGCCCCCATACCGTCTGGCACTCTCACACACCTGAGCTGTGTGCCCTTAATCGCCTCCCTGGCCCATTCCTCAGATGAAATGGCTGAGGCTCAGAGCCTTCAAATGGGCAGTGAGGGATGGGGGTCACACAGACAGGACAGTGAAACGGATTCCCCTTTAGAATCTCGCAGCCTCCTTCCCAGACTCTGCGTCCCTGCACCCTCATGCCTCCCACCAGTGGGCGGAGCTGGGTCTGTCTCCCCGAGGCGATGCCAGGCCTTTCAGGGGCTCTGCAGCCCAGGTAAGGGGCGGCCCGGCCCTCACGCCCACTGTCTGACACCCGTGATCTCTGGGCTTTGTGGCCTTTTCCCAGCTGGGCCGCTTCTCCAGCAGCTGGTGGAGACTCAGCTGAAGAAGGCAAAGGCCATTGGGTCTCAGGCTGGGGTGGGAAAGAGAACGTGCGAGTGGGTCAAAAAACGTGGGCCAGGCAGTGAGAGCCAGGATGCCTTCACCTCCCCCACCATGGAGGTGAGCACATTTGACTCCACATTAGCCAATCAGAGCACTCCATTCTCCCTGATTGGTTCAAGGATCAGCATGTGATCCACGCTCAACCAATCAGAATCCTCCCTGGGACATTCTACCTGTTGTGTTTGGCTTGAAGAATTCTCTTTCTGTTGGGGTTGCTAAGCTGACAGGCTGTAAGTCTTGGGTGGCTGGCAGCCATCTGGAAAGAGTCTCTCAGAGAGATGGAGAGAAATGGCCTGAAAATACTGCTTGAGCCCCTGGATCCAGCCATTCCTGAAGCTAGTTATCTCTTGATTTCCCAGTTGCATGAGTAAATAGATTCCCCTTTTAGGTTTCTGTCATTTGCAGCCCAAATGCTCCTGGATTTCTCCCTAGACTCTTTTTCTTGCTCTAAGCCTCTAAACTTGGCTGTCTGCTAAAGCCCCACAGGTGAGGAGTCCTGTCTAAGCTTACTCTGAGAGGAGTACAGAAGCTGGGATAAGAAAATAGAATTGCAGGGTGTGGAGAAAAGGGAACCCTCTTGCACGGTTGGTGGGAATGTAAATTGGTGCAGCCACTATGGAGAACAGTATGGAGGTTCCTTAACAAACTAAAAATAGAGCTACCATATGATCCAGCAAACCCACTCCTGGGTATATACCTGGAGAAAACCATAATTCAAAAAGATACATGCGCCCCAATGTTCTCTGCAGCACTATTTACAATAGCCAGGACTTGGAGACAACTTAAATGTCCATCAACAAAGGAATGGATAAAGAAGATGTGGTACATATATACAATGGAATATTACTCAGCCATTTAAAAAAAAAACTGAAATAACGCCATTTACAGCAACATGGATGGATCTAGAGATTGTCATAGAGTGAAGTAAGTCAGACAGAGAAAGACAAATATCATATGATATTGCTTATATGTGGAATCTAAAAAAAGGGTACAAATGAACTTATCTGCAAAACAGAAATAGAGTTACAGGTGTAGAAAACAAACTTGTGGTTTCCAGGGGGTAAGAAGGGGGAATGGATAAATTGGGAGATTGGGATTGACATATACACACTACTATATATAAAATACATAACTAATAAGGACCTATTGTACAGCACAGGGAACTCCACTCAGTATTCTTTAATGGCCTATATGGGAAAAGAATCTAAAAAAGAGTGGATATATGTGTATGTATAACTGATTCATTTTGCTGTATACCTGAAAGTAACACAACATTGTAAATCAAATATACTCCCATAAAAATTTTTTAAAAAAGAAAAAGAAAATAGAATTGCATTTGTGAGCAGGTCATGGTGCTTTTGGAAAATCACTTCCAACTCATGTAGCAAATTCCTCCTCCCCCATCCCCACGCCGACTCCATCCAACTCCAGGGATGTCAAGTTCTGTGTGCACAGGTATCATTGCAGAAAGGGGGCACGGTGGATGAGCTAGTGAGAGCAAAATATTGGGGGGTGGATGGACTGAATCATTCTTTGCTTTTAATGGTAGCTAGTTAATTTCCTTCCTGAAGAGACCAGCTTTGACCTTCACCTCCAGCCCCTATTAACTGCCAGCAATGCTTTGTCAGCATGTTTATGACAAATTAATTATACAGAGAGGGGAATCTCGCAGGAAAATTGAGTGTTCTGGCTTGGGCTGCAGGTGGGAGCTGAGGCTGAGTTCTGAGATGCATTTTGATGGCCCACTGATACGGGCCTGGTTAACCACAGACCTTGGGCAAACTTTGAGGCAAGCAGTTAGTTTTCAGCTCACCCCAGAGGTCAAACAATGACAGAAGCAAGGAGTCAAACCTCATTTCAAGCCCCTTACACTGTGTGGCATGTCTGCGAACTGGATATCCCAGGAAGGAGGGATTTGGGGGCCCCAGGTCACGGTGGTGGCCGAGATGACTTTGCCCCCTATAGGCTGGGCCATTCCGGCCCATTGGACAAAAGCCTTCCTTCCCTATAATGAACCCAACTTCCTTGTTGCATGGACTTGCCCAGTTCCTCCTGGAATATTTGCGCAGGTGGAACCGTGCCTGTCCAGAGCTCAGCATCAAGTCCAAACTCCTCTCCAGCCAAACTCCCACTTGCATTTTCTTTGCATTGGGCTTTCTAGCAACACCCAAACTGCTGTGCTGCTATAAGTCCTCTTGCTCTGACCATCATGCCTTTGGCCAGGCCGAGCCCCTGCCTAGAACACCATGTCCCGTTCAACCTCCTCCCTCTGCCAGATGTTGAAGGATGAGCCCTAGAGCTTTCTCCTTCCCCGGGGAGCCTCCTGGGCCCTTTGGACAGTGTCTGCGTTACTGTTCTGCACTCCTTTAATTGCCTGTGATGGTTCCTGCTCAGGACTCACTGCCCATGTCCCAGGCCGCCTCTCCCGCTGACTGTGAACCACTCCCCAAGGGCAGGGCTCGGTCTTCCTCTCTCTGTAGCCCGAGGGCATGGTACTCAGGAGGTGGTCAGTGGAGGGGCCCGTCCAGCGTACACTGGAGGTTCAAGAGTGAAAAGACGGGGCCTCTGTGCCTTGTGAATTCACTGGCCAGTGCTTGGGGAGATACAGCCGACTTCTGAGGTTCTTACCTGTCTGGTGGTATCCCTTTTCTGGCAGCTTTAGAGAATGACCCATCCCTAGCCCTCAAGGCCGAGGTAGGAAGGTTCTAGAAAGGTCAGGTGGTAAAGTGGTCAGGTGGCCAAGATGGGCCTTGAGGAAGTCAGGTCCTGAGTGAAGGGCAGAGAATGGGTGGCCCTGATGGATGGCGGGCCCCTGGCAGCCTGCTCCTGCCACCAGCAGCCCTGCCCTTGCCCCACGCCGGGCCCAGCCCAAGTGCAGAGGCACGCTGGCCACGTGTCAGGAGGCGAGACAGTCAAAAACGACACTGAGGGCTTCCCTGGTGGCGCAGTGGTTGAGAGTCCGCCTGCCAATGCAGGGGACACGGGTTCGTGCCCCGGTCCGGGAAGATCCCACATGCCGCGGAGCGGCTGGGCCCGTGAGCCATGGCCGCTGAGCCTGCGGGTCCCGAGCCAGTGCTCCACAACGGGAGAGGCCACAATAGTGAGAGATCCATGCACCACCAAACAAAACAGAACGAAACAAAACAAAACAAAACAAACAACACCAAAAATCGACACTGAAGGCAGCAGAGAGCTCACTGGCCCCTAGGCCCTTCCTGCGGGAGTCCGCCTACAGGCTGCTTGCTCTGAGTCCCACCCTCCAGGGACACTGGCTCTGCGATTCTGTCGCTCAGCAGGTGTCTTCTGCACTTCTAGGACCTCTGCTTTCAGAGCGTCATAGCCGCTAGCTCTTCTGAGATGAGCGTCTCAGCGTTGACGGGGGCAGCCTGACTGCTTCCGGGAGGGACCTCGCTTCTGGATTGTGCAGCTCTGGAGGGAGGGTCTAGGGAAGAGATGGGGCCCCAGGAACACGTGAGCCGCCTCCCCTCGAATTACCGAATAGCCAAGGCGATTTGCTTCACCGGGACTGAGGCTGCTGCCCCCGACACAGGCTTCCCCGTGGGTGACCTTGTGTCCCCATCTCCGAGGCCCCATCCTTTCTCCCCTGGACCATTGCTCCTACTTCCTCAGCCCCCTTTGCTTTCCCCCGACTGTCTTCAGCCAGACTTTTAAATCGTGCCCCACATCAAGTTGCCCCTGGTTGAACCCTCCAGGCCTTGCCAGGTCACTTCAGATAAGATCCGGACCTTTCTTCTGGGCTTCCCGGCACAGAGAGACCTGGCCTTGCCCACCGGATCTACTCCCTTCCGCTCCCTGGGCTCGTGTGTGTGTGATTCTGGACGTCACCCTTCTTCCCACCGCGGGGCCTTTGCACTTGCTGTTCCCTCCACTGGCAATGCTGTTCCCACATCTGTGCTTGGCCGGCTTCTCCTTCCCCACAGGCCTGGGCTTAGATGTCACCTCCTCCTGGAGCTTCTCTGGCGGGCTGGCTAAGGCAGCTCCTCTCCGTCACGGCACTGCCCAGCCACTGCCCCAGGTTTTATAGTTTTTTATAGTGTTGGTCTTAAAAGCCTCAAAAGGCTTGGTTTGTGACTGTCTCTAGTCCCTATGCTGGACTCTGGCCCCTGTGAGCGGGGAGTATTTGTCTGTTTGTGCTCTTAGCTGTATCTCCGGGGGAGGGAGCGTTTGAGGGCGGGAGTGGGGCCTGAGTGGGTGCATGAATGAATGAATGACTTCTTCCTAATAATTGAAACGGGGAAGAAACGTAAGGCGGCTACAGCATTATTTGGGGGCAAGAATCAGTGAAGTGGGTGATAAGAATTGAGGAGGGATCATGTTCCAGAAGTTTCCAGGGAGGCCCAGCTTCACAGGCGTGTGGCCTGGGCAGTCACACAGGCCCGGTCAGAGGGGCCTGTGCTCAGTTTACTGCTCTGCTGTCCTTGTCTTGAAATTCTTACTAAGTTTTGAACAAGGAGCCTTTTGCTTTTTCTGGTTGCACTGGGCACCGCAAGTCACGTCACTGGTCCGGTCCAGGTGTCCCAGCAGTGAGGGGAGTGCATCCAGTCCTCACTCCAACTCGGGAGCCACAGGCTAGTCTAATCACCCTCATTTTACAGACGGGGAAACAGAGGCTCCAAGCTGAGTGATGGGTTAGGTGGACCCCACACGTTCGACCCTAGAGCCCCCGCTCCTGCTACGACCCCCTCCTGTCTCCCAGACTCCAGAAATGGGAGGCTCATGACTGTTGAATAAATGAATGAATGAGAGAGGGGAAGAGGACACACAGGGGTGTCCCAGGCTCACCTGTGCTCCCTCCTGGCTCGCCAGCCCTTGCGACTCCTCTGGGATCAGCCGCCCCTGGGTTGACAGTCATCTTGTTGCTGTTGCCTACGGTGGTGTCCTCCAGGAAGCACGAGCGGATGTGGACTCTGGGCCACGCCCCCTTCGGAGTGAGGTCCTGGTTCGGGGATTTGAATTTCGATGGAAGCTTCCGGGCCTGTACCCAGGACAGAGACTGCAGGTCAGCCAAGGAGAGAGATGCTGGGGGGAGGGCGGCGGGGGAGGTGGACGGTGAGAGCAGCTGGACGGTGGGCCTGACCCCCAGCCTGGTTCTCAGGTCCTCCACGACTGTCCTCCTGGAACCTCCCCTCAGTGGCCCAGGCCGTGCTCTGTCGCCGGCGTCCGCGTGGCCTCACACGGCATATCTGCACATGCCTTTCACGTGCTGGGCCCGCCGGCTCCCTCGGCCCCCGACTCTGCCAGCTTGGGTGCCCCTCCTTCTGCAGCCCAGCCCAGCTGACCTGGTCCTCTGGGCCTCCCCTGGGACTCAAGCCTTCCCCCTACTGCCTCCTGCTTCCCGTCTCTCTGCTGCCTGCTTCCTGGCAGCTCTGGAACACCCTCTCCATCTTTGGTTAGAATCTCCCTGTGGCCCCCCACCCAGCCCCCAGCTGCAGCTGTCTCACTCCTGCCTCTCCCGGCCAAACGTCAGGAAAGAGCTGCCTGTGCTCTGTCTCCCCTCCTTCCACTCCCCGTGCCCCTTCTCTCCCCTCAGGTCGCCACTGACCCCTTGTTGCTGGACCCTGCAGCCCTCCCTTGATCTCACCGGCCTCGCCTCCTCTGGAAACCCATCCCCTGGCGTCCCTGGCTCTCCTCTCTCTCAGGCCTCTCTGCTGTGCTCCCACCTCCCAGCCTGTCTCTCGATGACCAGTGGCAGGGAGGACGCGGCCTGGGAGCTCTGGTCACTGGTGACAGCGCCTAGGTGGCTCCTTAAATGCCTGTCCAGTTCCAGTCCAGCCATCTCCTCTGTTCCCGCTTCAGCTGGCCCAGGAAATGATCCCTGCCCATTGTACAGATGAGGAAACTGAGGTTTCCTGAGGGGGGTAGTAGGGAATGGGAACCCAGGTGCTAAGTCTAAAGGAGCCCCCCGCCCTACAGCCTCCTGGTGGGACGGAAAGAATTTCCCATCATGCCTCTCTCCCCACAAGGACTGGCTCAAGTTCCATCTAGCCAGGAGCCGAATGCAGTGGGGTGGGGGTGGGGTGGCAGCCTGTTTTCCAGTTACCTGGGGGGCTGTCACAGGCGCTGTGGGCAGGGCCCTTGGCTGGGTTGCCGTGAAGACTCATCTCGTTGCCGTGTCCCATCTGTACATGTCTGAGCACAGACTTCTCCATCCGGATGTCCTGGGGCCCCCAGGATCCAGCCAGGGGACCCTGAGTTGAGGGATCAGTGGGTGCCATTGGAGGGAGGTAGAGGGGAGCCGTGGAGCCTGGCAGGGGACACAGAAATGTGACCCCTGACCCCCCCCCCTGACCTCCCCCTACCCCCTACCCGCGCCCCCCACCCCGCTTCTGGATTCTTTCTGGACACCATCAGACTGGGAGTGATTACTTCAGGGTCTGGATTGGAGAGCAGGTGGGCCGGCAGAACAGGTAGCATGGGGTTCCGGGGTTTTTACCACTGGTGCCTGGGGTGTCACTGGGGCATTGAAAACCCAGACAATGAGCACATCCTCTGCTTCCTAGCTGTTCTCAATCCTCTGGGCCCATCAGGGAAAGTCTCCTTTGGGGTTAACTTGCTGTTGACATGGAGCCCTCAGAGCTTCTGACATTGTTCTATTTTGTCAGCATTTATTTTCATGGTAACCTTTGTAGTTTTCAAGGTAATGCTGTAGTAGTTTACTTTAAAATGAATTTGAGTAGAATGAAAAGTAAACCATTTAACAACATGGCGTAAAGAATCAGCCGTGGGCGTGGCCAAAATTAGGGAGGTGGAGCTCAGAGGACCAAAGCTGGGGAAAGGCTGATCTAGATTCTAGAATGAAGTTCCTCATTTCACAGTTGGGGAAACTGAGGCCTGGAGCAGGGAAGGGCTCTCTCGAGGTCACAGGGAGCGTTCCAACTTTGGGGCCAGAGTTCTCACTCACGTCCCATGGCTGGACTGATGGGTGACCCTGTCCCCTCCCCCCACAGTGCCCGCCATGGAGCAGGCACCCATTTGCTTACTGTATTTCACCAAAGCTTGGATGCACCCATACGATGCATCCCAGTTTCTGAGATGTTAACACATGGGTAAAAAGAGTGTCTTGGGACACACAGAATGCTCCAACGACCCCTTGTGACATTCTAGAGAGGAAGAGTGAACTGAGTTGTTTCTTGTGGGAAAATATTGGGTCCTGATGAAAATGAGGCAAAAGATGTCGGCAGGAAGGGAAAGCAGGAGAGGTTTGATCCAGGCACAAGGTGGGACACCCTTATTCCTGAGAAAGCCAGAAAGGACCTTGCAGGTCTGAAAGCTGCCCTTTCTCCCTGGAAGGTTGAATGCCCCCCACTCCCTGCCCCCACCCAGATGGAGCAGATGCCCCGACAGGTCCCTTCTCCTGGACATTTCAGAGGACTCACCATTTTCCCCAGAGGCCATTTGACTCACTATGACATTCCTGTGTCCAATCTGGATGGCTTTGGAGTTCTCAATGGAAATGTGGCTGTTTGGTCCATTCTGACTGATCACGTTGATTGGATTTTGCTGGTAAATAACTGGGGTGGACTGATTTGTAGAACCTTCTGCAAAATAACATTCCACTCAATCCCTTTGTATCTCTCTAGGAGTCAGAAGTTCCAAATACTAGTTGGCAGCATCAAAATCTCCTGGGGAGCTGGTTAAAACACAGACTCCCAGGGGCCCACCCTGGGGTTGTGAGTCAGTAGGTCCAAGGTGGGCCCCAGGAAGTGGAGTGTTTACCAAACACTGCAGGTATCGCAGACGAGTCTTGCTTGGACTTTGTCCCACAGGTCACCCTACCCCTGTGTCCTCTGCCACCCTGGGAGGATGGCAGGTGCCTTTCTGCTTGCCCACCCTCTGTACCTCTCACTGCGAGGAACCCACAGCCCTAACCATTGCTTCCAGGGTCCTCTCTTCCTTTAGGGAAGGATGCAAGGTGGCCGTCCACAGGCTGTTTCTGGCCGTGGGATAAGCTTTGCTTGACTCACAAGGCATTTTTAAGAATTTGGATTTGTCACCAGTGTTTAACATCCAGCCTAGGATGCTGAGACCCTCCTTGGGTACCATAAGCAGGGGTGTCAGCCCCACGTGGGCTCCACACATGGGGCCACATTCCCACCTTCGTGAGCCCTTGGCTCCTGTGCCTTTGTGAGCCCCTACATCCATAAAAAATATTTTAAATTACATTTTATGACTGCGTTGCGATACAGACAAATATAATCTTGGCTAGAGTCATTATTAGCTATTCATTGTTACTATAATACTCCTTTTTTTCTTCTGATTTTAAGAGAAACTAGAGCATTTTTGTGACCCCCTAAAAGCACCGTGGGCTCTAGGCCCGGTACCTGCTGCATGTAATGGATAAGTCGGTTCTGGGACTCTACCCTTTGGGTACCTGAGCTCAGCTTGGCCTACTCCTTCAGCAGCCTTAAAACTCCAGGTTGGGCAAAGTGCTTACAGAAGACTGTTAGCAAACTCAGGCTGAGACCTGCGCCCCAGGACGGATACAGTCAGGGGTGGGCCACACCTCTAGGAAGCCCTCCCTGGTTACTCCTGCCAGCATGCCCCTCCCTCCTGGAACCCTCTTCCAGGGACGGGTCAGCAAGAGCACAGCAAGCTTCTGACGAGGTGGGGCAGGCAAAGAGCTTAGCGGGAGCCCAGCAAGGACCAGGTGTTGGGTGTTATGCTTTCTCTTCCCAGCTCCGCCCTCTGCCCCATCCAGGTGTGGGCAGCAGGTAAAGGGCCTACCTGGTCGATAAATAGCCCAAGTGTTTGATTTCTGGTCTAAGTCCAGGAGGTGCTTGTTCCTCATTGCGTACAAGTCTGGGTTGACTTCTTTTGCCGTCTTCATTCCCAGGGCCTGGGCAATTCCCAGGGCTCTATGGGGCCCATGGGCTTCCAGAAACCAGAAGATCTCTTTCTCTGGGAGGCAGGACAGCAAGTGGTTAAGGAGGACCCCCAGGCTCAATCTGCTCCCCTGCTTACCAGCTGTGTGACCTGGGACAGACGCAGCCTCTGTGCCCATTTTCCTCATCTGTAAAATGGGCATAATTATAACGGACCACAGAGGTTGTTCTGGGGGTTGGGGATGTTCGTCAAGGGCTCTGAACAGTGCCTGGCACGTGCTAGGTGCACAGTAGTTGCCAACTACCCATCAAATGGTTTCTCAGCCGTTTAGCTTCTTTCACTGAAAGACAGGGTCTTGCCTCCGAACACTTTGTGGGGACCTATTAGTGGGTGGGGCGTGGCCCCTGAACACTTGTAACTTCTCGAGTGGCCAAGGAGAGTTTGGGGTCAGAGGAAACAAGAGCTGAAAGGAAATGAGATGCTTACGCCGCTGACTGAGCTCAGGGCCAGGCTCCCGGGGAATTGCGACTGCATCTTTCTGGGGCCTCTCTGCTGGGAAGAAAGACGGTCAGGGGTCAGCCGAGCGGGAGAGGGGATGGAGACCCTACCAGACAGAGGTGGGCTGCTCCGTAGAAGCCCCTAGCGCATGGACGCTCCAAACTCGGAAGGAACTTAGCTTCAAAGCCCGCCCCGCTCCCTTCCAGCTGTGTGGCTTGGGGTTGGGGGGAAGACCATCTACTCCCTCTGGGGTTGTGTGCGGGCCAGAGGACCCCCGGGCACCGCACCAGAACTAGAAAAGCAGATCTCGTGCGATGCTACGGCTCTTCTATTATTATCATATCGTTACTGCCATCATCATCATTATTAATGTTTTGCTGAGCACCTACTACATACTGGCACTGGGCTCAGCCCTCTGCATCAAATCCTCTCGCAACCCTACAAAGCAGCCCTACTGTTACCTCCACTGGCCAGAAAAAGAAATCAAGATGCAGTGAGGGTGCATCATGTGTCCCCGAGGGCAGAGCCTGTATTTGAACCCAGGCCCAAAGCTGGGCTAGGCCGTTGCCAGGACTGCTCGTGCTGGGTCCAACACCCACCCCCTCCAACTGCCCCTGTCCCTGGGTGGCAGGTTACCCAGCTCTGCGGGAACCATTTCTTTGGTCCCACCATCGGCCAAGCACCACGTCGCAGGACCTACGAGCAGGACCGCCTGTGACTCCTTCTGCGCCTTGTAGAGGGCCTGGCTGAGCGTCTTCTTGGGCACTTGGCAGCTCTTTACCAGCTGGGCAGTCTTCATGGGGGAGCCAGAGTCCCTCAGCACCTCCAAAATCCTCTGCTCAAGGTCTGGGGGATGGAGACAGGGGCAGAGACAGAACTGAGTCCCCCAACTACCCGGCCTGGGCTGGCGGCCCCCCAGGAGAGGGGTCCAGGGCAGAGGCAGGGACAGAGGTCTGAGCAGACATCCACCAGCATCTCTGTACAGGGAGGGGCACATGGGCTGCTCAGAAATGACCTTGGCTGGACAGCCTGGCGGCCAGAGGTGGTGCCAGGCCTTCCGAGCGTCCCCCACCTGAGTGAGTGCCGGAGGGCAGGTGGGAACGCTCAGCTCTCAGACGTCCTCGGAGAGAGGGGAGTGGAGGCGGCGGGATGCTGGGGGGTGGGGCAGAGCACAGGACCGGGGCGGGGGAAGAGGGGGGAGTGAGGCCCACCCCGGCGTCCTCCATCCCCCATCCTTCTGCCAGTGGAATCTGCCCGTCCTCTTGGGCTCACAATCCACTCGGGCGACGCCACTATTTATCCCCACCAGAAACCCAACAGCCGCTCAGAAATGGATCTTTCACCCTGACACCCAATCCCGGAGTCCTAGCAACACTGTCCCTGGCGGCCTCAAATCCTCTCTTCTCCTTTGCGCTGCCTCTACCTCCTATACTCCTTGTCACCACCATCGCCTGGATGACAGCAACGACACTAACTCCTGGTTCTGCCAGCCTCGTCTTCACCCGCCCTCAGCTTCCCTTCAAGGGCCAACCTGTCTGCATTCCCTTCAGACGCACTCACCCCTGGGCCTTTGCACATGCTCTTCCCTCTGTTAGGAGCAATGTTCCCTACCTCCACCTGTCCAACGGATACTCCACCTCAGGTCTTGCTCAGACTCCATCGTTGGGAGGCTGTCCTGGATGCCCTGAGTGGGTGGGGTGCTGGGTGTGTGTGGGTCCCCTGCAGAGTGTCCCCAAGGATCCCCTGCTGTGATTGCCAGGTTCAGTGTAGTGGTTCAGTGTCTAGCATGGGGCCGGGCACACAGTAGGGTCTCAGGAAATAGCATTTGAATGAAGGAGTGACTGAGTGAAAAAGTGAGCGTACACTACTGGGTAGGTGTGTGCCCAGATGACCTGGGCAAGGGATGAGTAGCTCCTCCGGGGCCTCTGTTTCCTCCCCTGAGTTAATGGTCCTAAGCAGGATGCCTCGAGGCTCAACGAGGAACTTTCCAAATGGCCCCTACTCCTCCCAGACAGGCTCCCATAAACCCGAGCCAGCTGCCCTGCGGGGAGTGAGAGAACTGGTCAGACACGCGGGGCCTGCAGCGCCAGGAGCTGGGGAGAGGAAATGTCTGCCCCGAGAACCCTGAGGGAAATGCAAAGCAGGGCCCTTCTTGGGAAGACCTAGGTCCCCTTCCAGGGCAGCAACCCAATCCGTTACCTGCTGGGTTTTTCCTGGATTCCTAGTGGGCGGCACTTAGCGGGGGAAGGGACAACCCATTCGCCAGCTCTGCGCCGGGCACCGTGGCCTTGCCCTTGTGGTCAGAATGTTTGCGTCCTTCTGGGCGCAGGTGATGTGCAATTAGAACACGTGGGGTCACCCACCCCTTCACCCACCAAACTACCCCTCAACCGGGATACCCGTCCAACCCACTGTGGCTTTGCCTAGTTTTAAAAAGAGTTTTGATTCTTAAAAAACCTGCCCCTGGGGGAGCCTCTTCCACCCCCTCCAGTGCCCTGACCTCAAAGAGGAAATGGGGTCCATGGCAGGGCTGGCATCACCTGCTGAGTCTTCAGGCTGGTGAACTGGAAGTTGTGAAACGGATGAGGTGTAAGTGACACGTCGGCTAAAAGGAAAATCTGCCAGGGGGCAAGTTAAATTCAGTTACCGAGTGCCCCTGACATGTCTCGCTGGGGAAGTGCAACAGGAGTTTGGGAACCAGCCCGGGGTCCTGGGTCACACCCAGTCGGCACCCCTCCCCAGCACACCCTATTTTCCTGGGTTCGAGCCCCAGCTCTGCCACCTACTAGCTATGTGACCTCTCTGGGCCTCAGTTTCTCTATCTGTGAAATGGTGATAATAGCATCTACTTCAGAGATTGTGGTGAGGATTAAATAGCTAACAATCACAAAACAAAGACAAACAGGGCTGCCCTGGTGGCGCAGTGGTTGAGAGTCCGCCTGCCGATGCAGGGGACACGGGGTCGTGCCCCGGTCCGGGAAGATCCCACGTGCCGCGGAGCGGCTGGGCCCGTGAGTCATGGCCGCTGAGCCTGCACGTCCGGAGCCTGTGCTCCGCAACGGGAGAGGCCACAGCAGTGAGAGGCCCGCGTACCACTAAAAAAAAAAAGAAAAAAAAAAAAGACAAACAAAAAGCATCCCAGCCCACAGCCCTCACGCTTTCAGTGGGGACCCTAGAAAAAAGCACTGCTCAATAACAGTTAACTTGCATCATGTGCTTCCAGGAATAGAGTGCTATCCGAGGAATGAATGCAGCAGCAGGAGGAAAACCACATACATGCACTTGCCCCTCTTAGCAGACAACTTCTGTTCTTCCTCAAAATGAGTGTGAAGACGGGTGTTAAGGCCCCAGGCTCTGCCGTGGTCCCCTGAGTCATTTCACCTGCAAGCCTCAGTGATCTCACACGTAAGATGGAAACCTCATCGGGCTTGTGCCTGCGGGTTATTGCAAAATGCACACGAAGCATGTTGCAAGATGCCTGGGCAGAGCGAGGCTCTGAACCTGATGCAGTGCCCTCTCTCCCTCTTTCTTACTACTGTTGTGCTTTCAGATACTGTCCTCTCGTGACTGTAATCTGGACCAAGAAAAGGAACCAGAGAGAAGGTGCAAGTCCCACCCGGGCACTCCCACTGTTCCTTAGAAGTAAGAACGTACCTGCGTCTCCTGGGTTGGCAGGGGCCTCAGCCATGCTGGCAGCAGCTGCTGGGAGCCCAGGTGACTTGAGGGCAGTGGCAGGCTCCCCGACCCCGTGGCCTGGAGAAGGTGGGCCCGGTCGAGGCTGGGTGTGCTTTTGTGGTCCTGGCGGTGCTTTGGCAGCTGTGGAGATATTCCAGCTTCACCCAGCCAGCTGTCAGCTGTTCACACCCCCCCGAAACAGATGCCTAGTCAGCCCAAGCTGATCAGATTCTGGAGAAAAAGAAAACGAAACTTCCGTGTGTGGCTTTTGAAGGAAACAAAATCGAAAACGAAATTGATAAGCAAGACACAGTTAGGCCTCCAGCTAGTTGCTAGCAGGGAACAGCTGAGCTGGGCAAGACCAGCGCTTCCTCTGTGGCCAGGGGACTTCCCACCACTGCCCATCCTGAGCCCCACACTCAGGCCAAGACACCTGGGTGGGTGGATGGGTGGGTGCCTGCGTTTGTGCATATCAAAACAACAACCCTCTTTAATGAGTACTTACTATGTGCTTTCCAATCTCGTGTGCCCCTGAATCATCTACCGGGTAGGGGCTAGTAGTGGCCTCTTTTCTTAGGAAACTGAAGCTTGGGTCAGTGAGGCCACTTGTCCAAGGCCACAGAGATGCTTGGGTTCTAACCATTTACTGTCTGTGGCGCCTTGAGCAAGTTATTTAACCTATTTATGCCTCAGTTTTCTCATCTATGAAATGGGCTAATACAAGTAGCAACCTCAGGAGGTGGTAGTGAGGACTAAAAGGGTTAATTCATGCCTCCTACAGTCATGAACACAGCTGGACATCCACTTACCTGTTTCTGGAAGAAGGATGCATCGCTTTTGTAAATTCTCCAAGGGGCCATTGACACCCACCCCGCCCCCAGCAGTTCAGAGCCACTGTTCTGGTCCAGGTAATAGAACGGTAAACTGAGGTCTACAGAGGTGAACGGCTTTGTGTGAGGCAGCCCAGAGTGTCAAGAACTCAACCCTGGAAGCCCCTGGGCCTGGGATCCCAGCTGCAGAAGCTGGGGAGGGGGTGCCAGGCCCAGGATCCCAGGGGGACCCCCATCCCTAGCATTTCTGCAAAGGGAGGAGCTCAGGAGCAAGAATAGCCATGGAAAGGGCCCCGGAGACTTGACTCAAAGCTGTCCTTGCAGAGCAAGCAGGAAAAATCCTGATGCCCAGTCCACACGCAGGCCACTTAAACCCCAATCTCGGGAGGCAGGGCCGAGAGTCCCGGGTGATTTCATTCCAACCAAAGGGGGAGTGTTGGACAGCTCAATAAAAACAGGAAGCCACGATGATGCTTTTGTTCCTTTTTTCATGTAAAACCAAAGAAACGTGTATCTCTATGTAAACTGACAGTCTTAATTTTAAATGCGAAGTGACTGGGGGTGTTGAGGGAGATTGTGGGGCGCCCTCCGGGCTCTTGCTGAGTCCCTGCGGGAGGCTGGGAGGCGCCGTGCCTGGACTAGCCACTAGATGGCGCCCGCTCACCAGCCTGCGTCACGGCTTCCCTCGTCCGGTCCCTCTGATTTGGGGGGGGGGGCCTCTCACCCGTCCCCCACCCTAGAAAAACCCCAACTCCATCTGGCTGTACCCCAGCTTATCCCCATTCCCCAGGCCTCTCCTACACAGGCTCCTTGGCTCCTTCCCTGCGTGCTGCTGACCTCTTAGTATGGACACCCCGACCTAGGCCTTGACTAGGGTGCCTGGTGGGCTTGCAGGTCCGGCTGAGGAACTCAAGCTTGATTTGAGGGTCAACTTTGCTTCTGGCCCGTGTCTGTCTGGACATGTTTGGATGGCCCTTTCCGGTGCCCCTGTGTCCCCATCACCCCCTCCCTAGCTGTGTGTCACTACCTCCCTGAGCCTTGGTTTCTTTAATTATAAAACAAAGATAATAGATAAGAAAAAGCATGTTTATCTGAGCTTTAGTTGATGTTCACAAAATTTGCATCATTTAGAAAATGTGATGTGATGGATCTCCATAACTCCATAATATAACTTTTAGATGCTGTGGGGGGGGGGGGGGAAGCAAGAGAGAAAGAGAAAGAAAAAACAATTTAATGTGGGTGGGCTCCATCTTCCATAGCATTTTGTGGCAATTTGGAACTCATGGAAGCCATGTACCTGCTGTGAGCATCTCACCACACTGAGTGGGGTTCTCACTTTTAAAGTTTTAATTAGCTTGCATTTCCTCTTCTCAATTTAAGAGACTTTCAAGGTAATTTTGACTATGAGGTTTGTCTTTAACTGCAATATCAGTGGCTTAAACGATACAGAAACTTGTGTCTCTCTCCTAAAACAGTCTGGTAGGCAGTCCAGGTGTGGTGTGGCACACCATAGTGTTGAGACCCAGGCCCCTTCTATCTTGTTGCTCTGCCATTTGTGGCCTTATGTTCTAAGACGGCTGCTCAAGCTCCAGCCATCACAACCGCATTCCTTACAGCAGGAAGGAGGCAAGGGAAGAAGAGTAGGTACCTCTCCTTTAAGAATACTCACAGGTTGCACAGACATTCCCCTGACATCCATCAGTCCCATGGCCCAGCAAGGGAGGCTAGGAAAGATCTTTATTCTGGGCCACCATGCACCTAGCTAAAATTAGGGGATTGATTAACTTCCAAATAGGTGACAACAGATATCAGAGGATACTTAGCTGTCCCTGCCATTGCAAGGCTCTGTTTTCCCCCCAAGAAAGGAACAAGGAAACCTCCTCTATGCCTTGAAGTATATCTGTTCTCCCGAGCTTATGTATTGAGCAGGTCCGAGGCTGAGTTCAAAGGTAGTTCCCACACTCTCAGAGACTCCCGTCCAGCATGCAAGACAAAAGGGGAGAGGAAGGGAGACAGGGACTCTGGTGACCCCCGACTCTGCCTGGGAAGGACCTCAAAGCCCACAGGAGTTCCAAGACGGCGCTACTGCCTGCTGGGGCCCAGATCCCTTTTTGCCTTGGAAAGCACACTCCTTTTTCATGGCTTGTGTTTTTCTGGAAACTATTAGAACCCTCCGCCCAAACCAGATGATAATTACGTTACTGATCTCTAGTCTTTAAATTTCTCTCTCTCTCTCTTTTAAAAGAGAGATATTTTTACTGCACATTGTGTTGGCAAAACCCAGTCTCCTTTCTACCCAGCAGCCTGGATGTTATGATCAGGGTTCCTCTGTGAATTCACCTCAGGGGGAGGGAGTGGAAAGGTCTGAAGGCACCAAACGGGGGCAATAATGTGTCTTTGGCCAGGGGCAAAGGGCAGAGAGCCAGAGGTGGCCAGAGACAGGGACTGCACGAGATCACAAGAGCTACCAGCGGAGGGCAAGGGGCAAACACCCAACCAGGGGCTGCAGCGGGCAGCGGGTTCTCCGTGCAGCCCCCAAAGGCATCTGCCTGGGCTCCGTTCACTGACCTTCAGGGCAGAGCTCAGTGAGCCCCCTTGGGTCATCACGTCGGTTAGACCTGGGGTTCTGATCCCCAGGCCCCGATCTCGTACCTCTGCGCCTGGAGCCGGTCACTACTCTTTCTAAGCCTCCATTTCTCCTTTTGTAAAAGGGGATCACAGCAGCTCCACCCTGGGCTGGTGGCAAAGCTAATCCGAGATCTTGCTCCGGAATGTCCCAACAGAGCACCGCGCACGTAGCTTGTGCTCAATAAACAGGAGCTATCGTATCTTCATGGTATGACCCACCTGTCCCTGTCTGAGTGACAAGCAGTCCCATTTACTCATCTGGTCTTGCACCAACTCATTCCCTGTGCCTCCTTTATCCCAGGGGAAGTGCTGGAGCCAGTGGGGGGGCGGGGTGGGGTAAGGGCACTGCGGGGAGAAAGCCCCGACCCCCCAGTTGTCCCTGGATCATGGGACCCTGGCAGTGGCCGGCTGCACAGGCTCCTGGGGGGGGGGGGGGGGGTAAGGGCCCTGGGGGGGGAAAACCCCCCCCCCCCCCCCCCCCCGCCCAGTTCCTGGCTGCAGAAAAGGCCACACTACCCATTCGAGGGATTGATAGGTGACTCAGGCCAAGTCCTGGGTCCCCTCTCCCAAATCCCAGCAGTGCTGGCTGGTAAAGGGGAGCTGGGCAGGGGTCACATGAGTCAGGGAGTTGGCCAGGGGCCAGGGCATCGAAGGCTGTGATTGAAACTTGTGATCTTCCCTCGGGCAAAGGAAGAGTTCCTGGAAGATTTTCACCCAAGGTGGGCTGGGGATTGGGAGAGGCCGGCAGGGGTGCCAGAGAGCGTTGGCAGGAGGTTGGGGGGGGAGGGGCTGTGGCCACAAGGAGGCTGTGTGGAGTCCAGGGGAGGGACCTGTGGCCAGCATCAGGCTGCTTTCACACCCTTCCTTCCCCCACTGACTCTTTTTAGAAGTCCTTCCCCACATCCCCCAAAATAGATTGAAATGAATTCACAACTAAATTTTCTTTTTATAATCAAAAGATTTTTTGATGATGCTGCTTCCAAAATTCTTTGCCTACAAGAAATTCATTTAATTACAATTGGCCACAATTCCTCCACCGAGGGTCCAGTGTTCTTGGGAATTCTTGCACAATGAAGAGACCTCACCTATAAATTTGTTTCAAATATAATGAAGTATAATGAAAACTGTTTGATGACTAAATGGAGCAGCTGCTGAACTTGATGTAATGTTATGTCTTCTAGATGTTTAATTAAACATTTATTGATTCTGATTTTGCAAGGTTTCCCCCCCATATTTTGGAGTTCATTTTCAAAAGCTCTTGAAGCATCTGTAGGCCTGAGGTGCTAAGACTTCTACACCTAGAAGATAAAATGGGGAAAGGCAGAGAGACAGATCGCGAGGGCCAGGACTCCTGGTCTTTTGGGGATCGTGGCCCAAGGTGAGTTGTGGCCAGGGTATTGTCAGGTATGGGGTAGAAGATGGGGCACCAGCAGAATACTTTTATGAGTTAATTCGTAACTTCTTTTAATTTTAAATGGGTAACGTACTCTAAACTTTGACCCGAAGATGTTTCTTAAAAGACTTATCAACTGGATAGCAACTGATTTATTTAGAGCTTACTATGGACCCTATTTCCAGTGCTTTACATTATTTTATTCAGTTCTTCCAGCAATCCGACAAGTAATATTAAATCTGCATTTTAATATTAAATCTGATAAGAAAACTGAGGTACAGAAAGATTACTAGGTAACCTGGGCAAGATCATGGGGCCAGTGGGTGAAATTGATGGAGTTGAAACCCAGGCTATCAAGCTCTAGAAGCCAAGCTCTTAGCAATTATTTCTATGGTTATGAACAGGTACGCTGTCGTCCTGCCACAGGGTAAGGAGCAACGCTTTCTATGCCTGGTGTGACTTATCAGATCTAGCAGGAAAAAGGTTGATATTTTATTCTTTTTTCTAAAGTTTCTTTGACTGAGTGTGCCTGTCTCAGTCAGCTTAGCTGCCGTAACAAAATACCATAGGCCAAGTGGCTTAAACAGCAAATATGTATCTCTCAGTTCCGGAGGCTGGAAGTCCAAGGTCATTGGAAGATTTGGTGTCTGGTGAGATCTACCTCCTGGTTCTTAGATGCCTGTCTTCTCTCTGTGTCCTCAGATGGTGGGGGTGAGGGGGAGCGAGCTCTCTCATGACTCTCATAAGGTCACTAATCCCATCACGGGGGCTCCACCCTCACGACCTCATTTAATCCTAATCACCTCCCAAAGGCCCCACCTCCTAACACTGTCTTGTTGTGGGGTAGGGTTTCAACACTGAATTTGCTGGCGAGGGGACCCAAATATTCAGTTCCTAACAGTGTCCATATGAGCAGAGCCCTGTCCTAAGTCTTCTGAGACACAGAAACCTAAGTTAGTAGAAAAGAGTCCAATGTTTAAGATTTTTGTTCTCATTAACAATTTTTATATTGATTGATTGAAATGATATTTTGGCCATATTGGGTTAAAAACAAGACTTGGTGACTGTATGTCCATACCTGAGCAGACACGCAGGAGCCCCTCCATGCCTTCCTCACAGGGAGCTCTTCTCTCCAAGGTGCTCTGATCTCTCACTTCACCCACCACCACTTTAGAGTTTGTTGTCTGAGGCTGGGTGCCCCAGAAGCACACTCTGAGGCACAGAGTTGAGTGCAAGTCGTTATTTGGGAGGTGATGCTAGGAAACCCTGGGAGGGTGGTGGGGACCTGGGACAGGGGAAGGATGGGCTAATCGAGGGCTTCGCCATCAAGCAAGTCCCCTGGGGGCACCTGGGGTTCAGTGCCGCAGGGAGCGCTAGGAATGCTGGGAGCATGGCGAACATCTTCTCAGGGCTCCCCACCGAGGTTGAGGGAGCTGGGGTGCTTACCCTTCACTCCCATCACTGAAGGAGGCTGCTCCCAACTTTGTAAATCCCCCAGCCTGTCTGGCCTGCAGCATGGTGGGCAGATGGATCCACATGAAAGAAATGGAAAAAGCCAAGGAGTTATGATGGGGATACCGATGGCATTTGCTACAGTTCTCTGCACAAGTAACTCCTCTTGGGACTGAGGCCCCAAGGGTAACTAGCTGGAGAGGGACAAGGGGTGGATTTGAATCCAGATCAAATGATCACAGAGCTGGGCCCTGAGTCCATCCTTTGCAGCTTCCCCTGCATTTGCCCACACCTGTAAAGAGCAGGCAGGCGTCTAACTCCATAAATTTTAAAAATTCATTTTTACATTTGCTCACACAATCAAGTTAGATGCTTTTAAAGGCAAATTTAATTATTTTGAGCTCAATAAAAGCCTTTTAATAAGCTGAACATCATGGTTTCAGTGTTTTTCTTTCAGGGTTATCAGTCATGGCAAGGAGGGGCCACAAAGGGGAGCGGAGAGTGGGGGTGGGGGGCTTGGGGCAGGGGGAGG
>NW_006774722.1:660462-667209 GCF_000442215.2 Lipotes vexillifer
CAGGGGGAGGGTCAAATCATGCCAGCCCCCACACACACGGGCATGAACACACACATACTCACACACACACATACTCACACACACACATGCATGGGTGGATATTTATTTTAAACTTTTATTTGCACATTTAAACCCATCATTTATTCCAAACTGTTTAATTGTGAAGCTTTTATAATACTTTGTTTTATTTTTAGAAACAGTTCTTTTACTTTGAGACAACTGTACAACGTGTTAAAGAAAATGCGATGCTGATTTGGCACAGACTTCCTGTGTGTTCTGTCTCCCCCGTTTGGCTCACACATCCTTCCTCACTCTGAACGTTCCATCTATGCCCGCGACTGAGACAGGAAGCCAGACACACATGCTGAAATAATTTCAACAAATATCAACTTTAAACCAACTTGAATTAGTCAAAATGGCAGGGCTGGTTCAGGCACCGCGTCCTCCCCCAGCTCAGTGCAAAGGGGGCAGCGCAGACTACACATGGCAAAAGTGTTGCCGTGCTTATAAAAAGCTTTCTGTTGTCATTACTAATGCCTTCACTTGTCCAGTGTAATGGCACCTGCTGGTTTTGGCTGTCCAGCACCCAGCCCCCTTCTTCTGGCACAATCACTCCCATTTTCCTTTGGTGAGACACCTCACCCCCTTCTCAATCCACAAGGATGTGAGGAAGCTGACCCCACCTCTAGGTCCAGGGCAGGGCATGAGACTCAAACCAGGCCAACCAGAGCACTCTCTTCTTTTGGCCGTAGTGATTGGCTCAGGGATGGGCACATGACCTGAGCCAGCCAATGGGATTCTATTCTGGGACTTGTGATAGAAGATTGAGAGCTAATTTCTTCCCACCTGACTTAGAGCTGTTAGGAAATGAACCTGGAGAAAAGGTGGTGGGAGAGGAGGATCTGCTTGAAAGGGAAATCAGTAGAGATGGCAGTTTGATGGAGACAGACACCTTCCTAACATCATGGTGTGCACATCTGGACCTGGAGGGCATGTGATCTAGGCCAGCTCCCAACCAGTTGCAAGAGTCAGTGATTCCCTCTTCTGCTGAATTCAGTCTCAGTTGGTTTGGGTCATTTATTATATAAAGAATGAACAAGAACATACACTTTTATCAGACAGAAGACTAAAATACTGGATGAATTGATTCAAGCCTACGTGGTGGACATCTAGGAATGGAAAGCATTTTTTTTTTTTTTTTTTTTTTTCTTGCGTTATGCGGGCCTCTCACTGTCGTGGCCTCTCCCATTTGCGGAGCACAGGCTCCGGACGCGCAGGCTCAGTGGCCATGGCTCACGGGCCCAGCCGCTCCGCGGCATGTGGGATCTTCCCGAAACGGGGCACGAACCCGCGTCTCCTGCATCGGCAGGCGGACTCTCAAGCACTGCGCCACCAGGGAAGCCCTGGAAAGCATTTTTGAGGGAGGATAGAGAGGGAGAGAATCCTTTTGCCATGCGCTTGGCATGTGGCCTTTGCTTTTTCACCCTCAGTTTGAACCACTGTGTTCTGTAAAAACATTAGTATTAGGAGCTTCTTTCTTTTATCCTGATGAAATAATATCACCTGTGTACTGAGACATATGCCTGAGCTGTTCATCACAAGATAGTTTATAAACGTGAAGGAATTATAAACAACCTAGATGTCCAACCAAAGGGGACCAGTTAAGTAAATTAGGAAATCTGTACGATAGAATTCTCTGAAGCTATGAAAAAAATGCCATATAGAACTGTATTTATGGATAAAGAAAAGTGTTTATAGTATATTAAGGAAAGATGTTTATAAAGCTAGAGGATGATTCCATTTTTAAACATATGTGATTACCTATAACATAGAAAAATGCCTAGAGAGAGTATGGATTATCTCTTAGCAATACATAGGTGATTTGTATTCTATATTTTCTACAATATAATTTGTATTCTATAATTTTCTACGTTTTCTACAATAAATGTGGGTTACCTGTGTATCTTGTCTGCTGGGGCTGCCATAACAAAATACCACAGAAGACGGGGGGCTGGGGGCTTAAAGGACGGAAACTAATTTTGTCACAGTTCTGGAGGCTGGAAGTCTGAGATCAGTATAACAACCTGGTTGGGTTCTGGTGGGAACTCTCTTCTTGACTTACACATGGCTGATTTCCAGCTGTGTCCTCTGATGGTTGAGAGAAAGAGAGAGAGAAAGAGGGAGAGAGAGCATGGGGTGGGGGCTTGGGAGAGTTCTCTGGTATCTCTTCTTCTAAGGGCACTAATCCCATCATGGGGGCCCCACCCTCATGATCTCACCTAAACCTAATTACCTCTCAAAGGCCCCATCTCCAAATACCAACACATTGGGGGTTAGAGATTCAACATATGAATTTGGGGGACACAACTCAGTCCATAGCACAGTGTAATAAAAAATAATAACAAAACTCAGTTCTTTATATTGAATGGGACGTTGCATGCAATGAACAATATCCACGTAGTCACAACGATGTAAACGGCATTTACTGGATTTCAGTTTTAGGATCAACTCACAGATAAAGCACAGAGGACTGAATTATGCTACGGGCAGAATAGAAATGTCACTCATCTTGATAAGTTGGAAGTAAAAATGGAGAGAACACAGGTAGAAAGCAAGTGAAAGGAGGTTGGGAAGAGGGGGTGAGCTGAACACCAGCCAGGCCAGGGGTACAGGCCCCTCAACTTGCCAGGTGGGGAGTCCAGAAACACTGTCCCCATAGAAGGGACACAAAACAGAGGTGTAGGTAACAGTACTTGAAGTCATAAAGACAATCATAAAAGGAACCCAAGTAAGAACATTTCTTTATTGGGAAGTAGGGAGGCGTGTCAATGTGCTAAATCCTTGTCTGTCAAAGCAGGAAGTCAGTAAGTAACGTCTTGGCTTTGGGAAACCGCAAGCTAGAGGCAGAAGATTATTGTTCTGGAGATGAAGTCGTCATTCTCAGAAGGAAGAGGTATAAGAACGGTTGTTGCCTCCAAGGACTGGGCTGTGGGTTTGGAAAAGATGGGGCGGGAGGCTGTTGCTTTGGACCTGCTGTTTTACTTTGATAAGAATGTAAAACATACACAATAATAAAAAAAAAAAAAAACCAACCACATCCCTGCCTGTTACAGACTATAAGGGACAGTGTCCTGCTGATCTCAGTGGGCCTCTCAGCAAGAACCATGGGGCAGGACTCACCTCCCAGGCCTGTTTCCCGGAAGAAAACAGGACTCAGGTTGGTAAAAACAATCCATGTTTGCAGGACCTTGAAGGGAGGGGAGGTGGAACAGGTGAAGCCCAGGGGAGTTTTTCAGGACAGTGAATCTCTTGTGTATGATACTGTAATGGTGGATACATGACACTATGCATTTGTCAAAACTTTACAACACAAGGGCTGAACCTTGGTGTATGTAAATTAAAAAACATTTAGGAGGTCAGAGGATCCCAGGATGGAAGGCAGAATGTGACAAGACACTGTAACTGTCTTACAAACATGTGTCACTGCCTCAGGGAAAGGGGTAAGTATCTTTGGAAATGTATGACCCTTGATATGATGTGATGAGAAGGGCACTTTACCTCCGGGTTCTTCCTCCACAAAACCCGTCACCCCAGTCTAAGCTATGAGAAAAACCTCAGACAAATTCCAATACAGGGACATCCTACAAAATAAATACCTGACCAGGACTCCCAACTGTCAAGGTCATCAAAAACAAGGAAAGTCTGAGGGACTGTCAGAGCCCAGAGAAGCCTCAGGAAGCTGTGATGACTAAATGTCATGGGTGGGTTCCTGGACCAGGAAAGGATGTTAGGGAAAAGCTAAGGAAATCTGAATAAAGTTTAGACTTTAGTTAATGATAATATATCAACATTGATTAATTAATTGTAACAAATATATCACACTGGTATAAGATGTTAATAATGGGTGAAACTGGGTGTATGGAAAGCCCACTATTTTCTCAATTTTTCCATAAACATAAAAGTGTTCTAAAAATAAAGCTTATTTTTTAAGGTTTATTTTTTTTAAAAAAAGATACAAAGAAGAATGGGATTCTTTTTTATCTTTGATTGTGATGCCTGGAGCTGCAGCAGCCATCTTGCAGCCATGTGGGGTTCTAAAGCAGAGATCAGAAAACTTTTCTGTAATGGGCCAAATAGTAAATATTTTAGGCTTTGTGGACCATTTGGTCCCTGTCGCAACTACTCAACTTTATCGTTATTGCACAAAAGCAGCCATAGATGATGGGTAACTAAGCTGGTGGGGCTCTGTGCCAATAAAACTTTATTTACAAAACCAGACAGCTGGGGATTTGGTCCATGGGTCATAGGAGAGTAGAGAAGGCCCTGGCTCTGGGTGATGGGGATGGTGGGTGATGGGGGAGACCAGTTGGCCGGTTGATTTTTAGGTAACTGCTGAGGCCCTGGGCTCACAAAGAGCTACCTAAGGCTGCCCCCCGCTACTGCATCTCAATGTCAGACCGTGGGAGGCCAGTCAGGGGCTCTTCCCATCACCTGCAGCACACACCAGCCTGGAGGCTGCGGAGGGAGGACGGGGTCTTCCCTGTCATCCTGTGTCGGGCGTACAGAGGATGTGAAATACCTGCTTATCAGATGGGCTCCAAAGGAAACTTACGCCCTTCTCTTGGTCACATGATTATCTTCCTGGTGTTTCTAACCGCGCTGGGCCTCTCCGTGCCCCGACTCCCACCCAGCCAGGGGCTCAGCCTCCCCTCCAGGGAGGGCATGGTTTTGCCAGGCTGAGCAGGTGCCCTGCCTCACGCGAGCGCCTGGTTCGGTCTCTGCTGTCCTCGTCTTCCTTCCTCACATCCTTGAGCTCCAAATCCAGCCTTCACAAACCTCTCCCAGCTCCTGATAGCACACTCTCCTTGCCCTCACCATACTGGGCTGTGGTCCCAGGCTGTGAGTCTGTCTCTAGAACCAGAAGGTGTGTTCTTTGAGGTCAGGGTTGGGTCTGATGCGCCAGCATCCCTCAGCAGGGCTCAGAAAACGTGGGGGGAGTGAGTGCAAAGTGAGGCCTCCCGAAAGGAGATGCCACCTTCGCTCAGAATTTAGCATCGTGCTTGGAACCTAGTAGATGCTCAATAAGTATTAGCTGTAGCGATGTCAGTTGTTATCCTGGACCCATATGGCGATTTCTGCTTGAGCTAAACTCAAAGCGGGGCAGGGGTGTCATCTTTTTGGTTAGAACCGCAACTCCCCTCTCCAGTGGGGAAAGCTCTGTTCCGACCTCCCCACCACCTGGGGAGGTGGCGTTGTCTGTGTGCTCAGCCCAGGACATGCAAACTCATCCAGAATCTTCGAGGGACATTCAGTTATATGGAAACTGTCCCAGGGAGCCTGTTACTAATGAGAGTGGCTAATATTTGTGTCTGCCAGGCACCCTTTGGCATTATTGAATCAGACACCACCTCACAGGCACTGCTGCCATCCCATTCTACAGACCAGGTGACTGAGGGTCAGCAAGGGGAGTGACCGCCAGTAAGAGGCACTCGGGTTCTGGAGCCAGGCCAGGGCAGAGCACCACGGTCCCTGCTCTCACCAGCCAAGAGCAATGAGCTCTTTTGGTGTCTCCCCAATTCTCTGTAATCTTTTCACCAGAGAGGGAAACAGGTAAGGCAGACGTGTGTCCGGTTCTGCCCCAATCACAGGGCTCTATTGTCCGGAAGATTACAAGACCCAGAATGAGGCCAAACAGTGTTCATCCCTGGGGATAAGCTCTGTTTTGGCTGATCTGAAAAAAAAAAAAAAAAAAAAAAAAAAACAAAATCCTTGACCAGACATGAAAAATGGTTCAGTTTAGAGAAATAAACAAGAATGTCTGTAGTGGGCTCTGTGAGTGTCCCACCCAGACCCTCGGGATCCCGTTCCCTGCTTCCATGTGGGTCGCTGCTAAGGGCTGGCATCTGGGGATGTTTTCAGAGGGCCACCCTGGGGCCTGGAGGACTCCCCTCTGCCCCACTCTCAGGCAGGAAGAGCCAGGAGCATCTGAGAGCCTGCCTCTCCTGGGTGCAATCTGCATCCCAGAGCTTCCCAGACTCCCTGCGGATCAGCCTGAGGCTGGGACTTGGCCTAAAACAGCCCCCCTCGCACTTCCTCCCTCTGTCCTTTTCCCAGCTCCCTTCACTTCTCCCCTGGGAGCAGAACTTTGATACATCCCTTCACACAAGTCCACGTCTCTGGAAGAGCCCCATTTAAGACAGTTTCTTTCTCGCAGCCCTTACCAGAGCTTTCATCATGCCACGGTGGATGACATCCCAAGAGGGGGGAAAAGTATGCAGTATTTTGCAAACTCTTTTACCCCAATGTCACCCAACGCACCCCCTGCCTGTGCAAGTGTTTTCACTGGGCTCCCTGAATGCTGCCTGAATTAAAACAGAGAGGTTGATGGAATTGCTCAAGGCCACACAGCGGCTCCGAGAGATTGCTTCCTTCCCACTAAAGGCATCCAAGTGTTGGTGCTGAGGGCGGTGGGGTGGTAGGGGGAAAGCAATGCAGCCCAAGAAAGCGAAAGAGCCTCGTTCCAAAGAATTGTAAAATTTATTGTATAAGTATTGCAGCTTTTCAGAATGTCATCATTGCCACTAATGATTATTGATACACAACAAGCGATTTCATCAGGCCTGTGGATTGGCATCCAAATACAGAGTCTTACGCAGCAGCAACGCGGGCGCCGCACCCAGCGTGCCACGGAGAGTTTAGATACGTGTAACTTGAACAAAACTTGGGAAACAGGGCTGCGAAAGAGAG
>NW_006774722.1:667219-671599 GCF_000442215.2 Lipotes vexillifer
AGGGAGCAATGTGAAAGCGTCACCATCAGCACAACCACCATGGAACCAGGCAGGCGAATGAGAACGCAGCAGGTCCTTCTGAGCTCTATAGTACAGCAGAATTTGAAGCGCAGTTTCCGGAAAACCAAACAAAACGAAACATTTTCTCTCCTTTGTCATCAGGATGTTTTATGGATCTGGAAGCTTGGTGTTGCATGTAGAAAAGAAAATTCTCTGAAAAATACAATTCACAGAGCAGACAGAAAAGGACTGGGAAGGGTTCGGTCCTCGCCCCGCCCCCGTGTTTGCTAGCCGTGGGGAGGCGTCGCTCTCAGCTCCTGGCAAAAACACGGGGACGTGGACGGCTCTTGGGCACTTTGCTAAGTCTGTCTGTGTAGACCTGGGCTTGGCGGGGGTAAGAGTTTTCCTCCGGAGGAAATGTGATGATTGACAAGCAGGGAAACAATGAGAGGCTTAGAGAAAGCCAAGCTCTGCCACCTTCTCTGAGCCCAGCCTGGTCCCCCTCCAACCAGCCACTGCCAAGGGCCGCCCCCCCCCCCACCAACTTTCTACTGAAAAAAGGGGGCCTCCCGAGGGATGCTCAAAGGCTTTTCGAAGGTAAGGACACGACAGCCAACACCTAGAGGAAGGAGTGTACCCTCAGGGCTCTGGGTCCAGCAGAGAAACCAAGAGCTCTGCAGAAACACAGCCCATGGTTTTCTTGGGAGGTGCCCTGGCCTTGACGAGCTGCTCCACCATGAGCTTCTGCAACTGTCGTCTGCTAGGCACGGAGCCCAGGGACAATACGGCCGCCTTGAGGCCTGGACTGCCATCCTGGAGCGTAATGGGGGTGTGGGGAGGGTGCTCTGCCCTCAAGCCAGCTGAGGTCAGTAACCCTCTCGCCTGCTTCCTTCTTCTAGCTCGCTGCTCATACGGCAACGGCAGACCGCACCACCCAGCAACGAGATTCAAGGTTTGGTTCGAGGACCTCGGGAACACTTCGGCCTGGCTTTCGTCTGCTGCTATGCTACTCACACAGACAAGGTCCACGTCTAGGTTTGTGACCCAGGTGGGAGGTAAACGAGTACTGACAAGAGGCTGGGGGGCAGGAGGGGTGGCCTGACCCAAGGGAGGCACATCCAGGGTGGAGAGCGGGTGGGCGGGACACAGCACGAGGCGATGGGGATGTTTTTAAAGCAGTAGCCCTCTGTCCACCACGAGCGGGAAGGCCAGGCCCGGGTGAGCAGGGCGTCGTCCAGGAACGCTGCTGCCGGGGGAAAAAAAAGGGGTCAACCGCTTTCTCATTAAGGCACTAGGGAGACGTTTCACGTAAAGGAACGATACGTTTTTGTTTTTTTTTTTAAACTTTATCTATAAATGTGTCCCTGTACCTTTCAGGACAAACTATGGATGTCTCTGCATGAATGACCTTTTCAAAGAATCTTTGAGAGAGAAGCAAAGGTTAGGCAAAGGTTAGGCTGAAGACCCCACGGAGAGGCAGGTTTTACTGTCAAGGTACCAGAACTTTCTGCCAGGCTGGTGAGTGGGCACTCAGACACCTCGGTCATCTATTGGTCACCGTGGTCTTAAAAGGTACGTATAGAAATAGAGTTCAAATGGTCAGAACTTCAAAACTGTTCTCGAGTTTTTGTATTTCAAGTAATAAAAAATTTGTTTAAAATCAATACTTATTGCCTCTTATACCTTTCTCTTATGTTAACCGGCTAGTTGGCATTCTGCCGAAGATGAAAAGACACCTCCGTGGGATGCAGGGGGCAGGGGGCAGGGTGGCCTGCTCTCCTGCTAAGGGCGTCACCCCATGGAGTATTAGCCCAGCCTTGGTGGGAGGGAGGACCCCGACTCCACTCTCTCTCCGCCTTTTCTACTTGCACACAGGCACGCCACCAGCAAGGGGTCCCGCCGGCACCTACTCAGTAAAACCCTGGTAAACAAGAGTGTGTCTGATGAAGACGCTTATGAAAACACAGATACATAAACACATCAAAAACGATGGTTTCCACGGGGCAGGGAATGAAATGCGAAAGAGAGGAGAAGGGAAAGAATTCTGCTTCTACGTCCTAAAGCTCGAGTTCGCGTTGGTTTGACTGTCTTTTCGTTTTAACCCTTTTGCAGTGTCCTGGGAGAAACCTGGGCATGTCACTTTTTTCATCTCTGGTCTTCTGGTTATGGGCCTGTTACGTGAGAATCGATACATAAAGACAGGGATGAGGTCACATTGCTAGTCCTTTGGGCCTTTCCTATACGCCAGTGGGCTGCACCCACCTCAGCCGGTAGAGTCTGGAGCCAGCTGAATCACCAAAGCACCCTGCACGCGCAAACCACCTAACCGCCTCTGGCGTGGCCCTGGCAAGGCAGGCAGGAGGCAGAGAGCACCTTAGCGAGCCCCTTCCTACAGGGACCTTCGTGGTTCAGAAAAGAGGAGAAAATACTAAGATTCCTTCAGTAACAGTTTATCTTCATTTTGGGAAGAGCAAAGCCCACCTCCTGGAACTTGGGGCCTCGAGTAACTTTCCTATTTTCTTTGCGATCCAAAGGCTGTCCTGGCCCAGAGGGGGAAAAATGCGTCTCCTTTGGGAGGGAATGTATAACGAGGTAATAACCTATCACTAGACAGAAGCTTCCACTCTGCAGAAAATCAGCCTCTCTGGAAGCCTCTCTCCAGACTCAGCGTGGAGCCCACCCTCTGCCTGACGTCCACCGTGAAATTCCAACATTTCTCCCTTAAAAGTCTCGACAGACGTTGATAGAAGTTTCCATCAAACAAGCACTGACATATTTATATTAAAAAATAGTGCAAAAGCTCAACATTTATATAAATAACTCTAAACCCCTGCTTTGTAGTTTTTTTTCTTTACAAGGTAATACACACTTTCTGAGTTGGCACTCAAAAATGGCCATTTTTTTTTCTCTTCTAGCTCAGAAAACAACTTTTTTTTTGTAATAGGCCTCTTCTAATACAAAAATACTCCTGCCCTCGCACATACAGTTTCTCTTATTTTATATATATTTATATTTATATAATATTGCAGATCTTTAAACAAAGGTTTTGTGCAAATATGTCTTTAAAGTTAAGTGAAATCATCATAAACAAACAAAAGAAAGTAAGCATTCACGCACGCAGCTCAACTAGAAACAGAAAAGACTAGTGTAGAATTTTGTTTTCCTCTTTTGCCTTCAAGACACAGCTCAACAAAGAAACATGGGTTTTTTTTGCAAGCTTTCTTAGCTTGTGCATTCAGACCAGACAGAACATGTAAATATTTATACACAGAGAGGGGGGAGAGGATATGGTCATGCGTCGCAGTTTCCTGTGTGTCGCCCCGTCCTCCTCTCTCTTTTCTTTCAAGAAGTGCGGAGTGTTTTGCTGTTTTACCTACTGCGGCCCCGGCCCTGGCCCCCCGGGACTCCTAGAGGGGGTGTCCCTTCTGTTTATCCTTCTCTTTGCTCCAGGCCGCTGTGCTCTCCAGGGGGGCGATGTGTGCGGGGTGCAGCCGGGTCCCCTCCAGCAAGGAGGCCGGCCCGCTGCTCTGCTGGTGCTGGAAGGTGGAGGCCCCGGGGTAGTGGCCGATGACCTCGCTGTAGGTGGGGGGCGGCCCCTCCATGCGCCCACCGCCCCCATAGCACGTGGCGCTGATGCCCGAGTTACTGCTGGGGGGGCAGGGGCCGCCCAGCATGGCGCTGTCCATCAGGTCGCTGTCGAAGATGGTTCTGTTTGGGGGCGCGCGCACCGACTCCCGGTTCAGCTCCAGCTGCTGCTCGGGGTCCCGCAGCTGGAGCGTGCAGGGGCCCTGGTAGGGCGGGGGCTCCTCCCCGTCCGACAGCGAGATGGTGGGCGGCAGGTCGATCTCGTGCTGCAGGTATGGGTAGGTGGGCTGGAAGCGGTGGAAGCGGTCCCGCTGGGCGAAGGCGGGCCCGGCCAGGCGGTCGGTGGGCCGGGGAGGGGCGTAGACCTGCGGCTGGAGCGGAAGAGCAGAGTGAGTGTCGCCCGGCGGCAGGGCCCCTGTGACTCTGCTCTCTGGGGTAAGGGAGAGATGGCCGCCGGGTGGCGGGGGCAAGGAGCCAAGCCCAGGCTCCAGCCCCCTGATGACCGGCGAGCCCTGGAGTGTGAACATCGTCACACAGTTGGAAGAGGGCAGCCTTTGGCCTGGTGTCGCAGATACTGAGGGCTGCTCCCTGGGGGTGGGGAGCGTATGATGTCCCAGTAGGGACGATCCCAGCAACCAAGGAGGATTCTTCAGAGAAGGGCAGGTGTGGGCCTCCTGTAGCCACTCTACTAGCAGGGGAGGTGCCTCCGGTCCGGATTAGGGGAGCTACTGGGCAGGGGGCCTTCGGCATCCACTACAGCAGCCTTGGGGCGGGGGGGGGGGGGGGGGGGCGGAG
>NW_006774722.1:671691-677662 GCF_000442215.2 Lipotes vexillifer
GGGGGGGGGGAGGGTAGTGGTGGAGGGGAGGCGGCGCTGGGTCTCACCTCCGGGATTCCACTGCCTGACACCGTGCTCTCCGAGGGCCAGAGGCATCCTTCCTGTACAGGGAGGAAGAGGACAGGGTCAGCGGGACGGACAGAGGTAGGAGAGCAAAGGGGCGGCCTGGCGTGGACTCTGAGAGCCTCCACTCGGCATGAGATGCTGCACCCATCCCCCTCTTCAGCCCCACTGCAGTGACCCCAGCCCGGGCCTGGACGTTTCTCTCGGACGTGACACAATCGCCTTGTCGCTGATCTCCCGGCTCCCAAGGCTGCCCCCCGAAAATGCATCCTCCGAACTCACACTTTCCAAAACACACATCTGATTCGTGGGTCCCTCCTTCTCAAAACCCTCCAGCAGCTTCCGTGGGCCTTAGAACACATCCAAATGAACTGGTGAACCGGCTCCTAAGAAAGCCTAGGTACTTGCTGTGCGACCTCGGTCAAGTTACTGCATCTGAAAACGTGCATAACTGCAGTATCTGTCAAAGAACTGAAGGAGGCGAACATGCAAAGCCCCTGGGGTGCACGCAACGCTCAGTGAGCCTATGACAGTGCTGGGTGCCACCGCCACTCTCCCTCCCGTCACGCTGACCCACTATTTAGTGCATGGAAGTGCTAACTGTGCACCACAGGGCCTTTGCACTGGCTGCCCCACTGCACAGCTGGCTCCTTCTCGCTTTTCAGTTCCAGTGCCCACCACAGGCTTTCCCTAGCACCATTATCTAAATGGCCTTCTCCCATTAAACATCCCGTCATCTGCTTGTTTCTTTCAAAGCATCTGTCATGTCTGTAATCACCTTGTCCGCGTATTTATTTAGCACTTACTATAGTCTGCCTTGCCCCCGTTATTGGGGGCCCAGTTTATAGATGAAGAAATACAGGAGAGTTAATCATGCAATCATGCAGCACCCCTTCTGTTCCGGTGATACACATGGATAGGCCGGGGCCTATGGGGAGGGATGCCTTCCTTCCTTTAATTTTATAGTTTTATTGAGATGTAACTGACATATAACCAACTGCACATATTCAAAGCATACAATTTGGTTGTTTTGGCATAGGTATATACCAGGAGCCCATCACCACAATCAAGATAATGAACATATCTATCACCCCAAAGTTTTTTGGGGGACATGTTTTCTTGAGGATTCCCTTGTAAGACGATTCTCACCCGGCAATCTGGGGAGGAATTGCCTGGAGGGCTGCAATTTCCTGTATGGCCACTAGGGGAGCTCTGTGTCTTTCAAAACTGTTCCATCAGGAAAGCACTTACCCCACAAAGACTCACTGGGGTCTAGTTTATTCCAGGCGTGGGGATACAGAGGGCAGACACACACTATTACTGTTAATATGGTCATCAAGAGCCATTCTGTTACTGATATTAGGAACGCCTTGGTGCCAGGCACTGTGCTACGCTCTTTAAAGCACTAACTCAGCTCTCCCGACAAAACCCGCAAGGCTGAGGTCAGGTGGCTAAGCCGAGCTGCTCCAGCTGGTAGCGGGCAGTGCTGGGATCCAAACCTCGCCCACCACCTCCAGAATCATTCGGGCTCAAGCCGACCCTGGCAGGCTCTGTGGCCCCCAGTTGGGCCCCTGGCACAGTCCATGTGAGCACCAGGAAGCAGATGGGGGGACATCCACCTGCTCCCCATTCAAGTCGGGAGTCCTGGGGAGGGGTGCAAGCAGCCAAGGTCAGCTTGGATAAATGTGACCCAGACGGGCCCCTGCCTAAAACCCCCCTAGGAGGCCCTCTGTTCGAGGTCCCCACAACGTCTTCCCACCACCGCCCACCCCCCAGCCCTCCATCGAACCCTAGCCCGGGGAGTCTCCACCCACAGTGCTTAGGAAAATACCAGTCACTGCTTGGGAGGCCCCATCGTAGACCCCAGAATCACTTCCATCCTTGTCACCTGACTACCCCCAACTTGTGCACCTGGAGGTCACCTCCTCCTCCAGGAACCTCCCACCTGCCGGATGCCCCTCCCCAGGCTCCCACAGCATCTCAGCTCTCGTATCAGCCTGGCCCTGCTGTGAGGAACCCGGAGTCCAGCTGGCTGCACTGCACCTGCCCACAGGCTGTGTCTTAACTCACCTTGTTCTCTTATTCAGTGAATGGCCCTGACGCCTTTCCAGGTGCCAGTGCCCACAGGGCTGTTCCTGGCAGCTCCTTCTCTCACCCCCGCTCCACTCCTTCTCTTTTTAAAAGCTTCCTTGGAGAGTTCGTCCAGCTGCCCATGGCTTCCCCATCTAGACCAGGGGTCCACAAACTGGCTGCATAAAGGGCCAGACGGTCTACCACACCACCAAGAAGGCTGCTGCAGGGCAACTGCAGCCACAGAAGAGACCATGGGGATGAGCCCAGAAACCTGACTCACAGAGTGGGCGCCCGGCCCTGGTCTATCTGGACCTGGATGACTCCTGCCCCGCCTTCAGCTGCAGGCGACGAGCCACAGTCTGTGCCCCCTGCGGTATTTTCTAGCTTCTCTGGCAGCAGCATCAGGCGGGGAAGTGAGGTCCCAGGGCCACAGGGCTTTACCTACACCTGACAGATGAGGAAATGAACTCCCAGAGGTTCACCCTGAAAAGGCAGGACAGCCATGCCAGGGGTGGGCCCAGTGCCAAGCAGACGGCGGCTGCGTTTGGGTCTCTCTGGGAGGTCATGGGCCCCCGAAACTCCTCAGACACGCCTTGTCTGGCAGGGGCCCCAGGTACTTCAGGTCTAACAAGCCTCCATGTTTACCCAGCTGGGCATCCCCGGGGGCCCGTGCAGGTGGCTGGTAGAAGTCGGCCGGGGGCAGGGGGGCAGGGGGGACTTTCTTTTAACCTCAGATGTTCAGGAACCAGAGCCCGAATCCTGACCTCCACCTGGGCACGAAGTCCCAGTGCTGCCTACAGGGCTGTCCCTGCTATGGTGGCACGGGTCCCTCACGCCGGAACCTCTGCCATCTCCCCAGCTCCCTCGGCTAACTTCACCCTCCCTGTGACCACGCAGGGTAGGAAGGAGAAAGGCTCGCTCCACCCATTTTACAGACGCACACACTGAGGCTCAGAGCAGGTAGGATGCCCCACCCTGGAGCAGGGCTACCAGGCTGATGTCTTCTCATTTGTCCAAAGCTTGCCCCAGCATCCGAGGTGGGACAAAACGGGTCATGGGCTCTTCAAGCTGTCGCTTAGAAGCTGTGTGGCCCTAGGCAAATGTTCCCACCTCTCTGAGCCCCAGTTTCTCCTCTGTAAAACGTGGGAGGGATTTCTGAGCGCGGATGTGGCAGTGCAGCTGGTGGCACTGTCACTCAGGCAACAGCGACAGCAAATAAACACACAGGTAAGCCCTGCAGGAAGCTGCCAAGTGTCCTCCGGACACACCGGGCCTCGGGTTTGGGGCACCCAGTGTTCCTGTCAGAGGGACCAGAGCGGATGCTCCTTGCCCTGGCAACCTGGTGACATACTGAGGCCTGACGCAAGCGGAGATGCCCAAATTTGCCAGGGACAGGCCTGCCAGCCTGACTCAGCTCAGTCCCACAGACTCTGGGCACCAGCGCCGGCCCCAGGCGCCCCCCAGAGCCGGGAGGCCATGCCCGCTGCCGCTTCCCCCCAGCGCCCGGTGAACACGGGCTTAGAGATGTGCTCCCTGCACAGCCCCGGGGCCGCCCACGGGCCCCCCTCTCCGTGTCATCTGCAGCCCGTCCCTCAGACAGCTACTCCTGTCCAGGTTGTTAAATTACACCTCACAGGCGTGGAGATGGAAACTGTTTAGTGATGGACTCTCCACCGCCCCCTGGTCCATCTGCTGAGGAACACGGAGCGGCGGGTAGGGGTGGCACCAAAGGGGCAGGTGAATGAGGGGAACGTGGGTGCTCAGGTCCGGAGGAGGGCGAGTTCCCAAACTGCTGGGAGCTGCTCCATCTGCCCCAGTTTGTGGAGTTTTGTGGGGATATTCCTGGGTTTCCAGAATGCCCAACAGGGCACACAATTCTAGTAACATATCAAACTGCAGTTTTGTAGGGACAGCAAGGACCGTGCCGCATTTGTCCTTCTCACCCTTCCTGCACTCACCCCCTCTGCACCCCACCCTTGTTTCTCCCTTCAGAGCTCGGCCTCAGGGGCTCACCTCGACTGTCCTGGGTAAACCAGCTACTCTGGGATTCCTGGTGATTCCTTTCAGCTTCCTTCGGAGCATCCGGCACTCCTGTCTACATCCAGCCCATCAGGCAGCAACCCCCCGCGACCTGCTTGAAGCTATCTCCCCCCAGTGCCTGGGAGGGCTCTAGACACACAGAGGGTGCTCAGTAGATGTCTGTCCAACGGATGGATGGACGGACGGATCTGGGGACCAAAGCCTCACTGCATGGACTGGTCCACGGGCTCCCTTCCATCTGGGTCACTGCCTATACCTAGAAGCCCTCCCCCTTCCCCCTCCACCCCCCAGACTGTCTCCCTACCGTCAGTTCCTGTGAGCACCCAACCCTGACACCACGGGCACTTGATCAGGGGCGTCCACGGGCCCCCTGGAAGCTCAGGGAGGGCAGGCACTCACCGAGGACAGGGCGTCTTCCCTCCTCCTGCCCTGGCTGTGCCGGCCAATGAAGGAGCGAGCGGACAGTTTGTAATGGCTCAGCAGACACGTGATCACCACCACCATCACCATCACCACCACCACGATGACGGTGATCTCAACGAACTCCAGCTCCGCTGCAAGACCAAGGGGACACGTGAGACCTCGGGGACCCCGGTGCAGGCAGAGGCTCGGGGCGTCTGAGCATCCACACACCCCAACACACGTGCACACCTAATACGCAAAAACCCCAGCACCCCTACACACCCACACACACACCAACACAAACGAACACAGATAACACACCCATGTACAGACACATCTATCACACACACGAGACGCACGAAGACACACCACCCTCCACGGGACAGAGTGTGTGCCGGCCACCGCCGGGAAGAGGCCTCAGAAAAACCACATTCCGGGCGGCTGCAAACACTGCAACTCTCATTTCTTTTTTTCGGGTTTGTTTTGTTTTTCCCCCAGAAGGCGGAAAAACCCTCAAGTGCTGGAAAAGGAAGGAGGTTATTTTGATCCTGCCGGAGTCGGGCGGTTTCTGCTGACTCGAGCGGGTCCGTGTCGGGCGGTGCGGCAGCTGGCCGTGCCCGGTGCCAGCAGAGTCCCCAGCAGCGGCGGGCGAGATGCCGGGGACCTGGGCAGGGACAGGGCGGCAGAGGGGTTGCAGCCGGCCTCCGCCAGCCTGAGGCCGCCTACGGACGATCCCAGAGGGCAGGCAGGAAGGCCCCCCTCCCCCGCTAACAAGCAATTAGCGGAGGGCTCCCCAGGGGCACAGGTTCAAGCTCAGGGCCACTGACTCAGCTCTTCTCACCCCCAGAGAGACGCAAGGAAGCTGGGGTGCGGGGGGCGGGCCGCAGGTGGGGACTGGAAAGCAGGCGGAGCGCGGCGGGCTGTGTCGCTCGCAGGTCGCTCGAGCGGGGCCCCACCAAACCCGGCGAGGGCCAGCCCTCCTGCCGCCAGCCTCGGTGTCCCGCGGGAGACTGGGGCATCCCGGTGGGCGTCCCTGCTGGTACAGCCGCGGAAGCTGCTCCACACGCAGCCCGCCCGCACGTCCTCTCCGAAGCCCCGGCCACCCCTTGTCCCCGCTCCCCGGGCTCTGCAGGACGCCCACCGTCCTCCACCACATCAAGTCTTTGCACAGCTGTGCCAATGTCTGCCTGAGGCCGTCAGTGAGTCTAACCCCCAGGGGACACGTGGCAATGTCTGGGGACACTAGTGGCTTGTCACAACTGGGGGCGCTCCTGGAACCCAGAGGGCGGGGCCAGGGTGCTGCTTAATATCCTACAGGGCACAGGGCGTCCCGCGACAGAGTGTGCCGGGGCTGAGGACCTCTGTTCAGGGCTGAGTGTGCACACGGGTACTT
>NW_006774722.1:677946-678387 GCF_000442215.2 Lipotes vexillifer
TCGACCACCCACTGGACGGCCGCCTCTGCACCCGGGAATTCGATCTGGAGCTTGGGCCCTGGCTCCGGCCTGTGTGGAGCTGCGTCCCTCCCTCGCCTGGGGGCCCAGGAAGGAGGATGAAGCAACCGGGGACTTTGGTGAGACCTTCCCGAGCCCCAGAAGGCTGTGCCCTGCCTAGCGGGGAATCGGACAAGCCTCAAACCCTCTGAGGGGCTCCTTCACTTTTTCCCGCCAGGAGGACGGCAGGGCCTGGGTTGGGCAAAGGCCAGGTGTCTGGCCTCAGCCCCCATCACTGCGGCCACACCTCTCGCCTCCCCAGACGGGCTGGTCCAGGGCCCGTCCGCTAGGGCCCGGGATAAAGCTGCCCATTCAGGAGACACAGAGGCTGGCTTTGTGCAACACCCACGGCCCCCCTCAGAGAGGCCTGCACCCGCCACCTCC
>NW_006774722.1:678397-688729 GCF_000442215.2 Lipotes vexillifer
CCCCCCACCCCGGCCATGCACTCTTCACCCGGCCGGGGACCTGGGGGTGGGCACCTCTCTGCCCCTCCCCCCGCCATCTCCAGGCGCCCTGCCTGCCCGGGCCTTTAGGAAAGGAGGTGTGCACTGCCTCTGTCTGTCCCCAGCCCCGGCGGCCTGCAGGGCCCTGGCCAGGCCTCTGCCCTCCTCCCGGTGTTGTCCAGCGGCCGAGGCAACAGGGCTGGTAGGGCCTGAAAGAGAGCAGCGCACGAGGCCCCAGCAGGCTGAGCGGGTGTGAACAAACCTCACAGCTCACCCGACCCCAAAAGGGCAGGAGGACCTGATTTCTGGGGGCCGAGGTCCAGCGTGAAGCATCCCCCCCAGCAAGGAGCCCAGGGTGCCGAAGGCGCCAGTGTGACCACCCTGGTCCCTGGGCCACAGCCCTGTGCACATCCACGTGGGAGAAGAGAGGGGAAAACGCTCAGAAAAAGAGAAACCACGAATCATTTCTAGGCTCTATTCTGGAAGCCAGAGGCCTGGGGTCTTGGCCAGAGGAGGAGGGAGACTCCTGCGGGCTCCCGAGACCCTTGGGCAGGTCCCCAAGGGGACCCCCAGGCTGGCTCCGGGACCCTGACTCGCTGAATCCATCCCAGCTTCCCTGTGTGGAGGAGGAGGTGGTGCGAGGGCGACGTGCCCAGCACGCGGAGAGCACTCCTCAGGGTGACCGCGGTTAGTGGGGGGCTCTGCAGCACTCCAGCCACGGCAAAACAAGGGCGGTCTGAACCCGTAAGCCTGACTAGAGAGGGTCGAGCAGGACCGAGCTGGGTATTCCGGGCTGTGCAGAGACACGGACTGGGGGTGCGGGGGGTGCGGGCACTGAGGGGTGTAGGAGAGGCCCCCTCGGCCGGCAGGTGATTCACCCCAACCCATGAGGCAGAGAACACCCCGGGCTGGGTGTTTTGACCTTGGCCACAGGGTGAGGGGGCTCTGGCCCCACCGACAGCACCACAGTGAACTTTCACTCTCAGGGTGCTCCTTCCGGGAGACACTGCCTCGGGCGACGGGAGACACTGCCTCGGGCGACAGGAACCCACCTCTCGGGAAAGTGTATCAGAAAGGACCTGCTGGGAACGGTGGCAAACTGGGGACCTGAGGGCGCTTGCACGCACAGTCCCCTGCCCCCACTCAAAGGAATGGAGCTGCAGGCAGCCACCCTCACTACACAGGCTGTGCTGTCCACTTGGCCCAAGCTCCACCTCAGCCCCCATTCTGCTTGACAGCATCTGCCTGGCCCCTGTGGGCAGCCTGGGTTTCAGCATTCGTACCCAACTCCTCAATCCTGCTCCCACAGCAGGCGTCACTAATCGAGCAGGAGCTCCTCCTCACCAGGTCCACAGGGCACTCTGGACAGGCACTGCTAGTTGAAAGCCCAGCGGGCCAAACAGGACAGCCCCCAGGCAGGCTGGCCCAGTACAGCCACACCTCCCCATCTCCCCAGAACTGCCTGGGCCTTAACGCCGGCAAGACATTCTAGAGTTTTGAAAGCACCGAGCAGGCCAAAGCCTGCAGGACGGGCAGCTTCGGGAGTTCCAGCCAAGAGAGGAGCCCCCAAGATGTGGAGCCACACCGATCCTGCTGGACATGCGGCCAAGTGCCCAGCACAGTGGTGGAAGGCGTGGGTCCAACCACTGCCCCCCGCTCAGCTCAAGTCTCCTGTGACCATGGACTCACAGCAAAGCCTGGTCACAGACAAAGGGAGACTAGAGCAAGAGGAGATGGCGGGCTGGTCCACAGCCCAAGCTCCCCGTTGTCGTGGCGACTACTCACTTGGGACTACAGTCAGGATGCTAACATGTACGCACGGCCCTGCTTTGAGCCCGCCTCCCCCAAGTCTGTGAGGTGCCAGCCATCACCACTGCCACTGTGCAGATGGGCAAACCGAGGCATAGGGAGAAATTGCTCTAGATCAAAGGGCAGGGCCGGTCCCGAACCCAGAGCCTCCCTCAGGGAGCAAGAAGGGGAAATTCTTCTAAATTCTCCCAGCGTTCCCAAAGTACCTGTTAGTTTCCCCTTCCCACGCTGGGAATACCTCTGAGGATGCCCAGTCCTGTCTTCCTGCATCTGCCAGCTACTAGCTGTGTGACCCTGGGCATATGCACCCCTGTGAGGTCCCCGGGGGGTGAAATAATAGATGTCAAGAGCTCAGGACGGGGCAGAGAACAGCACGTGATCCTGTCACAATTCCCAACATGCCTTTGGGGACAACAGGCACCCCTCACCCAGGCCGATGCCCTGGAAACGCTGAGCACGCCTCACGGGCCTCTGCCCCAGGGTCAGTCCAGAAAGGTCACCCAGGGTGGTGGCTGGACTTCTGGGCACTGGTCTCTGCTCCAAGGGCCTGCGCCGAGGACAGGAGCCTTTGGGGAGGAAACATCACCATTTCCCTCATTCTGTTCTGGGCGTCAAGTCCGCTCGCTGTTGGGGGGTGGGGGTCGGGGAGAGGTCCTGCCATTTTTCTTCATAATCTCCCCCTTGGGATGGGTGATGGATGCGGCAGGCTCTTGGGGGTGGCCAAGCCCATCTTCCACATGCAAAGTAAGGTCATTCTAATTTGAGTGTCTTCTTTCCTCGTGAATAATCTCAAATTAGCAGGTTCGTCCGCCTCACTGGAGCGGCCTGACCCTCCTTTTGTCTCCTCCTCCAGAGACAGACGCAGTCACGTCGAGACGCGCGCACGGGCATCTCTGATCCTCTCCCAGCCCCTCTGACACTAGTGAGAAAGGCAGCGTCGCAGAGAGGCCCCTCAAGGCCAGGCACAGCCCGGATCCGTACAGGCATCATCTTACTGGACCCTCACCAGCATTCTGTGAAGCAGATACTAACATGACCCCCGCCGCCAACTTTACAGATGGGGAAACTGAGGCTGGGAGAGGGGAGGTGACTGGCCAAGGGCCACACAGCCCAAGAGAGCCCAGATCCCCCAAGCCCATACTTTCAGGGCCAGGTTAGGCTGATGCCCCACACCCAGCGGTCCTGGGTGCCGTGGCCCCAGAATGTCGGGAACAGATACTCACAGCTGCGTTCTCTGCTGCTACCTGAGTGCCAAGCACCCGCCCAGAACAGGACCTTCCCTCTTCATTCCCACAAACCCCCGAGGGGCAGCAACGTCAGTCAGACCAAGAGTCAGAAGAGAACAGTCCTGACTCCGAGGCTTCCTCCTCCGGCACCCGGGGGAGCCAGGACGCGCTCTCAGAATGAGATTTTTTTAATAAAATTAAACTGAATAAAAATTCAAGTCAGGCTTTGAAAGGAAGCCAACTGTATCAAAATAGTTCTCAAACTCTCAACCAGACTTGTGACATAGGAAGAATATACAGGATCACACGTGTGACCCGGGGATACTATCACATTAAATATAACCCGGCAGGTTTCGATGCGACAGGCAGCCTGTGGTTTCCACTGGCGACCACATCGCAGGTGCTGTTGACGCCCTGTGGTTTGGTGTCCACGTTCCTGTTCGGGCTGGTTAAGGTAAAGATGCAATTCTTTTGCATCCAAGCTTATGGTCTCCTGTTCTTGGTGATGGAGCCACAACGTGAACCAAACGCAGGAGCCTTGGTTCAAACCCCTGTCCGGTCACTTCCCAGCTGTAAATGGGGCTGGTGTAGAATTCACCATGCGATGTGGGCATGACTGTCACTGGGTTCTCAGTTAATAATCGGAGCGGCAGCCCGGTGCTGGAGCTCTTTTCTCCTTCCTTGGCTGGAGAGCTGGGCCAGAGTCCACCCAACTCCTGCCAGCCCACAGGAGGTCTCCAGACCAGACGGCTCTCCCCCCTCCCCCGCCGCCTGCTCCCACCACGTCTGCTCCGGGCGGCGGGGCAGCCAGCGTGCTTCCTGGTTAACAAGCAGCCCGTGCAGGCAGCCCTGTCTGGCCTCCCTGGCGTACGCCAAGGAATTAGGAATTGGCACTGTCTGAAATTTATGAAAATCTAATCTCGTTAGGCCTGCCTGGATGCTACGGGGCCGGGCCGGGGCGGGCCTCATTGTCATTCAGTGGAGCCCTAGCCTGCCTGGGGTTCCTGCCACTTCATTTGCTGCCCCTCCTCCACCACTGCATTTGAATAAGAACCCAGCTCCTCCCCCCCCCCTGGAATTTCAAATAAAATTGAACCAGACGTCAAAGGAATAACTTTCTGATCGCTCCTGGTGCCATTTCAAACACCCCTGACGCACCTTTATTTCTTAGGGTAAGACCATTTGTAAGTAAAAAATGGATCTTTCTCTTAAGTTTTGGGAGGTGGGCAGCAAATCTAGGCCAGTTTTCTCTTTTTTAAAGACAGACCACATCGCTTACCCAGCACCTACTCTGTGCCAAGCACACAGCTGGGCTCCGGGCACCTCATAGCGGAACACATAACCGTGAGATACTATCCACTGTTGTCTGGTGTTGTGGGTTAGGGGCAAACAAGTTCTATGCTGGCTGGGGCGGGGGGGACCCGGCCTTGCACAGGGGCCTGGGGCTCCCCGCATTACTGTTCATGGAAGAATTTAGGGTACAGACTCAGAACACGAGGTCTGCCCCCAAGATTCCTGGGTTCGCATCCCAACTTTACCACTTAAACTGTGACCTTCGGTCTATCACTAGTGTCCTCATCTGGGGGGCAAAAAAAAGAGGGATCACCCAGTCCCCACTTCACATGGCTGTGGTGAGAACTACATGAGTTAACTGGAGCCACAGACTCAGGATGGCAGCACCTCTGCAGGGAGACCACCTGGGAAGCCTCATTATGGGGAACCAAGAACTCCAGGCCCTGGGCCACACCTATGCCCTGCCCCTAGCAGACCTGAGCTGTGGAATCCACAGTAGCTGGAGAAGGCCCATCAAAGCGGGCCCCTCTGCCAGTGCGGTAGCTGATGGATGGTGCAAGCTGGGGGCATCTCGGCAGAGCAAAATAACAATCTCTCAGAACTTCCAAGAGAGAACCTTTGACCAGGCAAATCACTTCCTGGGTACTTATCTCCACGTGCATTTCTCCTGGGACCCTCTCCCTTTCGCTCTCTCTGCTCTAATAAGAGTTCTGTTCTGTGTTCTGTAAAAGGTCCCAACACAGCCCACCTGAGGGCCTTTGCATGTGCCTCTCCCTCTGCCTGGAATGATCTTTCCCCACATCCGTGTGCTCGCTCCCTCCTTCCCTTCTGGTCTCTGTTCCAATGCCACTTCCTCAGGAAGCATCCCTGAGCATCCTGTCTGAACCAGTGCCTGCCCCAGTCCCCAGGACCCCATGTCCCGTGCCGGCTTCACTCTTCTCTGCAGCTCTAATCAGAGGCCACATGCGGCCTGTCTAACCGCTTATTTCCTGCCTCTCCCTCCTCGAATGCCAGTGTCCAGGGACTCTGTGAGCATTCTGTGTCCCCAGCACCTTTCCCAGAGCAGAGGCACAATAAATGTGTGGAATAAAGGATCGCAGGGCTCTCAGGTAAACAGAGGAGGGTCAGGAAGGCCCACTGCAGGTTTGCACGAAACGGGAGAATGAATGAGAATCACGTAAACGTCCCTCCCAGGGGTCGACGTGACCAGGAAGGCCCGGCCAGCAGGTCTGCGGGCGCTGACACGGAAAGATGCCCCGTGAGAAAGAGGAGAAGCCACCAGACAGGATGAGCTCATCTTTGTTTAGAAAAGCACAAACGTGTGTATTTTAAAACAAAAGTGAATCTTGCGATAAATACATATGCCCGTGACTACATGCGTCTACACAGACCAGGGGACAGGTGTGGCTACCCTGGTGGGTGCCCAAGAGGGGACGGCCCCTTCCTTGTAGCACACGCTCCTGCACACTCAGCTCTGTTGAGCATGTGTAATTACATTCATAATAAAAGAGAAAAACAAAGATGTAAGAAGCACCTGTCGATATCCAAACAGGCAGCCTCTCCCCGTAACGGGGCTTCCCAGGTGTCTCCTGGCAGAGGTGCCGTCATCCTGGGTCTGGCAGCAGGTCTGGGTCAAGCCTCTCAGCCTGGGATTGAGGGCAGTGGAGCCCACGCATCGGGTAGCCTCTGACTGTTCCTGGGAGATTAGGTGCTGTGCTGAGATTGCCCTTGGTGGGGCAGGGAAGGGCCTGATGGCCCCTCCAGGTGGCCCCGGCTGAGGAGCCCAAGGTGATACCCAGGTGCCAGGTGGTCATCTAGTCCCCGGGCCTGGCCTCCCCTCGCCTGGAGAGGGGAGACGCATGTGGATGAATGCGCAGCTTGCCCTGTGAGACTGTGGCTCCCTGTCTCTCTCTCCCCAACACTGGCTGGACTAACGGCCTCTCCAGGGATGCAGTGTGTGGTGCTGTAGAGCGAATGGGACGACAGGGGTTGGTCCATGCTCACACCTGAGCCACACCCTCTGCCCAACCACTTCCAGCCTTTCCTCGCCCAGCTGACCCCTTCCCCCACTTCCCTCTCCCCCCTGGATTGCACCCGCACACACGTGCATGCATGAACACGAACACACACACACGTGCACGCACACACGCACGCACTTCCCTGCTGGGCTTGCCCCTCGTGTCCCCCCCGAGCTCCCAAGCATGTGGGCATCAGTCTCGCAGCTCTTATATTCATCTACTCTAGTCTAGAGCATCACGGGATGGGAGCACCGGATGCAGGTCTATAGCCCTCCACAGCTGCAGCCCAGAGAAGGTCCACTCTAGTCTGTCCCAGTGGCGGTGGAAGCATCCGGAAGCCCAGGGGACCCTACAGTCAAGGTTCATTAATTAGACAATAAATACAGGGCCAGGTTTAAAGGGTGTTGATGGTAAATCATTAGCCCCACATATCCTGCTTATGTGTGCGTCTCCTTTTAACTAGTAAGATACCTCGTCCTGGTTACAGGAGAACTGCCTTCTTGTACCCGAGTGGCAGAAGTGTGCGGGGCCTCACTCATTTCTGGGGCTTCACCCCACACATCCCGAAGTCACCTTTTGGGAGGTGGCCTGGGAAGGGGCGGCAGCTGGGCGATGGGTGAGCCCCGGGTCTCAAAGTGCCTGTGGGAACGGGGTGGTGAAATCAACTCCAGGGAGAGCAGAAGGCCTTTATGATCATTTTAGAACCCACGATTAAATGCTCCTTCAATAAGAAAAGACAAAGCAGTGCCTTTTACCTTTCTTGCTATTATCCAAATGGAAAGAACTAATGGGACTGGCTTTTTTCTATTGTCACTGATATCGAACGTCTTTAAACACCCACTGTCAGCAAAATAGCAATCACCGTTCGAGAGTTATTGGCAGGATGGAGTGAATTTGCGGTGAGAGAGCCCTTTCTGTCAATGGACAAGGAGCTGCAGTGGAAAGTCATTTGAAATAAATGAAATGCATTTTGTTAATTGAGGAGAGGAGGCATGGGTGAGTGAGCTGTCTGTGGTGGCAGTGTCAATGGCCATAATCACTTCGGAGGGCACCAAGGCAGTACCTACCAAAATCTGAAATGCGTACTACCTTTCCACCCAGCAATTTTAACTTCCAGGATTGTATCCAACAGAAAATTCGCAGCAGGAGCTGAGAGCATATACGTATAAGGACACCTCTGCAGGGTTTCTGGTAAACGTGAACCACCAGAGACCGTCCAAATCCCACTAGACAAACCCTGGTGTGTGTACAAATATATATATATATGTATCTCACTATCGAATACAATGGGGCCACTAGAAAGATACATAAATCTATAGTGGGGTTTCCCAACCTTGATACTACTGACGTTTTGAGCTGGATAATTCTCTGTGGTGTGCTCTGTGCATTGTAGGATATTTAGCCACAGCCCTGGCCTCTACCCACTAGATACCAGTAGCACCATCACTGCCAAGTTGTGACAACCAAAAACGTCTGCAGATGTCGCCCAGTGTCCCCTGCGGGGCAGAATCACCCCTGGCTGAGAACGGCTGATCTATAGGTCGGATGGTGGCTGGCTGTTTGCAATTACTGGTGAGCAGAAATAATGAAGCTGGACCAGTATATATAATATGGACCCATTTTTATAGCAAAAATGAGGATAAAAATCAAATTGTTTGTGATGGCTACTTCTGAAAGAGGGAGTCTATCCTTTTTACTTTTTTGTATGCCTACATTGCTTGTATCTTTATAACAAGCATTGACAACTTTAATTTAATCAATCTTAATTAACATACCAAAGAGACTCAGTGCCTGTGTGTGTGTGTGTGTGTGTGTGTGTGTGTGTGTGTGTGTGTGTGTGTTTCAGCATGCGGTGACAATGCGACTCACGCTTGCCCTCACCACTCAGGAGTCACCGTGTGCTCCTTGGAAACCAGCAGATGTTTCTCTCAATTACCAATTTTCAAGGGCCTGGTGTTTCCCAACATGAGCTCCGAGGGGCTTGGAGGGCAGCGCCAGGAGAGGGGAAGTGAATGCGGCTCCGTTTCCAAGCCTCTCAGACAAAGAGCTCAGCTCTGAATCGGCCCACAATGCGGCCGGTATTGAGCGGCTTCTCAATAGCTCCTCCATCAACCCGACCCCGTGCTGGAGGCTTCGGGGTGGGTGAGATCCGCTCCGTCAGGAGGGATCTCAGCGCTGGCCGCGGGTGCCCCTTCCTTTAGGACCATGAAGGGCCCAGCCATTCTGGGTCTCAACCAGCGCAGCGGCAGGAGATGCAGTGATGGCCAAGGTCAGACGTCAGGAGAGGCTGGAGAAGCTTATAAGAGCAGGACAGGCTCCCCTGCACCCTTGGGCTCCTAGGAACTGAATCTGATTCAGTAAACACCTGGAGTGGCATCAGCAGGAGCCCTGGAGCTGGCCTGCCTAGATCCAAACCCCAGCTCTACCCATGGCCAAACATGTGACCTGAGGACGTTATTTCATCTTCTGCGCCTCAGTTTCCTCATCTGGAGAAGCAGGGCACCAGGAGCGTCCAGCTTAAGTCATGCAGGTGAATGGGGTGGCTGAATCCGTATCAAGTGCCCGGAGCATGTTAAGTGGCCCTTAAACATCAGCTGTCATTCACGAGGGCTACTTGCTCGGCTCTCCTACTTTCATTGCTAATCGCCTCCTGATTGCCTACAAGATCCTCTCAGCCAACAGCATCCCTGCTGCCCTATGAGCAGAATCTCCGCTTCCCTTCTGCTGGGCCTTTGCCCAGGGTGGTCCACCTTCCTGGGATGCCCCCGCTCCTCCTCCTAATCCGGCTTCTGAGCCCAGCTCCAACTACCCCAGCCCCCGCGGTCACTTCCTTCTCTGGCTTTCTCTGGCAGTTTTAAGCTTTCCCATATCATTGGTGGTTAATTTTGTAAATACCAACCAGGATATCCGCTATGACTTCCAAGAAAATGTATGTGTCATGACTTAGCCTTCCCTTGGTCTGTGTCTTATTGCCACTGTCGGTCTGTCCACACCATCAGAATGCTGTCTCCTTGTCCTGCAGCTTCCTTACAGCCAGCATAAGACTGGCAAGCAGGAGCCTTTCTGCCCAGTCTTTGGGTGGGGGGTGCACACTCCTCTTCAACCCTCAAAGCCCACCTGTGGTTGTCCCAGAGCAACTTTTACATCCTATTATGGTGTCAAGCCTAGGCCATTGCCACGTGGGATTCCCAGCTCCAAGGAAGAGGGAATCCCCTTTTCTGGTCTCTCACTGGTGTCTGGCCCACCATGGTGCTCAGGCAGCAAAGAAACTTGTATTGGTCAATACACAGTCAGCCAAAAAGCAAGGAGCCTGGAACCTCCAGAGCAGTGCAAAGGTTTGAGGTGTAGACTTGGATGTGCCAGGCTCATAGCAAACCCTAAAGTGATAGCTACTATGGGGGCTGGTGCTAATAGATCAACTTACAAGGAGTGGCAGTTCTCACCTGCCTTCCCAAATCCTCTGTTTGGAGCAGAAGGGTACCTTGTGTTACGGACTGAATGTGTGTTCCCCCCAAAATAGTATGTTAAAGTCCTAACCCCCCAAGTGTGGTTATATTTGGGGATGGGGCCTCCGAAAAAGCAATTAAGGATAAATGGGGCCATAAGGGTGGGGCCCTGGTCCTATAGGATTAGTGTTCTTATAAGACACAGCAGTGGGGATTCCCTCGTGGTGCAGTGGGGATTCCCTGGTGGTCCAGCGGCTAGGACTTGGAGCTTTCACTGCCGGGGCCCGGGTTCAATCCCTGGCCAGGGAACTAGGATCCTGCAAGCCGTGAGGTGTGGCCAAAAAAAAAGAGACACCAGAGAGCTTACCTTCTCTCTCCGCACACACACACCAAGGAAAGGCCATGTAAGGACACAGTAAGAAGGTGGCCCGTCTACCAGCAAGGAAGGAAGCCCTCACCAGAACCCAATTTACTGGCACCTTGAATAGTAGGAGCTGATGTATGGAAATCAACTACAAGACG
>NW_006774722.1:689061-704278 GCF_000442215.2 Lipotes vexillifer
GTAGGGAAATCAACTACAAGCCGTGGAGGCAGGAAACCTGCCCTGGGTGGGGAGGTGGGGATGGGCCTATGGAGACACAAGTGCACCCACGGGGACAGAAGCACAGCCAGCAGCCTGCCCGCAATCTCCCAGGGCGCATGTGATTTTATTTTCCAGGAGGGACGTTCTCTTCTGTCATCTACATCCAACCTCAGGGACTTTTCAGTCCCACTCATTCATTCCAAGGCGCACATTCACTGTGCACCTACTATGTGCCAGGCCCTGCACCAGGCCCCGGGGATTCAGAGCCAGGCCCCGGGAGCTGAGGATATCCAGGGCGGTAAATAAATCCTGCTCTCTGTGGCAAAAGGATTCGAACCTGCGCGCTCAGAAACCTGGGTGGATTTATTTCTGGGACAGGAAATCAATGATCTGGATTCTCCCAAGGCCGTTCTAACAACACACGCATACAACAGGTGTGACCCCCCACTCCCCGTGTTTCCCGGGTCTGAGTTTCCATCTCATGGAGCTTTCCCAGCAGCTCCAGGTTTGGGCGGGGGGCTTAGTCTTACGGTCCCCTTATTACAGGGACAGGGAATCTGAGGCTCAGAGAGGGACATGCCCACACTCACACAGGTTTCCATGCGGGGCCTGGTGTCCTAACCGTCACCCTCTCCCGACAAGAAGCTCAACACAAAGCCACACCACAAACCACCGCCTCCCGGCAGCCCCAGGTTGAAGTGGTCCCTCACTCTCTCTTACCTCCTCTCATCTAGTAGAAAGAGCGGCAGCCGGCAAAGGCCGAGTCCGTCAGGAGCCAGACTGAGCTGCAAGATGACACACGTGCCAACGTGCTGGCCTGGGGACGCAGGTGGTGCATCACCTCGATGTGGGCCTCGGGTCCCGAGGAAGAGCCCTGGCCCAGGGGTTTATTTACATGTTTCAGGGGGCGGGGGCGTGGGCTCTAGGAAAGAAGGCTGGACACACTGACAGTCGGCCACTGCATGGATTCCCTGGCTGGGCAGGGCCCACGGCCAGGAAGAGCTCGGGTGGGGGAAGTGACGTCACCACGGCAGGACCCCCCTTCCCCCAGCAGGTGGGAGCCCCAGCGTCTGTCTCTGCCTCTCTCCTAGGGTCTGCGAGTCTGGGTCTGTCTGAGGGAGTCCGTGGGTCTGTCTCTCATCGTTGACTGTCTGCGTTCGTATGGCCTTCTCTCGGGCTGTTTGTCTTTCTGGGTGTCTCCCGCGCGCGCGCGGTGTGTGCGCGTGCGTGTGTGTGTGTGCGTGTGTGTGTGTGTGACTGTCTGGGGTCTAAATCTGTCCAGTCTTTCCCTGCGACCCTTATGAGTCCCTTCCTCTCTCCTTTTCAGGCGACAAGCAAAACAAATTCCCAGAGGGCAGTTACAAGCCTCCCAGACGCCAGCTGCCTCTCCAGGTCCCCACGCCACGGGTGAGGCTATTCCAGCACTTGCTATCATTTCCTTCTGAACATCTTCCAGGAGCAGAAAATTCCAAACAATGGAAAAGACCAAGGTTCCGAACAGCTGTTCTCTGAGGGAAGCAGAGCTCACGATGGGGACTGAGATGGGGACATAGCAAAGCCGTGGGAGACAAGTGGCCCGGCTCTGGATTTGACAAGTGGCCCGGCTCTGGTCCCGTATGTGTGACCTTGGGTGGCTACTTGGCCCCCTTTGCTCTGTTTCCCCAACGTAAAGCATGGATCAGTAGCAGTGTCACCTCCCAGGATTGCGGAGGATGAACTGAGCTAGTAGGCGTGTACTAGCACCTCCCACCACTAACCGGTACACAGCAAGTGCATAATAAATGGTGGCCGTCATTAGATTGACAAGCAGGCAGCCCCACCTGACCAGGTGTGAGGGACACGAGAGCGCCCGCACATGTTCGTCAGCGATCCGGAGTGAATGATGCTGAGCAGGCAAGTTCACTTTGTGGGATAACAACTGGCGTGGACAGAGGGAGGAGAGAAAAAGGCAAGAAGGACAGAGAAACCAGGAAAGTCACCAGGAGACAGACCCACAGGGGAGTCCAAGGTCCAGGTCGAGATGCTCGAGGGGGTGGCCGGCAGGGGTCCTCTTCCTGCCCTAACGGCTCATCAGATGCAGATCCAGCCACAGGGAAACTCTGCCCTACGCTGTGCTCCAGAGGGAGCCCACTACCCTCACGGGGAGCCTGCGGGGGTCTTCCCAGGCTGAGGTTGGAGACTTGGGGGTCCTCCCTCAAGAGCAAAAGGTTTGCCTACGTGTTCTCTCTCATCTCCCTGCTTCCTCCACTGCACGCTGACACCCCTCCCCAGTCTACTCTGTGCCCAGCAGCCAGAGCAATCTTTAAAGAACACCAATTGAATCCCTGACTCACGCTCAGATTAAAGCCCTGCAATGCCCACTCAACCTCATTTCTGTACCTCTGGTCTCCTTCCCGTGCTCACCACACTCCAGCCATGCTGGCCTTTTTCCTGTTCTCACCCCAGGACCTTTGCACGTGCAATTCTGTCCTGGGATGTTTCATGTTCCCACCTCAGGGAGGCCTCCCGGTCATCCTATCCCAAATGCACTCACCTCCCACCACACTCTGCATCTCCTGATGGCCTGTCTTGGCCATGAGGGGCAACATAGTGCACAGTTAGGAGCCTGGATTATCCACTCTGTCCCATGGCTCTCTGTGGCTCTGTTTCTTCATCTGCATCTGCAGTGAAGGGCGTGGCAAAGGATAGCCCCTGCTCACGGGCCTGCTGTAATGTACCTGGGGAGTGCCTGGCATGTAGCATAGCGCCGTGTAAGAGTAACTATATCTTATTTATTGATTTGATGGCTGTTTATTGCTGATTTCACCTCAGCAGCAAGAAAGCTCCATGCGAAGGCCCTTGTTTACCTTGCTCTCACTGAATCCCTGGAGGGTAAACACCATGCTTGGCACCATACGCTGCCCTCAATTAATATTTGAAGGAGGAAGGAATTCATGTCCGAGGTCCACTTGTCTGGACTCACATCTCTCCCCACAGGCCAGAGGATGGATGGGTGTTGCTGAAAAGTGGAGGGTCTTTCACAAAACGAAATATGCAACTACCATACGACCCAGCAATTACGCTCCTGGGTTTTTAGCCCAGAGAAACGAAAACTTACGTTCACACAAAAACCTGTGCGTGAATGTTCACAGGGGCTTTATTCGAAACAGCCCCAAACCAGAAGCAGCCCAGATGCCCTTCGGCAGGTGAGTGGTCAAACTAACTGGGGTACCTCCGTGGCACAGAAACGATGGAAAGGAATGAACTACTGATACGCAGAATGGCCTGCGTGGCTCTTCAGAGTCATGCCAAGTGAAGAAAAGCCAATCTCAAAAGGTTACATACTGTATGATTCCATTTATATAACAGTCTCAAAATGACAAAATTATAGAGATGAACAGATTACTGCTTGCCGGTGGTTCATCTGATAAAATTGCATAGAACCGAGCACGCACACAGGTACACACAAACACACGTGCACAAACACACTCGCTCAGATGAGTGCATGAGAATGGGGAAAATGGGAGCAAGGTCAGTGGACGGTACTGAATGCCGATTCCTGGCTGGGATACTGGGCCATCGCCATAGAAGATGTTAGCACTGGGGGAAGCCGGGGGACGTGTATAAGAGCTCTCCTTGTATCATTTCTTACAACTGCATGCGAATCTATGATTATCTCAAAATAAAAAGTTTAAAAAGAAAAGTGAGGAGTATGGGGGGCCCTGTCTCTTGGGGCCCTACGTCACCCTGGCAGAGGGCAATGCCAGCTGCTTCAAGCGACCCCTGGGGCACGCACGGCCCAGGTCTGGTGCTGGGAGGATGGCTTACTTCGGGGGGGAGGGTAGGAGCCGAAACAGAAGCCCCCCCGCCCCCCTGCCCCGGCCTCGCTCCGTCTCCCGCTCACAGCATCTGCCATCTGGCTGCTGCAGCCAGCCAAACGAAACCATCCCTCGGCTGTCATCTCTCAACTTGCAGGTCTGGCTCCCAGGTTTGAAGATTAAATTCTAAACATGCCGTTTAAAATTTAGAAATGAAGAAAGAAGATTTTAAGTAAGCTCTAAGCATTGTCCCCCCCGCCCACCCCGCAGCAGAGAGCAAAGCACCTCCTACTTCTGTCCCAAAGGGAGAGAGAGCAGCTTGGGTTCCCCAAAGTATCATCACATCCCCAATACAACCCAATAACCCCAAAACGACAGGTCAAAGCGTCAGGTATCCCCAAGGTAAGGCATCATTGTTAAGTATCAACGTGTCGCCGATGACGAAGTGACTGCAGACTGCTGCCAGTCGCCATCTCGGGCACAGCAGAGTCAGGAGCTGCAGGGATCTTCAAACAACATGGGCGTCTTGGGAGACACCTGAGTGTCCTCTCAAATACTGCTCACCTGTCTTCTCAGGAAACCTGACCGGAACCGGAATTGACCTGTGATGAGCGCTGGTCCCTCCGCATCTGGGGGTCCAGGCCAGCCCTGTGCTAGCTCAGGAGAAGCAATGCCTGCTCCCACGGGGCTCAAGTCGACTGGGGAGGGACCAAAGCTGAGCTATAAATATGCAAATAAGCACCAACAGCTAAGGGTGTTTAGGAAGACAGCACGAGAGGGTGACGGGGGGAGTGCCCAGGAAGGGGGTCAGGGACCCGTCTCTGAGGAGGTGGCCTTCAAGCCAAGACTTGAAAGATGAGGAGAGCTGGGGGAAGAACACTCCTGGCTTAATGCACGTCCAGTGCAAATGCCCTGAGGCAGGAACGTCTGCCACATTCAAGGGGAAGAAAGAAGACTGATGCTTCTGGGCCACGGAGTGAGGGCATGAAGTGGAGGGAGCTGCTCTGGGGCCTGGCAAAGTACACGAGAGCCTCTGGGGTGCCTGGGTGCGCGCACGCAAGCAGAAGCAGCACAGAAAGTGTGAGTTTCGAAACAATTCACTTTCCAGCGCGATTTTCCGAACACGGCCACACATCAGGATCGCCGTGGAAGCTCCTTAAACGCAGCACACGGCCCCCAACCTCCACGACTGAGTCGACATCTTCCAGTGCCGTGTTCAGGGACCTGCAGGATTTGGTGTGTCTTACAATCACCCTGCTGTGGATTAGTCGATTTCTATCAGGCTTTTCACTCTTTTAGTGGAGGATCCACTTGTTCAAATAAACTCTTACACTCAAGTCCCGGATGTAAAAGCAAATGCCAGAACCTAATATTTAAACTAATTAAGGCGAAAGGGAGAGGAAGAGGTGGACACCTGGGACCTTGAGTGGTTCAGGGAACCCTGAAGTGACCGGGGTCAGGAACGAGGCTGGGCAGAAAACAAGCCTGCGGGATGCCGGGCCTCTGGGGAAGGCAGCAGCTTGGAAACCCCCGACGTGGGTCAGAAACAAAAAGGATGGACCAGAGAGAGGAAGAGACCTGCTCAGAGTCACGGAGCTACCTGGGCAAGGCCGGAGGGGCCGGCGCCAGCCTCCCAATCCCTTGGATACCAGCCGCCCACACCGGCATTACCTGGTGGGGGTCAGCACGACGCACCACGACCCTGCCTGTCTTCTCCAGGTGGCGTGGAGACTGCCTCGCAGTCACCGAAAGCCCCAGGTTGCATGAGTGAACGGGAGGCATGACTCCTGCCCATCAGACACGCCAGTTACGATGGCTTGGCTGTGCTGTGCTACAAGCTTTAAGTGCATTCTATCGTTCAAGGCTCCCAACCAGCCACTGACAGGATGTCCCGTCAGCGCCTAATCTGACAGATGAAGAGACAGACTGCAAGCCTGCCCACACTCACACGGCCACCTCAAGGGCAGGCCCTGAGGGTATAGGTAGCGGTTCTCCCTGGGGACGATTCTGTCCACCGGGGGACATCTGGTATTGCCTGTGGACATTGTGATTGTCCCACCTGGAAGGGGGTCCTCCTGGCATCTAGTGGGTAAAGGGACCAGGGATGCTGCTAAACATCCTACAACACACAGGACAGCGCCCACAGAAAGGGATTATCCTGCTCTAGTGCCACTAGTGCCGAGGTCGAGAAACTCTGGACGATAGGTAATATCTCAAGCACGGTGCCTGCTACATAAAACCTGCTCCCTAAACAGGAGTCAGGCAACACGAGAGTCCTCATTAGGCTCAGGACGGAGACAGCGGCAAGGACTTAAGTTACACACGGCTGTTTTAAAGAGTATCAACAGCCCAGTCTAAACATCTGATGTGAAAGCAGACAAACGAGGGAAAAGCACTTGTTCACTGAACACTTGGATTGTAAATTTCTGAAGGTTGGAGCTGCAGCAGCTCCCTGATCACAGATGCACCTCCTGTCCCAGACACACAGTAGGTGCTTCATAAATGCTTGTGAAAGGAGTAAATGAGTGAAAATGAGGGAAAGCAGCCGCTGCGTTGTTTACAGGCCCTTCTCTGCAGGAAGGAGAAGGAACCAACCATGGGCGGGGCCCAGATCAGTGATAAAGGGGATTTCTGGAACAGGATGTCAATCTGCAGGAAAACAGGGGTCTATGAAAACTTCTGGCTTCGGAGTTTTGTGCAAACAGCAGTCACTATCTGAGAGCCCTTTTGCCCAAACACAAAGACCATAAGTTCAGGGGCCTCAAAGAAACACAGTGTCTTCATTCAGTCTTTACAGGCAGCTGCAATGTCCCGGGTGACCTGGGGGGTAGCCTCCAGATGCAAAGCGGGGCCCTCTGCAAGGCCATCTTCACGACCAGTCCTCCTGGGCCTCGAGACCCTACTCATCCACCCCAGGTTCTACCACCGACAGGGGTAAGGCTGTGTCCAGGGCCACAGCAAAGGGTGCTGTGAGTGATTAGTGATGTCTGCCCCAGGTGCCGGCAGGACAGACAAGAGATGCGTGTGTTTCCAACTTCTGGTGGTTACGAGAAACCCTGCCTCACTGGGTTCCACCATGCCCTCCAAACCAGCTGCCTGTGTGAAGTCACCTGACCCTTGCATGGGTCTCCTTTCTGCCAGGGCAACAAGGGGCAGTGTGCAAGCTGCCCAGAGCCCCCACCCGACAGTTTGCAGGTGAACACGAGAGAGAAGCTATCCATGTTTTCTCTTCCTGGGCTACAATGATAAGGATACTAAGGGACCCGCATCAGGGCGGTCCCAGCAACGAGAAGGGAAGGGGTCCTGCCAGATCTTCTGCTTTTTAGAACACAATTTTTATTCTGAGTAACTATAGATTCACATACCATAGAGAGATCTCCCTACACCTTCGTCCAGGTGTCCCCAGTGGTCACCATCCTGCAGAACTGCATCATTTGTGGCTCTCCCAGGTGATTCTGATACTTCCCCACTTTTTGGTCAACGCTCATTTTTCAGGCGAGGGGGCTGAACCCCATCTCTCCCTCCACCAGGTGCCACGGCCAGCAGACCCCACAGCTTCCCATTGCTGGCTGGGTCTCATCCCTCAAATCTCAGCATGTGTGTCAGCCCCCCGAGAGGCCTCTCAGCTCCCGCCCAGCACACGCCCCCAGGCACAGTCACGTGACCCTGGCATTACCAGCGCCTGAAACTACTGTCTGCTCCCCCGTGAGCGCCTGAGCTCCGCGAGGACTGGCACAGATCCTTTTCGGTCACCACTGTCCATCACCAATTGCCTCAGTGGCACACAGTAGGAGCTCAACCATCTGATGGATGAACACGCAACGGCCAATTCCCCAAACCCTGGGGCCACCCTCTTTCCCCCCATAAACGGCATGTACGCAGACACTGGGCTATGTTTAGCTGGGGGTTATGGTCCCCGGAAGGCTGCAGTTGGGAATGAATGCTTGAGCAGAATCTGAACAAACCGGGTCATTTCTGTACCCTGCCCCTGAGCCAGGAGACCAGTTCCACCATCAATGCATCACATGATCTTGGGCAAGCTGTTTCTCTCTGAGCCTCGGTGTTCTCATCCATAAAATGGGGAAATGACGCCCAAGTTACCCTGCAAACCTAAGCACGAACTCCCCACTGATAGAGGCCCAGGTCCTGGGTCTTCCTGGAGTGTCGGGGGTGCCAGCTGCCTGCCCAGAGGGGTCCCCCAAGACCAACCTCCAACTGCCCCTCCTGACAAAGAGGTGCAAACAGTGACAGGAAAGCAGGGCTCCTTAGCGAACAGCCCACTCTGAGAAGACCCGCTGATGGGGCAAAGCACAGCTGCTCTGACTGGCTGGCACCCCCGATCCTCCATTAAAAAAAAATCCCTGCCAAGCCCCCACTGCCTGCAAGAGTCAGTGTTCCCAGTCGCCAGCAGAAACCAACTTCTCCTGGAAGAAGAAAGGTTCAATTGATGAGCTATAAATATTTCTGCTAAATGCTGCCGGGGAGTTGGGCCCCCTGGATGAGCAGGCCCCACTGAAAAGGAAGGCGGCCACCAGATTTGTTTCGAATTATGAAAATAGATGTTGTCTCCCTACCACATCTGTTTTGCCTGACAAATGAGCAGCAAATCGCCTCCTAAATAAGGCAGCACACCAAGGCCGTCTTGAAACTGCAGCTTCCCCAAGAAGAAAAAAAACAAGGCCAGGCCTCCCAGATTTGAGACTGAGACACGAGACTCTTTTCAATCTCATCTCTCAAGCTGCAGGCTCTTGGGGCATCTGTGCCACGCACATCCTTAAGCTCGGCTTTCAAAGCTCACATCTCCCTGTGTGAACTGAAGCTGCTTGTATTAGAGGGATTGGGGATCCCGCTGCTCTTTAAAAGGAAAAAGAAGACCAGGAGACATATGATCAAGTATAAAAAAAAATGCAAAAAAAAAAAAAAAAAAAAACCCCCCCAAACTCAAGCCAAGAGTGCATTTTTGATATGCTGAAAAAGGCCAATTTTTGGAGTGAACATCAATACTGGTGGCACTCGTTTCTCTATGCCACGGTGGCTTGGTGACTGGGTTAATATAATCATTTTCCTTTAATTACTCCAAGACAGACCCAATTACAGCACAGACACGTCTGCCAGCCTGAGGATATTTAATAGCCCATCCTTCTTAAGGACCATTCCTGCCAGGGTCAGCAGTGCGTCTGCACGCAGTACAAACCTGGTGACGCTGTCCTGGGCTCTCTCGTTTATTATTATTTATTTTAATTAATTTATTTATTTTTTGTGGTACGCAGGCCTCTCACTGTTGTGGCCTCTCCCGTTGCGGAGCACAGGCTCCGGACGTGCAGGTTCAGCGGCCATGGCTCACGGGCCCAGCCGCTCCGCAAATGTGGGATCTTCCCGGACCGGGGCACGAACCCGTGTCCCCTGCATCGGCAGGCGGACTCTCAACCACTGCGCCACCAGGGAAGCGCTCTCTTTTAGTTTTAAAAAAGGTCCCTGACCTTCATTTTGGATTTTTCTCCTTCAAGACGTACGTTATAGTAATGTGGGAGCGGGGAGAGACCCCAATGACTGTGGAACTCAAAATATTCCAATTCAGTCACAAATCAGAACTGACAGATCTGGACTTACAGAATTTCAGGCTAAGGCGATGACCAGGACAGGCTTGGAACCCCACAGTGGTCCAGTTCTCCTTTGCTCGTCGTTTAGCTGCCCGCACAAAGTCGGTAATAAACCAGTGCCGGGGTACAATGGGAGTAGCAGTGTCACAGGCCCCTCTGCCTGTGGGTTTTGTCTGTTTGGGGGAAGAAATGAAAGGATCGGGCCGAGAAGCCCAGAGTGTTTTGAGTACTTTATCTCCCATCTCCTGCGGATGAAATGTCCAATCCCCCCACCACTCACGGAAGCAGATAGATACGCTGGATTTGCTTGGCCCGGCAGAAATGAGATGCAGTTCAGGGATCCCAGGAGACATCTGGTCAGCCGGACGCCTCCAACCCCCTCCCCACCTTCTGTGCCCCCTACCATGTAAAACCCAGAGGGCCGATTCATGACCGCGGGGCAGAGGGTGGAAATTCATGGCTTTGCAGCCAGGTCAACAGCGATGACAATAGTTTTTTGGGGGGCACGTTGTGGCATTTGGCTGGGGGGGCAGGCAGGGCGGCAGCGCAGCCCTGTCTCCGTCCTACATTGCCCGGCTCCAGACGGGAGGTCTGGTGTCTGCTTCCCTCCCGGCCTAAGCCTAACGTATAGCTGGACTGCAAGGCAACTCGACTTCCTACCTAATGCCAGGGCCTTGCGGCTGCCCCCAAGGGGAGGGGAGTTTGGGAAGGACCTCCCCCCCCCCCGCCCCGCCTCCAAGCCCAACTTGCACTGCAGGGTCTGGAAACTGCCCAGAGCACCCACTCTCCCTTCCTGGCAGGACAACGCCTGTTTGCAGGTTCAGGTCCTGCAGGGCTGGCGATGGGTGTCTGGGGGCCGGGGACCCTCCAGCCGCACAGGCTGCTCCCTGTTCACTGAGGCAACAGTCCCCTAGTCGCTATGGCAAGGAGGTTAATGAATGCATCTATTTCAAATAACTAAAACCTAGGACCCCATTCAAGTTGCCCTGATACTTTCATCCTTAAAAAGCTAACTTCTGGTGTTTCGTTTTATTAGTCTGTGCCCCGGGGGCGGGGGGAAGGAATGCCAAAGAGTGATAAGAAGAGGGGGAAGTTAGGGGAAGGGATGGGAGGGGTCTCGGCCCACCCTTCAGAGAGGAGAAAACCTGGATGTCACTTTCTCTCTTTTTTTTTTTTTGGTGGCGGTATAAAATTAGCACAGTCAAGTAAACGTGTTATAAACACAAAGACGCTGCCAGAAGGAGAAGTGCCTTAAGTTAAGGGAGGGAAGATGGCGATGGCGGGAGAAGGTTCTGGGCAGGGGGAGGGCAGTCAGATGGTAGGGGGCGGGGAGCTCTGCAACCTTCCTACTCAGTGTCCCGTAACCAGAGGGAAAAGCCATTTCCCTGCGAACTTACATCTGCAGGGCGTCTAGACAGTCATAAAGAGGACAATTAAAGAAAGAAAAAAGCTGCAAGCCCCCGTCGCCCCTCACCTCCCCTCGCCAGGGCACCGGGTGCAACCCGCTCACTGCCCAAACCGGGGAAAAATTATAAAAGCAAGAAGAGCCAGCGTGGGCGAGGGGGAGGCCGGGGCAGTCTGGACCGAAAACAGTTTATGAGCAAGTGTTTGGAAATTCTGCTTTAAATAAGCCGGTAAATGAATTCAACCTTGTCAGATCTCTCTCCCTCATGCAGACCAAATATCCCGCTGGCGTGCTGTCTAGACACAGATAACAAAGGACTTTTTACGGCGGCCCAGAGACGCGCTGACAAAGTCGCCATTTAAAGATGCAGTATTGCTTTCTCCCGTCGAAACCATTTGTCAGATGGACTTCAATGAAAATGCTAAGTTAATGGTCTGTTTTGGGGTCTGCCGGTGGATGGGGCGGGGAGGGGCTGGGGCCCGCCCCGGAGAAATAGAAAACACATCATCTCTGATTGGGCCGCCCTCCAGGTTACCTGGGGAAGAGAGAGGACTGTACGTGGCCCACCGGCACATGGCACATAATTCTCGCTCTTCTTGTTCTAAGAAGCCGGCTGCTAAAATGTTGCTAACACCCAGGCTGGGCAGGGTTACATTAAAAAGCATGGGCGGGGGCTGTGGGTGGGATGAGAACTTGTCTCCACCTGCCTCTGTCGGGGGGAAAGACACGGAGAATAAATGGGGAGGAGGAATTTGGTGTCACCTCCAACCGTGCATTTTGCAGGCGCGGCCCTTGCCCCTGTTGTAGAAACAGGCAAAACGTCCTCCCTTCCCAGGCAAGGACGGTGTCGGGGGTGGGCCGGCCTCAGGGGTGCATCCTTTGGACACGTTCAGTGTACCCCAAACGCCCCAAAACCAGAGGATGTGCCTCTACTCGGCCAGGTCAGGTCAGAGGGAGGAGAAACCGCACCCAAGCTCGCGGGCTCCAGCCCAGGGCGTGTGCAGGACCTGGGGCGGCCAGACGGGGCGGGTCCCCGACGTGGGGTCTCCGGTCTCTTCAATTCAGATTTGCCAGCTTCTAGAGGAAGGCCTGGTGCCCACTGGTGCCCAACGCGGGGTCATTCTTTCCGTCAACCCTCACTGCCTTCTCTGCCAGGGTGCTGGGTTTCTGTCCTCCCCTGTCTCTCAAACGTGCGGAGTCCAGACCCTGGAGCCAGAGGGCCACAGAGCAAACCCCAGCTCCACCGCTTTCAGCCTACGTGGCCCAAAGCAGGTTGCCTCTCTGAGCCTGTTTCCCGACCTGTGCAGCGGGGCCCCGGCCACCTGCCCAGAAGGGCTGTCGTGAGGATTAAATGCCCCCGCCACTGGCCCAGCATCCTGCAGGCCCAGTCCCAGGTCCGGGCCTCGCTGCCCTCACCTGTGAAGCGGGTACCGGCCTCCTTCACACGCCGGGAGGAGGAGAAAGTGAGGACACAAGGCACACGGTCCGTAAACAAAACACCGCCAGGATTGGGAGGCTCACCAATGAAAGCTGTCTACACTGTCCACTGGGGAGGTCAGTGTGCCGATGACATAAAGCCTCAGCAGCCTCCCACGCTGGTCCTTACAGGGACCCTGATCCACTCAAATAAACGGGGGATTGATTGTGGGCTGTATGTCAGAGGACTAATGAATGGAGTGTTTCCTCCCTTTTTTGGTTTTGGTTTCCAGGCTCATTTTTAATAACTGCTTTTCCAGAGGCCGCTTCTCCCACGGTGAACAGCCCACAGGCTCCGCCGTCTGTAGGCAGAACCTCTGGTTTCACCCAGACACACGGATGTGGAGGTTCTGCAAGACATCCACTGCCGCGGGGGATATGACGCCGGGGTTTAGAACGGTGTTCTCTTTGGTCAAGGGGTTCAACCGAGGCAACGGGAAACGGGAGCCCGTGGTCTCTTGTGCCTGGGACAGGGCTGAAGCTCTGGAAGGATGGGAGAGGCCGGCTGGGTCAGCACGGCCATTTAACAGCTGGACCCCAAGGCCAGGGCCACTGGGGATGTGACTTGCCCAGGTGGCCCAGCCAGAACTAGAAAGAACCCAGATACTTCCTGCACTGGTGAGTCCCTCCTACACACACCTGCTGCCACTCTCATCTGGCAACCACAGCAGACGTTACTAATCAATGACTGCACATTCCCCGAGCCCAGCGCAGGCCTCTGGGAGCCTCCTGTCCCCAGTGTCCCAGGAAATAAGTGAAATGTTCTCTGCCAACTCTTTTCCAAACACAGTTGTGGGGAGTCTTTGACCTGAAAGGAAATGATAAAATACGGGCAGGAACTAGGAGAACTCCTGCAGGACCAGGTCCAGGGCAGCTGGGAGGACCACTGATGGGCTGGGCCCCAGGGATCACAAACACCCACAGAAATGTCCAGCCTCTCTCCACACCTTTGCCCATACGGGTTCCTACTCTGCCTGCCTCTCTCCACCCTGTTCTGCTTTCCCAAACTCATCTCAGACCCCCAGGGCATCCCAGAAGGCTCCTGAGAGGCAGGAGCAGCTCTCTCCACCAGTGGGGCAAAGTGTCCAGGGGCAGAAACCAAGTTCTCCTCACCAGGCTCAAGGACAGCCTCTGTCCCTGACCATTCCGGGTCCTGTGTCCCTCTGTCTTGCCCTCAGCTCTGAGCACCTTGAGGTCAGCCTAGTGGTCCAGGTCCTTCTGTAACCTCTGTCTTCACCATAACCTTGAGCCCATCCTCCCTCCCCTTATACCCGGTCCGACCGTCATCCCTGGTATCACGGACCTCGACAGGACCGCCCCTCGCTGCCCCCCCCCCCTGGTGCAACATCAGGCCGGCCTCTGCCGCCGCAGGCTTGTCCCCCCCCCCGCGTCCCCCCCCCCCCCGCCTCAAGCCCGTTCTCCACTCTGCAGCTGGAGATGGGCGTCCACTGGACCCTGTCACCCGCCCCCCTCCCCTGCTCTAAACCCCTGCAGGGCTCCCCAGTACCCAAACTCCGCTGAAACCAGGCGAGATCAGACCCCATCCTCCCAACTCTAACGGCCCCCTCTTCACCCATCAGCTCCAGCCACCATGGTGGCTTTGAAGGTCCCAAAGGCACTGCACACTTGTTCTGGCTTCAGCAGGCAATCTTCATCCCTGAGATGAAATCCTGCTTCTCCTTCCCCAAGGCTGGGCCAACAGGTACTGTGGCCTGAGTGGGCGATGAGCGCCATGTGGCACTCCGATTCTGGGAGCTTCTCCCCAGCACAGCAGAGCTGAGAGGGGCCTCCTGGTGAGAACACGCCATTCGGAGAGGGCAAGCGACTGGCTACATCACGCAGCACCAAGCCCTGGCCCGAGCCGAGCCCCACTGGCCTGACTCCCAACCTGGGCATGTCGCCCCCACCCCAGACGCAGGCCTCCACGGCTGCCCCTACATCCCAGTGCCATCTTCCACTCGAAGATGCTTCTTTTCCTAACTGCGATGGCCTCTGCCCAGCCTGCCTACTGCCTCTGAATTTCCCAGGGGAGGGGGCTCATTCCAAGACTGAACGATGTCACAATCACCAACAGCTCAAGAGGGATGGCACTCACTTGGTGCCAGGCAGGGAATGTGGACAATCTCATGTGTGTCCCCATTTCACAGATGAGGCAACCGAGGCTCTAAGTGGTTACAGACTTTGCTAGCCAAGAACCAGGCCTAGAACCTGAGCTTCAAACTGGAGGTTCTGCATCTCTCCTCAGCCAGTGCCAGCTCCCAGGCAATGAGCTTCCTGTCACCAAAGGCCACAGGACAAGGTGGCTTTGGGCTCCCATCTTAGTGATGTTTTGGTCGGCCCCACCCTTGACGAAGCACCCAGACATCAGGAGCACCCCGAGCAGGTGGCGGCTGGAGGCCGGGGGATGTGGTACGGCTGTGTCTCTTCCCACGGGGTTTCTTGGGCTCAGGCCGGGCCAAGCACTGCCCTTGGGATCTGGCTGGCAGCCTGGCCCAGATCTCCTGGCATGGGCCGCAGGGCTTTATTTAGACAGCGTCCGCTGGGCAGCTTCGGGCGCACAGGCCCAAGTGGGCGTAGCTCCATCGGGCTTCACGGCGCATCTGCGCCGGGAGCTGCCCCCATCATTATAAATCGGTGCATGTTTTGCTGGGAGGCTGGTCACTGGCCGAGCAGGGGAGACAATGGGCTGCCTCCTTTGAAATGGGTGTCTCTTCACCCACCCCCACCCCTTTCTTCTTTCGGGGAAGATTTCTTCCTGCCTCGGCCCAAATCCCACTCTCTGGGGCCTCTCCCCAACCCCTGACCCTCCAGAACAAAAGGGAGCGTGAGCGTCTAGACCGCCAGTCTGAATGTGAGAAGGGGGCATTGTATGACCAGGCCTCCCAGGCGGAAAGGTTGGGGCATTGGGGGGGGGGGGG
>NW_006774722.1:704367-708720 GCF_000442215.2 Lipotes vexillifer
GAGGGGCGTGGTGAAGGCCCAACACCTCTCGGGTCCCCTACGCTCGCTGCCTGTCCCTCCTGGGACAGAGATGTGGCCAGAGCCCAGCCCCGAGGATCCAGCCTGGGTGGCTGCCAAGGCTGGACATGCCATCTCCAAACTAAATGTAGGGAACTCCTTAGCCTGTCACTAAAAAATTAATTCACTCAAGGAGCTAATTCACAGGAAAGGCTCGGAGCAGTGCCTGAATCCTGGCGTGGCCATAAATGTCAGCTGTTTACCATGATCAGTTTAGAAGCTTCACGTGTATTTTGGGCTGAGGGGACCAGGCTGGAGAGTCCCCAGCAGGGACCCTGGCGTCTTCCAGCATCTGGAAGGCCTTGCTCCGAGTAGGGGAGGGGACGTGTTCCTGGACACCTGGGTGGTGAACACTGGCTGTGTGACTCCAGGTTCCTACTCACCCTCTCTGGGCCTCTGAAACACCTTGTCTGTAAAAAGAAGCTCGAATAAGATCTGTGGTTTTTCAGACCATGTTCCACCAGCAAGGACCTTCAGTTCAATGAAAGTCTGACTCAGGAGCTTCGCGATATCAAATGGATACAGAAGCAGCACTACGTGGCCGATGTGAGCCCCAGAGGTGAGAGGCTGCGTCTCCCATAGCAGCTGAGGTCCAGCGGGCGCTGGCCCGGCCTCTCCAATGGCCATCAGAGGTGAAGGCGCAGCCTGCTGTTCAGGCAGCCAGCATCAGCAAGAGGTCCCCAGGCGGGCCTCAGACCCCATGTCTCAGGGGGGAGACGAGGCATGGGCAAGCTGGAGGGGGCGTCTTCCTCCCCCTCTCATAAACCGCTGCAGGGGACGGGGCCGCACCCATCCCTCCAACCACTGCTACCTGCCCTTCATCAGCCTGCAGTGCAGATGCCTGGAAACAGACCTGCGGAGTAAACTCATCTCCACGTGATGGGGCTGTGGGCATTTACACTTTTGTCTTTGTCATTTATCAAATTCTTCGAATTTTTCTTAAATAAGGAGCACATATCACTTTTTTCTATCAGAAGAACCAGGCTATTTTCACTGTGAAATCAGCGTTATCTCTTTAGGGCTGGTATACATTGCTCTGGGCGTTCCGAGGGGGTCCTTTTGGAAATACAGCAGAGGCTTGAAAAACAAGCACACAGGTTATAGCCCTGTGACTCCACTGCCCGGCATCTATCTGTTCTAGGAAACCTCAGAGAGAGGACAAAGGCTTCAAGGCCAGCCCTGACCCACTAGAACCCCTGGGGATGGGCCCTGGATGCCAGCATTGCTGGGGCCCCAGCTGATAAGAATCCAGGACTCTGTGTTCTTGAATCTGTATCTCCTACAAGAAAACCTATAAAAATGCTGATTCCTGGCCCACCCCAGGTTTCTGGATCAGTGCCCCAGAGGGAAAGTCGCGAAGGTCCTCTTTTTCAGCTCCATATCTGAGTTAAGAACAAATGCATGTGATAAAACGGGCTGCACTGGTCCCACGGGATAACCCCAGTTTACAAGGCTGGTGGAAAAGCAGAGAAAACAGAGAAAGACGGTCTCGGCCTGCCTCTCGCTTTTCCTGTGGGACTTTGGGAAAGCTGTTAACACTTGCACTGGTTTCCTTACTTCCTGTCTGCCCCACTCAAGTGAGTCTGCCTTTTACATGGCTGTGAACTTCCAGAACCTTAGGCCCAACACATAGTACGTGCTCAGTAAATGTGTCAAATGAATTCACGAATGAAGGAATGAAATATTCAGGCAAACTACCCATCAGTAAGGTTCCTAAATGAGCACAAAATTACAGATGACACACCCACCCCATCCAGCCTTCCAGCACCCCTAGGATGGGCCAAGGGCTCTTGCATCCACAGATGGATGCCCCACAGATGCCTTGAGTGGGGCACTGGTCAGGAGCCCTGGGCAGGCTCTGTAGGGGAAGGGGCGGATTCAGGAGGGTCAAGGTCCCCAGAGGTGCTGCAGGGCTGAGTCATCAAGGGTCTCTGGGCCGGTAGACGTGAAGGTGAAGGAGGTGCTGGGGGAGCCCAGGCTGGCAGGCCCACGGGCAGGGTCTGGAGAGGCCCCCTTGAGACAGCAGCTCCTCCCACCCCCCAGAACTCCTCTCCTGGTCCCTCAGGGGTGGGGGAAGGGCGACCTTTTCCCCCAAAGAAATCACTCCTCTGCTGTGGAAAACTAAAAGGTCAGAGTGGAGATGGGCAGATGCCCACACCCTCCACCCTCCCAGAGCAGGGAAGAAACCGGCCCGAGGCTGCAGAGCAAGCTGGGGCCAGGTCCACGTCTCCTGGTCTAGGTTTTGCCCCTGACACACATACAACACAGGGGCCCAGACTCACGTCGCTGGTGCCCATAGCCTCGGCTCTAATGCCGCCCCGGCTGCACGGCCGTGGACAACTGTGCCTCTACTTCCTCTGGAGAGTGGGGCGAACACAACCCTGAGTGTGCCTGGGACAGGCTGGTACCTGTAACCTCACGGGAGAAACCTCTCCCTGGGTAGAACTCCTACTCATACCTCAAGATCCCATCTAACTTTTCCCACTGGAGCCAAGGGCTTCCACATCACTCTCCCCTCCCTTCTCACAGGCAGATCCTGGGGCTGGTGTAGCCATCTCTCCCTCAATACTGGCCACGTCTTAAACCACAGAAGAGGCTGCACTTCCGAAGCATCTACGAGGCGCCCGTCGCTCAGCTAAGCCTGTCTTCTCTCCTGTAATCCTCACTACGACCCCATAGCGTGGGTGACTCCCACCACCCCCACTGTGCAGAGGAGGGAGCAGAAGCTCCGTGAGCGGGAGCGGCCCCAAGGACCCTCTCCTAAGCTGCAGCGGTCAGACCCATGCCCTCTGCTCCTTGGGTCTGGGTCCTCAGTGACCACTCACTCCCTGCACACTGGGCCTGGCCTCACCAAGGACTCCAAATGCTGCTGCTGCCACTTCAGGACAGATCAGATGTGCCCGTGGAATCATGGGGGCGGGGTGGATAACCACGGGGTAGCCAGGAGAAAGGGCCTGGTCCTGTCCCCCAGAAGCTCCCTCCTCTGCTCCTTCAGAGAAGCCCAGTCTCCACCTGGCTTGTGGCCGGCAGGGGATGACATGGCGACTCCTGGCCGCAGGAGGAATTCCTCGGGGGCTGAGGCTGCCAGATGGAGCAGAGGCAGGACGGCTCTGCCACGCCGGCTGGCACCGCTAGCTCGGCACCCACTGGCAGGGTGGCCTGCGGAAGCCTGGAGTCTGGGGCCCCTCTGTCCGCTGCCGCCTCACCTGGACACTCTCCAGGGTGGAAGGAAAAGGCAGAGCTCTGGGAGCCCCAGGCCACCATCCCTCCGTCCTATTGCTGACCGGCAAGGCTGATGAGATCCGCAAGGGGCCATAACTGTCCCTTGGCCGAGTCCGTAGCCCACACGGATAAATAAGCGGAGCGGAAGCCAGGTTGCTGGGGTTCAGGTCCCGGCCCTGCCCCTCGGCAGCCACGAGCCCGAAGCCCGGCGCCCTCCCGACCTCAGCACGTGTGCGTCTGTACACGGGGACTAACGATCTTCGCCCTGCCTGCCGGGGGCGCCGGGAGGATCCCACGTCACAGGGAGAGTCCCGGGCCGCATTCCTGGGGACACGGTGGGGCTGCCTAAGTGCTGCAACTCTTACGACTAGTTTCCTGCTCTCACGCTTGGTCATGACCGACTGTTGATTTAGTCCTTGCTGTGGTTTGAGGTCTCGGGGGAAATGGTCAAAGCAAAATGTACCCAGAGGGGAATCAGGGCCCAAAGAGGCAGCACAAAGGCCAGACGGGGCCCGAAGCAGCGGTACCACGCCGGCCACGCTCACCTGTGAGCAGGCCGGGTGCCTCCGCCCCTGCATTCCCGCCCAGGGGTCAGGACCTACGGATGCCCGCCGCACGCCAGGATCTTTCACATTCCAGCCAAGCTGCAATGCCTCTGTGGGCTGCAATAAAAATTCCTAGACAGGTAGTCAGGGACGAGGCGGGCCCCAGATGAGCAGCGAGGGCAGGGACCAGGGCCGTGTGCTCTCCGCTGCCCCACGGGTAGGGTCAGTGGGCTCAAGGAGCCACCTGTTTGCCCTTTCCTCTCAGTTCTTTAGGACCAGACCCAGGCCCAGGATCTGAGACCTGGGGTCCGGGTGCGGCAAGGTCTCCGAGTCAGGGGCTCTTTGGGAATAAGCCTAGCTCACACCCCAGCCAGAGCAGCCTCACGGGGTCGGGCCCCCAGGGAGCCTTGACACCACTAAGAGGCTCAATTCTAGTCTCATGTGGGGGTCTTCAAACAGCTCCCGCCACCGTCTGTCACATGCAAACTGTTCTTTTTCTTTTTTTCTTTTTTTTTTTTTTTTTTTTTTT
>NW_006774722.1:708920-722271 GCF_000442215.2 Lipotes vexillifer
AACCCGCGTCTCCTGCATCGGCAGGCGGACTCTCAAGCACTGCGCCACCAGGGAAGCCCCTCTTTTTCTTTTTTTAACACTGATTGATTGATTGATTTTTTTTCTATTTTTTTGGCCGCAACACGTGGCAAGGCGGGATCTCGGTTCCCCAACCAGGGATGGAACCCACGCCTCCTGCAGTGGAAGCGCGGAGTCTTAACCACTGGACCACTAGGGTATTTCCACATGCAAACTGTTCGGAAAATAGTAGAAATAAGCACAGCTCTGCCAAACCCCAAGCCAGACAGGTGGCAGAACTTCCCCCAACGATGGGACATGTCCCAGCAGTGACCAGGTGATGCTGGGGGCATCTCAGCCAGAGGGCAGAGTGTCCAGCAGATGGCAGGAGCCCACACCCCACCGCGAGGCCCCGGCCGGAGCTGGACCCACCGGGCCCTGCGCTTCCCTTTCTTCCCACTGTGTCTCCCTCTCCCCAGAGCCAAAAAGGTGCATTAGCAGGCTACGTAATAAATCACAGATCGGTTCTGCAAAACATCAAATCATTTCAGGCAGCGTAGGGCAATTAAGTTAAGGAGATTTTTCCCATTACACAGAAAGAACGTAGAAATCTTGATTCAAACACACACCGAGATCCGGATGACACACAGCTGTGCGGGGCATGTCGTGGACACCCCGGCCCCAGAGCACTCCTGTGCAAACCACGGCCCTGAAAGCTGGTGGGGCAATGGGTTTGCTTCTCCCCACTAGCACCTTCCTGAGGATAAAGCTGGAGCCCATCACCTGCCGGAAGCTGCTCGGAGCTGTCTGTCTGGGGGAAGGATGAGAGTTTCCCCTCCATCCATAACTCTACCCATGAAACTTCCCCTCGGGTTCCCGCCCATGACGCGACCCCGTGACCTAGATCTCATTAGAACTGAGTTGACCCCGACCTTCAAACGGCCGGGTGACCTTAGAGGGGCAAAGAGCAAAGTGTTTCTACTCTGCAGGAGGTGCCGTGAGTCTGTAATTGCTTATTAAAGACCCCCGAGGGCTCCTCGGGGTGCGCATCTTAAACATCACGTCAACCAGCCTTCCCGACATTTGCCATTTCCAAATACCCCGTTAAAGGAACTTAAATTTCTTGATATTTTAAAAAAATAAATATTCAATCGACTCAGTTTTACTACTTAGCCTTATTTTAAACAACACTCATGAAATCAACGACGTGCTCTTTTTGCTTGTTCCGTTCTTCCTTATTTACATTTAACATACATTAACCTAAGAATATAACTATTAAATATGAAATACCCGTCCACATGCCATCTAAAATTTTCTCATGGGCTGCCAGTTTGCTTTGGGTCTGTTGATTTCTCTGAACTTACAAGGTCAGGTGGTTATGACCCAAGCGGTGTCAAGGGGTTCCAGATCCAGCTCGGCCAATTATCTTCGTGTGCCGCTGGGCAAGTGACTTCTGTCCTCTGAGCCTCAGTCTGCCCGTCTGAAAAACAGATCTAGTAACGGCAGCTCCTGCAAAACTGCATGTAGCATGGTGTCTGGCATTCACTAAATACCTGGAGTGAGCTATGTGTTGTCACATACTGCCCCCAAAATTCAGAACGCTTACTAACACCCCCATTTTACAGACAAAGAACTGAGGCCTGGCGGCCACAAAGCTGATAAATAACACAGCCACGATTCTGAACTGGCACTCTGCCTCTGAAGCCATTCTGCAGGTATCCTTTTCTGCTTCAGGGAATGCTCGGGTCCCAGTGTCGGGGACCCCGTCTGCCAGCTCCACACTCTCCAGTGAGGCATGCCCCAACCCCCAGGACATACAGCTCCATCCCGAGGTCCAAGCCATCCGTCAGCCGTCAGCCAGCAGGAACTCAGCCTGGGTGCTCTCTGCTTGAGTAACCACCTCCCCCAGACATGATTCATACCTGTCTGGGGTCACCCACATCCTCATTCCCTGCAAAGGAATGCGGGCCAGTTGAGGCGGGCTGGCGGGCTGGCATCAGTGGCTGGCGGGGCCGTGCCAGGTGGCGGCAGAGGTGTAGCCTGCTGAGTTTCCAAAGCCTCTGCCACCACCCTAAGTCTCCCTGGCTAGGGCTGGACAGATGCCCAGGCCCCAAGTGCCCGTTTATGGGGCTCAGATTCAGGTAATAAAAGCTCTTCCCCACGAAGGCGCCTGGAATTCCACCCTTAGATAGTCATTCCTCTGGGTCCACATGCCCCTTTTACGGGGCTTTTCCCTGTTTGAATGGCAGCCCTGTGGTTCATCCACACAATTGAATGCCACTCAGAAATAAAAAGGAATCACTACTGAGACACACAACACGGATGGATCTCAAAGTCAGGAGGCTGAGTGAAAGAAGGCAAACAAAGAGAGTGAACAGGGCTTCCCTGGTGGCGCAGTGGTTGAGAGTCCGCCTGCCGATGCCGGGGACACGGGTTTGTGCCCCGGTCCCGGAAGATCCCACATGCCGCGGAGCGGCTGGGCCCGTGGTGAGCTGTGGCCGCTGAGCCTGCGCATCCGGAGCCTGTGCTCCGCAATGGGAGAGGCCACAACAGTGAGAGGCTCTGGGAGAGGCCACAACAGCGAGAGGCTCGAGTACCGCAAAATAAATAAATAAATAAATAAATAAATAAATAAATAAATAAATAAATAAATAAATAAAAAGAGTGACCATACAGCGTGACTCCATTTATGCAAAGTTCTCCACTCAGAAAATTTAATCTCTGAGATTAAATTTCAATCTCTGAGATTCTGTGATTGAATCTGCAGTGAATGCCTCGGGGAGGGGCAGGGTGGGGCGGGTACAGCGTGGGAGGGGCAGGGGGCCGATGCTGAGACGGAAGGTCCCTCATCTCCATCTGGGCACTGGTAACATGCACAGACACGTGCCAAACCTCATCACAGTGCACCCTTACGTCTGTGCACTTTCTGTCTATGAATTATACCTCAACAGACACGTCACAGCAGGGGAAGTGCAGGTTCCAAGCGGACCTTTAACAACTGAAGGGAAGGGAAGGGACAGCCGGTGAGGTCTGGCTGGGTCTCTGCAGCACCTGCCTTCTCACAAGAGCCTCAGGGTTCAATTAAGCCCGTTTTATTAAGAAGCGAGGGGAAGGAAAGAAATGGTAGGGGGAGAGGTATGAGCAGGGCTCATCGGGGGCTTCCAGGATGAGAAAATCTTGTGTCTGGAACATTCCGCCTTCAACTGCAAGCCCACCAGTGCCCTGTTCCCTCCTCTGCGTGATTCTCCCTTCCACCCCCTGGGAAAGATACCCTTCAAGAAGAGACGTGCCGCCCCTGGTGACGCAGAAAGACACACGTTGGTAGCCAAGAACCCAGAAGGCAAAGGTAGGGGCAGCTCAAGCTGAAGGGTGGGTTTAAGGCGTGTCCGGCAGCCACAGGGAGCAGAAGAGGAAGCCAGGACGCTGGGTGCCCAGCCCGATCCTGGTGAAATCGGGTACCCCTACCATTCCCTGAACTAGACGGTAACTTACAGGCCCCGGGCCGCCACTCCACCCACCAGACCCCAGGCCTTCCCCCTGCACCGCAGCTGGCAGAGGCCTCAGGGGTCGCTCAGCTGCTCGAGCACCTGGCCTGGAAGGACAGGACGGGCGCTGGAAGATGAGGCTGACGCCAGGGCTCACGGGCCCCGCGGTCCTGCTGCCCAGCGCACAGTGACACGTGCAAGTGTGAGCTCCGGCCTGGCTCACACGGAGTCCCGCCAGCCTGCTGTCCTTACAATGACGACCTTATTGGTGGCAGCGCTCTGATCAGCCACAGAAAGGCTTCAGGTTGAAAACTGGCCCGGATTTCCTCCTTTCCTTCGACTGAATCTCAGTTTCTCCATCTGTAGGCACGGGGTGGGGGCCAGCCCAGCGGGGCTTAACCCCAGCCGCACCCTGGAGATTAGCCGGGTGGAAGCCCCACTCCTGCCTTGGGGTGCGCCTGAGGGTCAGGGTTGCAGACCCCCAGGGCTTCCATGTCCAGTAGGACGGAGAAAGGCTGCTGAGAAGAAGGCTGGAGAGGGGCCTCAGTGCTAATGTTCTCTGGACCCTGTCCTCGCGCCCTCTCCCGAGGCGCCCCTCTTGGGGAGCCCAGGCCCTGCCCAGCGCCCCATAGGTCACCATGACCCTTTTCTCCTGTCAGCTGCAACCCGACACGGGACAGATTCCTGCTCTCGCTGGCACGGAGCCTCAGGATCCTCGCCAGTGACCGTTCCAAGAAGGGGAGTGTGCGCAGGAGGGATGAACAGGACGCAGGCCCAGCTGCAAAAGCTCGAGGGCAGAGGCAGAGAGGCCTGGAGTCGGCCACAGCCTTACACGGGTGACAGGCGGTTCTGAAGCTGGGGGGACGGCGGGCAAAGCACAGACTTTGGAGTCCCGCAGCCCAAGTTCAAATCCTGCTCTGCTCCTGGCCGGTGATCTCCGCCCCCTGGCACGTGCCTTAGCTCCGCTTCCTCCTGTGCCAACGGGGTTGCCCCGAGGGCGTACACAGTGCTTGGTGAGCGTCTGTGACTGTTGGAAGGAATGGCTGGGGTTCGAAAAGCCACAATACCACTAAGGCAATCATCAAGGAAACAGACAAAGTTGCTGCTGGACACTGGGGGCTCACTGCCCGAATACTGACTGCCCAGCTTCTCTCCTTTCTTCCTGAAGCTCACCCCCACTCTGTTGGGTCTATTCCAGAAGAGGGTTCAGAGCTCATTCCCACTAGACTGCAAAAGAACGCCGCAACATGCATCCCAGGTAAAAATGGAGGCTTCTGTGACATTTAAGCTGGTGACCCCGAATTTAAAGAAAGACAAATGAAGTAATATCGGGGGGCTGAGAGTAACATGGGTAGTAATATCTGGAGATCTTACTCCATATCTCACCATGAATGAGCCCAGAGGATTGGGAGGGACCCAGGCCTGACAGCTGAAGCCGGGGCCTGGGTCATATCAACGTGGTGGCACAGCCTTAAGAACTCATAGTAGGGACTGTCCCCGACTTGTCAGGCAGCCCAAGGGCCCCCATGTGACATGACGAGCAGATGGGGAGTCCCGGTGGCTGCATGCAGGAGCAGTCCCTCCCCTTCCAGGAGTTCTGCAGCCCTTGCCACTGTCCCATGCTGGGATCGATTAGCAATGTCTGTCACGGGCAGCAAGGGGAATGCTGGCTCAAATGCCATGCACTCATCCCTGATCCACACTTTGAAAGTCACAAAGCGGCTCCATAAATACCAGCTAAATTCTCCTCTAACTAAAGAGTTATAGGAGCTGGGGATCCACAGATACCCGAGCCAGGACCTTATTCAGTGATGCGGAGGACAGGATACAGTGGAGCAAGTCACACAGATGGAGAATCAACCAGACAAGGAGACTTCAGAAGAGAAATGGCCACAGGAATAAATATTCCTTAACTAAACATAAGCAACTTCTGGATTATGCACTTGCAGGCAGGGCCTAGATTTATGTGGATGATTGGAAGTTGGACTCATAATTACACCTCTGCGCCATGTAGCAGGCGACTCTAATTACCCTCTAGATGGGAGGATGGTGGCAATTTTATTTAGGGCGAAAAGTAACTAATAAAATTAGACAAAATTAGCAGCTCCACGTGTAAGTCCCCACACGCTACAGATAAATGCAGAGACTTGACAACTGCAAACATCTAATAACTGTCCTTGTTAGAGAAATGAGAGGGGGGACGGGAGTGGTCCCTGACCCTTAAGCCTGGATATTTGAACTATCCCGTGGTGAACCTAGTGGATAGACTTTTTAAAAAGGCAATGTTCTCTGCATGTGTGGCTTTTGGGTTGAAAGTCTGCTCTAGGTTTGCCTGGGGGTGTCCCTAGATGTCAGCCTGCTCAGAGACTGGGATCCACAAACACAGGAGAGATACACCCGAGATAGGAGTGCATTTAGCTGTGGTCCATCAGGACGATCGACAGCAGCAAATGGAGGGGTGTTCAAAGGGCTGGTTGGTGTCATTTCATCGGCTATACTCACCGATGTAATTGACACCCTTTCCATCATCTCGAATCAGCCACCTCTTTCTCCCATACCATAAACAGATTAGAAAAAATTGTTTCCCCTGTGGCTGTGACCCCCATCGGCTGCTCAACTCAGCCCCGTATGAATCATTCCCGGCTCACCGCGACGGGGTTCTGAAATGACTGGACAATAACGGGGCAGCACAGACACCAATAAATGAATCATGCCTTCCACAAGACCAAACCTTTGGCTTTTACAGACACCAATTTACAAAGCAGAAAGAAAAGAACAAAGAAATTACTCAGGGTGTTTGCGCAAAGTTGATTCATAGGTTTACAGAATTATTACCGACTAAATTATTTTCAGGAAGGCGATTAGACCCGTGACCAGCTACAGGACCTCAGCCTGAATTCTCAGACTTGGGAATTCGCAAACTGGGGCAGGGGCCCAGATACCAAACTCCTGCAGGGCTCCCCAGGCTGAATGGACCCTCCCTGCCTCCTTCACTTTCTACTTTCTTCTGGAGGGTTATTTAAGACCTTGAAGAAGCCTTTCTGTGTAGCCACATGAGCTGTGTAAAGGAAGTAAGCATGTACGCACTTAGTTTTACTAAACGTCTTGGTCTTGACTTTTATTTTTTATTCCTGAAGTGCAGCAACCATAACAGACCATACAGATTCTCCCTTCTGTGATCAGGATTTTGAAATACATTACCTACAACCACCAGACTCTTCCACCATCTCTCAACTGACGTCCACTGGAGGGATATCAGAGCAAAGCTACTCTACCTGCTATAAAGCTTAGGCAGATAAAGAAATAGTGCTTGCTACGGCCACGTGCAAATTCTGAGCCTCCCCAATGTAAGTGTGGCCTCTGGGACGAATCACCCCACAGGGCTTGGGGCGACGCTTGTTGGCCAGGCATTTGAACATTATAGGGCAGCTTTAGCACAGTCTGAAAGCATCCCCGTCAGGAATGTCTGACCCTGGTGGGCAAAGTGACATAAGCGAGAACAAAACTGAGCTCACGCCTGGCTGACGCTCTAGGGCAGCCCCACTTGCCAGCAGCTGCCTGGACCCTCTCGGGCAAAGCAAGGCGAGGGGAGCGGCGGGGCCGTCTTGCGGAATCTGCTTCAGATGAGCAGTCAGCAAGCAGGTACCCAAGACCAGCAGGGCTGAGAAAACCTCTTTTGGGAAAGGGCAGTTCGCTTTGCCCAAAATGTGCAGGAAAACTGACTGAGCTGCTCGTTTCTATTGCTTCTGAGGGCAGAGCCTGGGAACCCTGATTTCACCTCCCTGGGGGAGCCCAGGGCAAAGCGCACCTGCAGGGGGTGTGGGGATGTGGTTCCCGCTGTGGCCTCCAGTCGGGGGACCTCAGAGAAGTCTCCTAGCCTTGGGTGGAATGCACACGTCTTAAAATATTCTGCATATTTTATATTATAAATATAAGTCTATATATGTATGTATTTTTTATACCCAATGATATGCGGTTTTACATATTAAAGCACATGTTTCTGTATTCTTAACCACTGACACCCACACAGATCCACAGCTGGATCTGTCACTTTTGCCTGCAACCGCAAAGCCAGGGATAGAAACATCAGCTCCTGCAGACCTTAAGGACCTACAGAGACTCTCCTATCCCTGAAGCGTGACAGCGATGATAGAAGGTGACAGATCAAATGCCAGCAGTTACAGAACCTCAGTGCATGCTCCCAGCAGCCACGGGGGTGACGAAGGAACACCATAAATCCACTCTTTCACTCACTGCCTCATTGTTTACTGAACATCTACTCTGTGCCAAGATCATGCAAAAGTTGTACGCATCCTAAGTAGAACCTGGCACAGCTGCCCCCAGCCCCATCACCACCGAAGTTCATATTAGGGATGGAAGATATGGGGCCGTTTCTCCAAACACCAAAGGCAAGTTGGTGTCCTGAACTCATATGACTGTTCAGTGGTTTAAGTTGTATCTGTCCAGCCCCGGGGAGCCCAGCGCTGGTGCCAGGCATGGGGCACCAGGAGACGTTTCCAGAGGACAGTGTAACTTTAGGAGCTGGCTCAAGGAAGCCAGAAGCGAACTTTGCCCACAACATTCAGATCCCAGAGCCCCTGGGATTTTACACTTGTTACCAAATAATTAAAACTCTCTTTTCTGCCAGGAGAACCACTTCCCAAACCCACCGAATACAATAATAAATGACTATAGTTAAAATACATCTGAAGGTAAAGAAAATCAGACTCCACATTTCCCAATGCTTTCAACATCCTACAAGTGCATTGCAGAGGCACCGATTCTAAGCCAAGTGACCACCCCCTTCCTCCCCGCTCCCACTCCAGTGAAAAACAAATACACATCAGACTTTGCAGGCCGTCAAGAAGATCCGATCACCACCTGGTTACCTCGGACGGTGAGTCACAGTAGCTGCCTAACTCCTTGCAACCTGTGGGTCTCACTGTCACATCCGAGCAGACGCCAGCTCCACTGGGGGTGACAAATGGATAGAGCAATCAAGAAACACTCCAAGTCTGAAACAACTGTGTGCAGAAAAGAATCGCCCTAGAAATCCCCCTTTTGGGGGGCGAGGGGCAGGCCCGGCGATGCACCTGTGTCATTTCTAAGCTCTTAGTGGCACTAAAGTAACACTGAGAGACCCCTTTCTGCGTGGGTTTCGGTACCTGCCCCCGAGGGAGAGGTGGGGAGGGGGCTGAGGCACAGCTTCCTGCCCCAAACAGTGGAAACGTCACTGGAGCATTTAAAATGTTTTGTGCCCGAGGTGCTTTTCATTGCTGGGCAATTGTCTTGACAAGCTATGAAGCAGGTGTTAATCTCCACTCTGTTTTGCAGAGGGGCAAGCGGGGAAGCTTAGGAGGGATCCCCAAAAGGATGGTTTTTCAAGTCTATATCCTGACCACCTCCTGTCCTGCCCGGAATCTTCTAGGAGCCTGCCGGCCTGCCCTTCCCCCCTGGTACACAAGGTACCAACCAGGCTCGGGGATATAACGAACAAAATGGACCCCAACCTCTCAGCGACCAGAGGGAAGAGAGATGACACAACTCGTTACACAATATTCAATACCACGTGATAGGTCTGGAAAGCGACCCACAGGGTGCTCTTAGAGCCCAAACACAGTGACCAGTCTGGGAGCCCGGGGGGGGGGCCTCCCCGAAAGACGCTTTGAGGTTGCCCCTGTTTTGGTTTCCTCTCAGCCCTCCTCCCCGAAATGAACTCATTTTCTTGTCCCTGTCCTTACTAGAACGGCAGCCCTCGGAGGGTAGGTTTATCTGTGTAGTTGTCCCCTGATGTTCTGCGGTGCCCAGAACAGCACTTGGAACAGCACCCTCGGTGCAGGATGAAGTGCTGAATTACTCAGCACCTACGGGATGCTCTGCCCCACGCAGGTCCCCCATAAAGTCTAGATCTTCATCATCTCACCCTGGCCAGAAGGCTGGCAGTGCTCAGACCCCGGACGGCCTGGAAATCCTAGGAAAGCTAAGCTATGGTCCCTCCAAGAACCAGCCCTGGGCCACTTAGCAAGCCCCTGCCACAGGATCGGATGGTGGTGGTTTGGGGGTTCAGGAAGGAGCAGGAATCAGAGACAGCTTGATGCGGGACACATGTTTGGGGGAGACCTTTCCAATGAAAGTCAGCCAGCGTGCTGTCCAACTGCGTGCTCTGAGATTTGTTTTTCCCTGATGAATGGGAGTCGGTGTGGTGTCATGGGGAAGAAATCACGGGAGCATGGGCTGTGGGGTTAGGGAGCTGAGGTTTGAATCCCAACAGAGCATCAGTTCCTGGCTGTGTGACCCGGAGCAAGTGTCTTACCCTCTCTGATCCCGTTTTTGCACCTGCAAATTGGTGATAGCAACAGCTCTCTCAACAGAGTTGTTTTGAAGATTGAGAAAAATGCGTCACTAGTACCTGGCACATAATAAGCTCTTCATATCCAACTAGGAAAGGGAGTGGAAACAAAAACCCGTCAGTCACCCTGGAAACAGGAGACAGAAGCTGTTTTGTGGCTCCTGGAAAACCTGGGGATGCCCCAAACCTTTCTCAGCCCATCCCAGGGTGCTGAAGCCCCTGCTCCTCTCGGCAAGCCATTCTGGGACCTTTCCCGGCTTGGTGACAGACCCCTCTACTGGTGCCTGACAAGGCCCTGACAAGACCCCGCGATGTCAGGGTTTGGCTTTGTGGTGCCACCCAAAGGAAAGTGAAGTCGACGTGACTTCATGGAGGGTACAGCCCACCTGGGGAGGTGGAAGGGCAGGAGCCAAGACGCGGGTGCTCAGAGGTGGAGAAGTGAAACCCACCGGGGAAGAAAAGATCACGGTCTCTTTTTGATGGCTCACCCTCCACCCCTGTACCCTCACTTGTTCAAAGTGGAAATGAATTTTCAAAGTGAGAGCCTCAAACCATTCGGAGTTTCTGGGCTGTGTGCTCCCAACTGTCTTAGGAATGGACCCAGTGGGGTATCTGGTGTCAGGGGGGTGCCTCTTCATGGCCACATACCCTCCACCCCCAGAGCCCAGTCTCTGCCCCCAAAGCAGGCTCTGGATTCTAGTGACCCAGCGGGGGGGGACCCTAAGAGATGTCTGGGCCTTCCTGGGCCAAGGGTGGACGTGCTGGAGGCTTGCCAGCCAGGGACAAGGAAACTCACACAAATATTCAATTACCTCCACTTTCAAGGTCATGGTACCCACATGGGCCTGTTCGTTCCAACATCCCCAACCAGTGCTGGCACCCCAGCCCCAGGGTGGAGGAACCCTCTTCTGAAGTCCTTCTCAACAGGCAGAGTGCCAGAGTGTGACCGCTAGGGGACAGGACAAGCGAGTCACTGGGTCTAGTCCACTGCACTGTCACCACCAACTCCCATGAACGCAGAGCCGTGCACACGCCAGGCCACACTCCCCGAGAATCATCTTTGAATCCTCCCAACGCCCCAGCACACCGGAGCTGCTGTCACCTAGACCTACAGATGGGCCAAGTGACAGTGAAAGGTGACACAGCCAGCAAGTCTGGGAGTGGGGCAGAGCTTCCATCCCTCTGGCCCTGGGTCACACTCTTAACCCACTTCAGCCCTCGGGAGAGAGGACCTGCGAGCAGGTGAGAAAAGAAGGAATTGTCAGTCCTTAAAATTCAGGAGTTTTACAACAAAACCTAGCTGTCCAGGTCCCTGAAACTGAGAGATCTGGCCTCACAGGGCCCACGTGACAACGGTGAGCCCAGTGGCAGTTGTCCCTTTAGGCAGGACTTCCGTCCACCATTCTCTGCAGCTCCCCGCTCCAAAACAGAGGATGCTGAGTTTGCCACCCTGAACCGTGCTCTGCTGGCCTCTGGAAGGCCCGGAGCAGTGGGATACATCCTGTCTGCTCCTCAGGCACACAAAGAGAAGGGGGCCTGTGGCACCCGTGGCACCCAGCCCCACCCCTAACCAAGCATCTTCACACGCACACATGCAGGCATGCACGCGACGCCTTTTAAAAAGCACAGAACGTGTCCTCGGCCTTGATCTCCTCTTCAGCACGTGTGCCATACAAGAGCCCAAGGCTGGCAGGAGTACAGTCTCCAAGACTCGGGGCGTCAGAGCTCTTTCTCTTTGCGCGGGACCCCAGGTGCCAAGCTGCTTGTCAACTTCTCTCCGGGTGATGACACCTGGAGAAAAGGCCACGCGGGCCCTCTGGCTTGGGGCCCCTACCCGTGCTCTCCCCTCCAACACTTCCTTATGGTTTAACAATTGATCAAACCATGGACGTTTAAAAACCCTGAGACGAGGTGGGGCTGGTACGCGGAGGTGGTGCCTGGGCACACCTGAGCTGGCCGCTCTGGGGTTACTGGGGCTCAAGTGCATCTCACCTTGTCCCGAAGTTAAGCCGCCCCCGCCATCCCGCCCCACCAGCCTCCTCTCCCAGGCAGCCTCACACACAGCTCCATCTCCCTCCCTCTCTTTCAAAGGGAGAGTGCATACATTTGCACAACTTATAGGGGAGAAAGTGTGTGTGTGTGCGCACTTTTTTCCTTTGTATTTGTCTCACACGCCCAGAAGAAGCTGTAACCATGCCCAACCTCGAGAGAGGCTGGCCGGAAAGGTAGAAAGGGGTAGCAGCTGAGTGTGTGAGCCCATACGTGTGCGTGTGTGTTGGCATGGGTGTGTGTGCACACGCATGTGTGTGCCTGTGTATGCGTGTGTGCACAAAAGCCATTAGTTATTCTGTGTCTTGACAAGCACCAAGCTCACCCCTGCCCGCAGGACGTGCTGGGCGGTGTAGCTGGCTTAACCCAGACTTCCTGGGAAGCCGTGGCCAACGGCCTGACCTGAGATCCAGTCAAAACTCAGCCTCCTACGGCACCTCAACCTAAAAGCCGGACAGTCAGAAAACATGTGGGTTAAAAGTCCCAGCTGAGAGGGTCCACGGGGGTAAGAGCTGGTGCCGGCTGGACATCCACAGTTTAACCGGAAACCTGAAATATCAGCTTTCAAGGGTGCCCGAGCCTTTCCTCCTAATAAATGCAAATCCAAGGCGAAAACTGGAAATTTCATCAAGAAGGAGCCCCAGTCCTCCCTGCATGGCACACAAGAGGCGCTCAATAAAGGCTAAGTGGATGAGTGGCAGGTGTCACCTTGGGCGTTTACAGGGACTGATTTTGGAAAGGAACTAAGGATCGTCTTCTCTCCACTGAGATCTGCCCTCCCACCCCCTCCAGCCCCCTTGGAAAAACCAGTAACTGATTAAAACGATGGTTCTCAGCCAGGGACAATGCGCCCCTCAGAGGGCATCTGGCAAAGTCTGGAGACATTTTTGGTTGTTGCAACTTGCTGCGGGGAGTACAACCCTATTCCTGACACCTAGAGGGTAGAGGCGGGGATGCTGCTAAGTAGCCAACACACAAGACGACCTTCCCTTCCCTCCCAACGGGGACGTATCTGGCCCAGGCGTCCTAGTGCCAAGGGTGACATACCCTGGATTCCAGTGTTACACATGCACAGCCCATGTGCCAGACAAGCCACCAGAAAATTGGGTTCCTATGAGTTTCTGAGTCTCTAGAGCGTGGGGATATTTGTTTGGAATCGGAGGAGAGGTCAGAGAAGAGGAATCCGAGGCTCAATGGCTCCGGTTGTGTTAAAAAACAAAGCCACCACCATAGACACTGTCCGCAGAGGTGCAGGGCGCAGCCAGGGCAGGGGCACCTCCCAGGACCCTCCAGAAATGCTGCCACGAGAGCCAACAGCTGTCTGGCCCTACAATTCGGTCTGTCCAGAAAGCACAGTTAGCATCTGTCTGCCCCCAACAGTCTCAAGCAGAAGCCAGAGGAGAAAGACAGGGGGTAATTGCTAAGAGATGCAGCAGAACTGAAAAGAGGTCAAAGAATGCCGAGAAAAATG
>NW_006774722.1:722344-724003 GCF_000442215.2 Lipotes vexillifer
AATGCCGAGAAAAATGCAAATGTGTGTGCCAAGAGGAATCCTTTCCTCAAAAGTTGCCACATCGAGCTCCCTGGCTGTCATCTCCGGTGGGCTGTCACTTGAGCTGGTTGTTTTCCATTCCAAGAACCCTGGCTCTTTTCCAGAATGGTGAATTTTTCCGTGGGGTGAGTTCTGAGAACAGCGAAGTCCCATCGGACAGCAGCCCACACCCCTCGACCTTCAGGAAAGATGGGGGCCCCTAGAGAGTCTTGGCAGTGTCTTGTCAAAGCGAAGACCATGCCACGGATCTGGCTCCCTCAGGGCCGACCCAGTTCCCATTCTTCCAGGTGCAAAGGAGATGTTGCTGATTTGCTCCAGCCCCCAAGTTCAAGGTGGACCTACTCTGGGGCCCCTGTTCCATTTTCAAGATGGTGTGTGCGTTCCATGAGAAATAACCCTGGGTCTGAGTCTAGCATTGCTTGGGGACCTGGGACAAAGCTTTCCATTGCCACTTCCCCTAGTCTATAAATCGAGGGTATGAACCCCGAGTTTGCCAACGGTCCACCCAGGTCTGATATTTGGGGCCGCTGAAGACCCACACCAAGGACCCAGCGCTATTCGAGGGGCAGGAAGCCGTTTCCCGCACTGATGCCTCCAGCCAGACTTTGGAGAGCAGAGGTCTCATCTTGAAAGACGGTAGAGTTTTTTTATTTCAACCATCATGGTCTCGTTTTTCAGATGAGGAAACTGAGGCCCAGGGGGCTTAACGGACCTACCAAGGGCGATCTCTTCTTTTCTAAAAGAAGAGCCACCTGGACACTGCCCTGCAGACCAACTCCAAATCCCACTTTAACGTTCTGCTTGAACCGCCAGCTCAGATCATGAGAAATGCACAGCGACCACTGCCCATTTCTTTTCTTCCTTCAATTTCCCCCCCCCTTCCTTCCTTATTTTTGTATAAAGAAACTCCAGGCCTTTAAAGCAGTCCTCATCAGACTGTTTCCGGGAAAGCTGATTAGCACTCGCAACAAACTGTTATATTATACCTGCGCTCTGAAGACCGCTTCCCTCCCTGCCCTGGGCTTTCTTCCAGGAAGTAGAGGGCCGTGTGTAAAAAATACACTGAGCACGATGACTAATGGGCCACCTCAGGGCCAGCTGGAGTGGGCCAGGGTTCCAGGCACTGATAACCTCAAGGGTCCCATTCAGATACTGAAGCACACCGGGCAAAACAGGCATCGGACTTCACGGCCTTTCGGTGTCGGCCAAAATACTGTCAGGGCTGATTAGCCCAAGAAGGCACAGAAATAAAAATGAATTTTTTAAAAAGTCCTGAACACAAAGAAAGAAGAGCAGAATGTCCGGCCATGCTCAGCCCTCATAATGGATAAGTTCCACCTGACAATGTGGACCGGGGTGTGGGGAGTTCCCTAAGGCAGTTTTACGGGAGGGGGAAATAAGGCACCAAGAGTACTCGAGCACCAATCCACTCAGCACCAGCGAGACTCTCCAAACATGTGCGAACATATTTTAATAATATCCTCCTGCATTTCATTAGCCTCCCGAGTTCACAAAGGGCCTTTGGGAAGCAATCTGGTTTAATGCAACTCAATTCCGCAAACGCTGGCTCTGGGCAGGTTCTCCTGGCATCTCGCTGGCCTGGCAAGAGGCAGCAGCGGG
>NW_006774722.1:724024-725367 GCF_000442215.2 Lipotes vexillifer
GGGGTGGTGGTGAGGGAGAGCAAGGCTTTCAATTCCAGGACTGGAGGGAGTGGGGACCGGCAGATGGAAGGACCCACCACCAACGCCAGCCAGCCTGCCCCAGCAGGGCCGGTCATGGGTTATTTTTACCCCTTGCGCCTCACTGTACAGGCTCAGGGGTCGAAAACTGTGGCAGCCGCCTGTGGAAACTGACTTATGAGTCACCCAGTGACTGCCCTCGCTCGGTGGCGGCTGCCTCTGGACTCCTGGTCCCAGATGGAGGAAGGCTGGCCCCAGCAGGGAAGGGCTGTGTGCCACCCTCGCCTGGGGAGATTAGGGGAGACCAAGGGGACACTGAAGCTCAGAGACAAGAGGTCTCCAAAGGGTAGGCTGGGGGAGGGGGTATAGGTTAGAAGGCAGTCCCCTGGGGGTGCCAGTCAAATGCCCATCCACCCCAGTGTTCACCTGGGTGGGCTATGTGTGACGGACGTCCAGGCTTATTTGTCTCAACTTCTCCGAGCACAGGGCGAGTCAGCGCCAAGCTTCAGACACTCCCCTCCCCACCCTTGGTCCACCTCCCCCTTTCAGAGCAAGGCAGTCCCAAATACAGACAGCCCCAAACTTTGACTCATTTGTAACCACCGTCCCAGCCAGACTGAGCCAAGCTGTCCAGACAGAGGCTATTTATAGGTGCGTCGGGGACACAGACAATCACACAATGACACACACTCAGGATCCACGTTCGCCAGACCCGCCAGCGCTGAGCCCTGCATTCAGACACCTGGACACAAATGGTCCCCAGACCCCCGGAGAGATGCACACACTCAAGAGAGGCACCCAGACCCAGACACAGAGAGACCCAGAGACCCACGAAGACTCGGGCACACACACTCCTGGGGCATCAGCCCGCGAGCCAGACACAGAGAGGGACGCCGAGACCTAGACCGAGACACCCAGACACGCACACTCCACAGACGTACGGAAACCCACTCACACAGACCGAGACCCACAGAGCCACGCACGCTCCAGACACACACCCGGAGCCCTAGGCACCGCGCAGGCCAGACAGTGTCTCACACGCCTGACACCCCCCCTGCCCCCAATCCAAAGTTGATAAAGAGCCGGCCTAATTGCTCCATCGCGACTGCCCTTTAGGGAAATAAAATGGAAACTTCACGGATCCACCCGCCCCAGCCCTCCCGCGCCGGGCGCCCCGCCGCCCTCTGCGCTGCTCGGCCCCGGGTCCGAGTCCTGGCGGGCGGGGCGCGGGGGCCGTGCCAGGCTCGCAGCGCCGCGGGACAAAGCCGGGACGGCCGCCAGCTGCCGCGAGCCGGGAGGGCGCGCCCCGGGCGCGGCGGGCGCAG
>NW_006774722.1:725377-726755 GCF_000442215.2 Lipotes vexillifer
CCGAGGGGGCGCGCACGGCCCAGGCCCCCGCCCGCACTTGCGCCTCGACTCGGGGTCCGAGCCTGACGGGGCCTCCGGGGAGGGGGGCGCGGGGTCACTCACTGATCTCCATGCTCTGGAACAAAGAGCGTTTGCAGTTGCACGTGCAGGAGACATTGGGCTGCCCGGCGGCGGCGGCGGCGGCGGTGCTGTTGACCCCCATCAAGCGGTGCATGGACGGCGCGGCGGCGCGGCGCGGGGCGCAGAGGGCTCGGGGGCGGCCGGGGGGGGCTCCGGCCGGCGCCCGGCGCTCGGGCCCCGCATGCAGGAGGCGCGCGGCGGGGAAGGCGCGCCCCGGCTCGCCGGGCTCGGGGCGCCGCCAAGTTCCCGGGGCGCCGCGGGACTCAGTGCTCGGGACCGCGCTCCCCTGCGCCCTCCGGCTGCCCCTCCGCAGCCCCGGGGGCGTCGGCAGTGCCCGCGGGTGGCGTCCGGGAAATGGGCTGGCAGCCGGGACGCGCGCTGCCGCCGGGGCTGAGCCTCCGCTGCTGGCTTCCCCCAGCCGAGCGCCTCCACCGCCGCCGCCGCCGCCGCCGCCGCCGCCGCCGCCTCCTCCTCATTCAAGTCCAAGGAGATCGGGTTTCGCTCCGAGACCGCGGTCGGAGGCAGGCAGACGGTCTGACGTCAGCGCTAGACGGGGCTGCCGGTTCCCACCGCGCGGGGGCCGGGGAGGGGGCGCGCGCTGCGCCAATCCCCGCCGAGGTTCCCCCGCACCCCTTCCCCGGGCCGCGGGGCGGGGTGACGGGGAAGGGGGCGGGCTCTTAAAGGGCCAGAGCAAGGCGGCCCGCGTAGACCCAGGACCCGCGCGGCGGAGGAAGGGCGCAGCGTCCCCTCCCCTACGGGGGTCAGTTAGGAAGCTCTGCCCGGCACAGACCAGGCCCGGGACAGCGGGATTGGGTCCCAGCCATTGCGGGTGCGTTCCTCCCAACCCCGTCCCCGGGGTCCTTGACCGACGCTCTGGGGGGGGGAAGCTTGCCCCCCACCCCCACCCCCAGAGAAGCACGATGTCCCTGGGACTCGGGGCAGGGGAAATTAAGGGAAGGGGGGAGCCCTCCAGGTTACCCATTACCTGATTTCGCAGTAAGCTCCCCGACTCCAGATCTGCAGCCCCAGGAGGCCCCAAGCCCACTGCGCCCCCCGCGCACTTTAACCCGACCGAGAGGAGGTAGACTGGGGAAAACTGGAACTCGCGTAGGCACGCCCCGGACAGCTCCGAGAAACGCCCGGGAGCCCTTATCATGTAAATACGTGTCCGGGACTCGTAACTTCCCAGCCGGCGGGGCCCGGAGCAAATCCACACCCAACGTCTGCTGCCCCAGGGGCCACCGGCTGGCGGGGGGGG
>NW_006774722.1:727065-733025 GCF_000442215.2 Lipotes vexillifer
CGGGAGTTCTAAAGACGGGGGAGGAAATGCGGGGGTGTACTTTTATTTCAAGTTTTAATTACAGAAGTGCTGCAAGAACACATTCTCCTGGAATTAAAAAGATATTAAAATATTACGTAAGAGGCCCCCCTCCCTGGCCCATCTCCACATCCTCTCAGCAATTCGGTGTGTCCTCTCCTAGACCCTGCCCGAAATCTCCATTTATCTAACAAGTACTTATTTACCGTGCGCCAGAAACGTACCAACATGAACGCAATCTGACGCCTACTCTGAGGGGCAGGAATATTATTATCCCCATTTTACAGACACGGAAAATGGCCAGGGGTGTCACTTGCTTAGGGTCACACAATGGAGGAGTCTAAGCTGAACCCAGGTCAGCTCCCCCGCCCAAATATTTTTAGTTCTTTAAATATCCACATATCCCTGTAATGCCTGGAGTTTTCCTAATGAGCAGAGAACACTTTTGCATTTGGGAGGGGTAGGTGTTAAAAGTTATTGGCATTTCCTTTTAATAGACTGGAACCAGAGCTGTATCTTGCAGAACTCACTGAATGGCAGCCCCAAAAGTGGTGAGGTCTCTTCCCCAAGGGGGCACAGTGATGCCTCTTGCTTTCTTAGGAGGGCAGGCCCAGAAACTTTTTCTAGAGGGTTCAAGCTCAGGAGTGATTGACTGGTGAGGGAGCAAGGCCCAGGGGCCAGGAAGGGGGGAAGCGCTCAGGACCTACGGTGGAGGGCGCCCCTGCCATGGGCTGGACAGTCTCAGCCCCTACCTTAAGGAGGGGTCGATCTCACCAGCAGGTCCAAGGAAGGAACAGGGGAGGTCTGGCTGCAATTTGACCTCAGCAGTTTGGAGAAAAAGCTGGAGAGTCAGGAACATGCCTTGGGGGGGGTCCCTGAAATTGTTATCAGGGCCTGGGGGTGACCTTGAATCCCACTCATTCCCCAAAGGAGACCACCAGCCTTGCCCCTCATTTCAGCCATTCCTTCATTCATTCAATCAACAGACTTTCACTGAGCTCTAGCTAGCCCTGAGTGCCAGGAATTCAGTGAGGCCAGGGGCAGCTCCTGCGCTCCTGAATTCTCTTGCAGCTGATCTGGCCTGTCTGGCAGCAAGAATCACACACCGTTGACTGTCTTGGAAATGAGGCAACATTTTACACAATTCAGGTTAAACTGCCAGCAGGCAAAAATAACCAGTTAATTCAGTGGATTAAAAAACAAACCCACTACATTGACCTCTGGTTCATCTGTCTGGAACAACAGCACTGGTCACATTTAATGAGCACCTACAATGTGACCCCACTGTTTTGATGGTGACACCTGGGACTAGTTAGCGGTCTCCGTCCTGGCTCCAAAGTTAGTTCTGCCTGGAGGCCTAATGCAGGGTCTCAGTATGGTGTTGGCAACGGCACCTCCAAGGACGAGCGGGACACAATCATGTGACCTTGCTGAGTATCTTCACTTCTCTGACCTCAGTTTCGTCCTCTTCAAAGTGGGGATGCTAAAGGTGCCTTTGCCTGGGGTGATTGTGAGGGGGTGAGGGGGGCAGTGCCTTGGAAGGGCATAAGAAGAGAGAGGGCTGAGTATATGTTAGCAGTTATGCTATTTAATCCTTATGGAACCCCGGCCGGGGAGGCTCTGGCATTATGTTGTTTTCACTTTTGCAGACGAGGATATTGACAGTTGGAAAGCCTTCCCACAATGACAGGGCCCCTGGCTGAGTGGGTAGCAGGAAAGGACAAAGATGCTTTGGAAGAAGCATACACTTGACTACCCACACTCCTGGGAGGCTTCACGTGTGCCTAGGGCTGCCAGATAAATGTGAATGTCAGATAAACCATGAACAATTTTTAGTATGTTTCTTGTGCAGTATTTGAGACATACTTATACTGGAAATTTATGTGTTGCTTACCTAAAATTTAATTTTAACTTGATGTCTTGTGTTTTTATTTGCTAAATCTGGCAACCCTATGTGTGCCAGGCATGACCCTATGTGGTGCTTGGGAGCGCAGTGATCGGGGGACAGAGCACGCTGTCAGGCTGGGCACGGGAAGAGGTGATGTGGACTGAGATGGGAGAGCTCACTCTGTTGGCAGTGCGGGTACTGGGAGGTGGCCCACCTCTGCTGGGCCAGCCGGAGTCCGTGGGAAGGAGACCGAAAGTCAGGGAAAGACATTTCCTTCCTTCGCTCAGTAAATGTTGTGCCTCTATTCAGTGCCAGGCTCTGTGCTGGGTACTAGACACAGGGCAGCAACCAAAACAAACTCCCTACCCTCCTGTGACATCGTGGGAGTCAGGAGAGACTAGAGACAGGCCCGAAAACCCGTAGCTAAACTAGGTTGCTTCAGACACGATAATGATGAGCTAGAGGTTGGGTTGCCGATCAGGGCAGCCCACTCCGAGGAGGTGGTGTTTCATTCAACTCATATTTACTGAGCATCTTCCTAGGGCCCTCCTGGGGCTCAGATTCTTGCGGGTGAGACAGACAGCAGATGTGTAAACATGTAAATCCAAGCGATGGTTTCAGGGGGACAAGAGTTGGAAAGAAACAAAGGGACCCGGCCTGGATGCAGCTGGAGCCCAAGGGGTCAGGTGGCCCCTCTGGGGAGGTGGGACAGCAGGGAGGGAGCCCCAGGCTGGGGGCAGCACATGGCCAGGCCAGAGCCCTTCGTGGAAGAGGAACTAAAGGAAATCTGGGACTTGGAATACATTTCCCAACCCGGTTACAGGTCGTGGGATTGTGAAATGGGTGTGTGTCCCCAGACGACCGCTGGCACAGGCCTTTCTGGGCCTCCAGACAGCACATGCTGCTGTCTGCCCCGAGCAGGGGTTGTATGTGCCACAGGGGGATCTTTAGATAGAAACGATGTGGTCCAGCCCCGTAAGGAGGCCTGGCCCCTGCCAGTACCTGCCGTCTGGGCTGCACTGCTGGCCGGCTTCACGGGTGTGCAGCCCAGGCAGATGCTAAGGCCCCAGGCTCCGAAGGTCCCCTTGCTTGGTTTGATGTTCTATTGTCACCACCTTGAAGTTCTTCATAATTAATAGTTTTTGAACAATGGGCCCTGCAAGTCCTGCAGATGGTCCCACTCAGGTGCCAGGCCCTCGTCGGCAGCCAGTCAGGGACCAGGGAAACCAGCGTGGGTTTTGGTTGTGGTCGCGGGTGGCTGGCCGTGTCCTGACTGTGCTCGCTGGGGCCTGCTTTGACAGCAGCCAGTGGGGACAAAGCAGATCCCGGCCTGTGAGGTCCAGCCCTACCCCCTCAACTCATGCCATCCCCAGGCCTGCGGGACAGAGCTGCCTTTTCAGAAACAGTCTCTGGTGGCCTTCTGCTGCCTCACCACTTTTGGAAACCCCTTCCGCTGAGTCACTTTTTCCCCCAGCTCCTCCAGCCCCCAGTGCTACTGGTGCTTTCATGGGCCTGTCGATCTCCCCAGGTTAGCATCTTTGGACTTTGTGTTTTCATTATTATTTTTGTCTTGTTTTGCTTTTAAACACTAGTAAGAGCTAATGTTTATCGGGCACTGCCTGTGTGCCAGGCCCTGTTCTAGTCACTTCGTATTTGTACATTTCATTATTCAACAAATATGCATCGGGATCCTATAGGGAGCCAGGGCTCAGCTCATTGGATCCCCACGTCAGCCCTGTGAGGTACAAGCTAATAACATTCCCATTGGACAGATGGGGATACTGAGGGTCCGGAACCCATGAACGAGGTGGAGCAGGCTATGAATGCGGAGCCCCAGAGCCCGTGGGCTGACCTCAGCAAACAGTGTTTCTGCTCCCCTGCACCATCCTCGCTGTCTCTGCCTGGGTCCGCCTCGCCTTTCCCGCTGCTGCTGGGCTCCACAGAGGCCTCCCCAGCTCCACCATTTGCCCCACTCCTTGGTGATTTCTGTCTGTGAAACCTCGCCTTCGAAGACCAAGAGCAGCTGACTTCTGCAGGGGCACCTCTGGGCTCCTGCTGCCCCCTAGATGACCTCGGCAGGCTGCCTCACCTCGAGGAAGCCACATCTCCTCTACTCCTCAGCGGGGCAGGAGCAGAATTTCATAGGGTGGGGTGGGGAGAGCGTTTCAAGGCCTCAACAGAGTGACCAGCAGCATCAGACACATGTCTGCGTGTTCACCGACTGTCTCCACTTGAGTGGTAATCCCACAGGGGCAGGACAGTCTGGCTTGTCCCCCTTGCATCCCTGGTGAGTGCACTGAGCAGGGCCTGGCATGCAGTGGGCACTTGGCAAACCTCCGTGGAGTAAATGAGTGGCACTCGCACACGTACACAAATAAGTCACACTTGGGGCCACCTTCCTGCCTGGCTGACAGTCCTGTCTTCCTGGCTGGCTCACTCCCTCCACTTCCGGGTCTCCAGGTGCTCTCCTAATGACCAGCTTCTAAGTACCCAGAAGCCAGAGACCTGGGCAGTGCCTACCAAGAACAAGTGCTTGCCTCGTACCAGAACCAGATCCAGAAGCCGTAACCATAAAGATGCGAGGAGTGTGTGTGTGTGTGTGTGTGTGTGTGTGTGTGCATATGTGTGTTGCACGTGTGTGGGCTGTATCCTGAGACACACTCGTGCTGTGGGGAGGGGTGTGTGTGTGTGTTGTGTGTTTTGCTTGTTGTGTTGTGCGTGTTTAGGTGCTGATGCAGGAGCTTAGCTCCTGGACAGATGTCACATGGTTGAGCTCTCCAGCAACAAGCAAAGGAGCCCTGCTAAACTGGTCACAGATGCCACCAGGGAGTCACCTCCTTCTCTCCTGTGTAGTTTCTCATGTCCATCAGGGAACTGGTTTCTACAGAGAAGGCAGGGCTTTGAGACCAAGGCAGGGAGATGAGGGGTGGACCAAAGGAAAGGACAGAAGGAAACATTTCAGCTAAATCCTGTCTTCTGACAGATGGGTAAACTGAGGCCCAGGCAGGGACAGGACCTGGCCAAGGTCAAGCTGCTGGAGAAACGCCAAGGTGAGCCAGCACCCTGCTCCTGACTCCCGGCGCAGGCCCTGCGGGGTCTTTGGTTACCTTAAGCAGCTTAGGATACAGACTTTCCTGCCACAGGCTGAGCCTGAGAGGGGTTTGGAAGATTCCAGATGTTCAGCTCATGTCTGAAAGACGTCCAGAAAGAACTGTTTGTCGTTGAAGCTGATTTCGTGGACCAGAAATGCTGGGACAGAAATGTTCTGTGTCTCTGTTCTCATGAACGATACATTTTACTGTTGTCAGAAGTGAGTAATAACGTAAAACTGGGATACCTGGTGGCATAAAGGCACTTGTGCCAGGCTGGGCGGTGGCACTCTGCTGCTGGGATTAGGGGGGCTGCTGAAGAAGGAAGTGGGTATGAGGGTACAGGCCAGGCTAGTCGCAGAGGGTGCAGGGAGGGCTGCGTCCGCCTGGCTGGGCTGGGCCAGTGACGGGCACCATACCTGGCACACAGAGACTGTTCCACACTGCAGCCGTGGCAAGCCAGGCTCTGCCTTTGTAGAGTTTACTCTCTGGGGGCTCAATCATTCAGTGATTGATTTCCCAGACGCTGAATTCTGCATGCCAAAACCTGGGGTCACACAAGTATAGGCCACCACTTCTAACTGCATGGCCTTGATTGGGAAAGTTACTTAATGACTCCAGGCCTCAGTTTCATCATCTTTAAAATGGAGACCATCAAGGAGCTTAGAGTGCTCTTGGGAGGATTGAATAAGAAAACTCCTGTAAGCAGGTAGCATAGGGCTTGGCTAGGAGGAAGGTCTTGAAAAAAGTTCATTATTGTTTTTACTGCATATGCTCTGTGCTGCAGGAGCTCCCTGTTCCATACAAAACACAAATGAACCCTAGAAATCCCCTCCTTCCCTTTGGAGAAGTTAGCCCAAATTGTAATTTTCAAATAAATTTGTGAGTTGCTTCAGACAGGAACTGTTGGAGTCCAGAGGAATGGGGCATCATGGTACCCCAACAGTCCCCCCCCCCCCCCCCCC
>NW_006774722.1:733042-737754 GCF_000442215.2 Lipotes vexillifer
CGCTCCGCGGCATGCGGGATCCTCCCAGACCGGGGCACGAACCCGCGTCCCCTGCATTGGCAGGGGGGCCCCCCCCCCCCCCCCCCCCCGCGCAGGGCTGTGGTACCCAGCATATGCTCTATGCCTTCTGCCTGCAGTCCCTGTGCCAGAGCTGGAGATACAACCTCGTCCTCTCTGCACAGAGAGCCCTGGGCTCAGATAAGGGGTTTGGGAACACAGAGTTGGCTTCAGAGGTGATGAAACTGGCGCAGCAGTTTTGAAAGAGGCGTGGGCTACACATGTCTCGTTCTCTGCTGTATCCACAGCTCCTAGCAGCGACTGGCAGGTATAATTGCTCAGTATGTACCTGCTGAATGAATGAAGGCAAGACAATTTTGCAATGTGCCTTAAAGGACGAGTGTCCTCATCCTCTGGTTCCATTTCTACAACATATTTTAAGGAAATAATCAGAGAACTGATTTTTAAGGACAAGAATATTTATTTTCATTTGGAAAAGCAAAATTCAATGAAATTAAGAAAAATATAGGGGATTGCTTGAATAAAGGTCAAAGATAATGCAACTATTTAAAAACATGTTTTCAAAGATTATTTGACGATACAGAGAGAAGTCCTTCATGAAGTAAATTTTAAAATAGGCTTCAGAACTGATCCAAATTTTGTACAAATAAAATTATATTATTAGAAAAGAAAATGAAATGATAACTGCCACAATGGTAACAGTGGTTAGTTTTGTGTAATGGATTAAATGAAACTTATATTTCTCTTATACTGTTTGTTGTTGCTTTTACAATGAACGTTAATAAAAAAAAAAAAATTAAAGGCTACTTAAAGGTGTCTCTGAAGCAACTTGCGCGTCTTCTCCCCTGCGGCTCCTTTAACTCCAGTCAAGACGCGGAAGAGGCGGGGGGTGCCAGACACCACTGACGTCAGAAGCAGCCCAAAATGACACAGCGGACACGCCAATCCCAAGTTTGCATTATGGGAGCAGCCACTCGATTGGACACAAGTGCGGGCGTCTTCGCCCAATGGCTGAAGAGGGGCAGGAGCCCGGCGGCAGCGTGGGTTTTAAATCCACATGGTGGCGGAAGGGCGGGGCGGCAGCGGTGGCCGCGCCTTTGGGGAGAGAGTCCTCTGCCCTGGAGGGTGTGCGTGGGTGCCATCCTCCACGCCTCCTGCGTCCTGGGCCAGGTGATCAGCCTCACCGCACCTGTTTGTATCAGCAGGTACCGTATAGGGTCTTGTGAGTACCCAGTGGCATTCGTTCATCGGACTGATGTTTGCTAGCCTCTGCTGTGTGCCAAGCAGGGCCTGGTGGGATAAGGTAGAACCCACGAGAGATACCCTGAGAATCCACGCTCCTGTGTAACGACCAGCAAGTGCCTTACCGTTACCTCCACCCTGCTGTGCTCTCTAGCGCTAACTCTGTACCTCTCCCAAGATGTGAGCTTCCCAGGGGAGTAAGTGACGGGGATACCGTGTGCCTTGTTGAAGGGTCTGCCCCATAGTTCATGTTCAACATGTACTTGTGGAATAATTATTTCAAAGACCGATTTTTAGCGCAGGGCTTGTCAGGTAGTAGATTTGATAAATGGTAGCTGATTGTGCAATAAAGAACAATAGCTAGTATTGATTAAACGCCTATTGTGTGCAAGGCGCTCTGGGCACTTGCCATGTATTACCTCATTTAATAGTCACAAGATTCAGGTCTTCCCTAATTTAAGAGTTACAACAAGCAGGTTAAGTACCATTATTATTCCCATTTCACAGATGTGGAAACCGAGGCAGAGGGAGGCCAGGTAACTTTTCCAAGATCCTGTAGCTAGGAGGTGGTGGGGTTAGATTCAAGAGACCTTGGTCTTAACCACTGCCTTATCCCAATATTTATCCAGTACTTGTTTTTCTTTTCCAAGAAAATTCTCATAAATCAGCCCTGTGCTCCTGGGAATTCAGAGAAAAGGGAGGAATCAGGTGGGTGTGGCACAGCCAGGTGAGCTGGAGTCCTGCCACCCACCACATTGCCCAGCTCTGCTGGGTAGCAGAGGTCAAAGAGGGGTGAACAGAGAGGCTGCCACTGGGGCGTGCCAGGCCCTGTGCTGGGCTGGGCCCGGTACCTTGATGGGCATGACAGATCCATCCCTGCCCTCATGGGGCTGGCAGTCTAAACCAGCAACGACTAACTGGTGACCTGTGGGCAGCCTGCGGAAGTGTTTTAGGTTCTGCCTGCCTAATGTTTACAATTTTTCTAAACTTTTTAGCATAAGTCGCCACAGTCCCCACCCCTCCCTGTCGTATCACACATGCCTACCTTTACTCAAGTGTCCCTGCCAGCACCTGAGTGTCTCTGTCCCCTGGTTTAACCATGAAGGAAGCCCCCAGGTGGGGCCAGGCACCTGAAGACCAGCCTCCTCAGGGGTGGCACTCAGGTAAGTGCTCTGGCATTCTTTACCTTGCCTCCTGTCTGCATTTAAAATCCCAGAATCTCCACCTTGAGCCCTGGAGTCCTGCACCTCCCAAAGCTGAAAGCCCCTCCACTGGCCCCTGATGTTGTGCAGCCCTCGCTGGAATATCTGAAAACTCTGGTGGTGGATGCCAACTCTGACTCATTTAAACCTGGATGCAAATCCCAGCTTCACTGCTAACCAGCTGAGTGATGCTCGACCATAAAAACTTGCTTCCATTTCCTCCTCTGCAGAATGGGGATAACAATAGTCCCTCCTCTCAGGGTTATTGTGAAGAGTCAGGTAATGCAGGGAAGATGCTCGGCACACAGCAGGCACTCATCAAACGGGCTGCTGATCTCTCTTTGGGAGGCACTGTCACCGGCAGGAAGTTCTTCCTTACGTCAAGCTGAGGTCCAGTTGCTCTATAACTTCCATAACTTCATGCTCTTGCCACCAAGAATGTGCTTCTGTTTCCATAGAATAGCCCTTCAGAAATTGAGGACCCAGCTACACATCACGGCTTCCCATTCAAGACCGGCTGCATAATTTGTGGAGCCCAGTGCAAGCTAAAAATGTAGGGCTCCTGGTTCAAAAATTAGTAAGAATGTCAAGGTGGTGACAGCAGAGTTCAGAGCCCCTTCTGAGGGCAGAGTCCCATGTGACTGCCCATGTCACACCCCGTGGATGGGCCCTGCTCCCATGGGTGGTCTTTGGCCCTGTAATGTCCTTCAGATCCGCATGTTGCTGGAAGAGGTCTGCCTGGACCAGGACGGAATGAGGAGGGTTTCCAGCTGGGCCCAGGAAAAGGCACCTTGCTGGCATGGTCTACACCTCCTCGGGAGTCCTGGTTCACAGATCCTACCCTGCCACCTGCCCTACAGCCGCTGGCGCTCTCTGTACTCGACTTTTCATCTGTCATTGTGAACATATATCTAGAGTAAAGTGCACAGATCCAAAATCTATAGCTGGATGACGTTTTATGTTGTATACACCTATGTAACCACCACCCACCAGTCTAGAAAGGTCCCTCCAGTCCCTTCCCGGTTACTACCCACCACACCCAGTTGCAGGTAGCCATCATTCTGCCTTCTTTCACCGCGGATTTGCTTCTCCTGTTCTTGAACATTATATAAACAGGATACTACAGTACGTGCTATTTTGTGTCTGACCTTTTCACTCACTGTTAACTCGGAGCCTCATCCTCATCGCTGTGCTTGTGGTTTGTTCCTTTGCGTTGCTCTGTAGCAGTCGTGGCACACCATGATTCTCCTGTGGATCCTCCTGTTCGTTTTGGTTGTTTCCAGCTGTCGGCTGTTGCAGGCAGGGCTGCCGCGGGCATTCTGGAACTATCTCAGCGTGCTCACCGTGCATGTGCACTCATTATCCTGGGGTCACTGCCAGGAGTGGGGCTTTGGGTCAGAGGTCGGCCTGTGTTTTGCTTTAGCGGATATTTGCCAGAGTCTCCAGAGGCGGTGGCACCAGTGTGAGTCTTGCTGGTGTTTCACAGCCTCGCCGACACTCACCATTGCCACTGTTTTAATTGCAGCTATTCTGGTGATGTCACTCTTGACTTTTGGAACTGACCTAAGGAAGCCGAGTGCCGCGACTCACACTTGCAGTTCCTTCCTGACCGCTGGCGAGACCTTGAACCCTGGACTTTCACACAGCAGCCCTGGAGCTCCCTCTCCCCCTTGGAGTCACTTGCAAATTTCACAAGCATGGACTTCATCTAACTGACTGATGAAACTCTGAACAGGACAGACCGCAGTGCAGGGAGAGCCCCAGCTTCCTCCTGGACACTTCTCTCCCCAGCTGGGTCTCGAGTCTTTGACTGATCTCTCCCGACGTGATCATCCTGCCCTTCATTTCCACACCTTGAGCAGGAAGGTATCCGATCTTTTTAAAGTCACACAATCTATTTAAGAACATCTTTGGAAGAGAGAAGAGGGGGCAGAACAGATGTTAAATGTACACAGTGATTGTAGGTTGCAGCCAAATGTATGAATGATTAAAATATGCAAAAGAATGCATCTCAGAAGCACAACAATAATAACACCCAGCCCTTATAGCACATTCACTATGGGAGGCCCTGTGCTGGGGGCCTGGAGCATCTCAACGTGAACTTCCCAGGGAGTTTGATTTTATTTTTTTTTAATTAAAAAAAATTTTATTGGAGTATAGTTGATTTACAATGTTGTGTTAGTTTCTGCTGTACAGCAAAGTGAATCAGTTGTACATATACATATATCAACTCTTTTGTTAGACTCTTTC
>NW_006774722.1:738009-738735 GCF_000442215.2 Lipotes vexillifer
AGGCCATTACAGAGTATTGAGTAGAGTTTCCTGTGCTATATAGTAGTTCCTTATTAGTTATCTATTTTATATATAGTAGTATGTATATGTCAGTCCCAATCCTGGGCAGGTTGATTTTATCACCCCATTTTACGGGTAGGAAAACTGAGGCTTGGAAGTTGTAGCTTGCCTGCGGTTCCACAGCTGGTGAAGAATGGATTTGAACCCGAGTCCATGTGTCCCCAGAGCCTCAGCTGTGGACCCTCCTCCCATACTGCTCCAGAGAAGACCTTCCTAAACGCTGGCTGGGTTCTGATAGACCCCAGTCAATAGCAGACATTGGGAACTGGCCACCCACTGGATGTGTCTTGCTTGATCTACAGAGCACTTTAAATTTTTAAAATTAGTTGCTTACTTAATGAGGAAATTTCACCTTAACAAATCTGCATTTCTGGCTGTTCCTGATAAACCAAAAGATCAGACCATACAGGGTGAGAGCTGAGTAGGTGCTGTGTCCTGGGGGTGAGGACCTCAGGCCTAGCTTGCCTCATTTTCCCCACTCTCCACTTTCCCAGCCTGGCCTGAGAGCATCACCACAGCCTCCCTGTCAGGTCTACTGATGGAAAATGGAAGTGACCTTTATTCCGAGTGGACCTTTGCCAGCTCCTGGGAATCACTTTCTTTTCTGGGCCTTTGAGGCAAGGCCTCTCACAGATCTGTTCTAGAATGTGACTGGGGGGGGGGGGG
>NW_006774722.1:738745-761105 GCF_000442215.2 Lipotes vexillifer
GGGATTCCAGGATAGCCATTTGATTAGGAAAACCAACCATGCACCTTGTTGAAAATCATGTCACTTGACCATCCACTCTTTGCAGATGCGATGAAATTAAGGATCTTGAGATGGGGCAGTTAGCCAGGGTTATTCAGGTGGGCCCAAGGCAATCACAGGTATCACAAGAGGCAGAGGGAGAGTTGATACACACAGAGAAGGTATGTGACCTCAGAGGCAGAGATCGGAGTGATTCGGACACAAGCCATGGACAGCGACAGCCACCAGAAGCTGGAAGAGGCAGGGATGCATTCGCCAGGAGGCTCTGGAGGGAGCGTGGCCCTGAGACACTGATTTCGGCCCTGTGATACTGATTGCAGACTTCTGGCCTCCAGAACTGTGAGAGTAAGAATTTCTGTTGTTTGAAGCTACAAGTTTGTGATAATTTGTTTGGGCAGCCCCAGGAACTGAATGTGGAAGGTCTGGAATGCTGTTTTTCCAATGTCTGGACCACACGGCTCCCCAGTCATCAGCCGCTGTGGGCAATGGTAAGGGAGATGCAAAAGGGTCCTTGTCTTTTTGGGGCTGCAAACAACCGAAATTTATTTTCTCACGTTTTTGGAGGCCAGAAGTCCAAAATCAGGGTGTCAGTAGTGTTGGTTCCTTCTAGGGGCTCTGAGGGGCCTCTCTTCCAGCTTCCGGTGGCTGCCGGCAACCCTTGGCATCCTTGGTTTATAGATGCCACGCCAATCTCTTCTGTCCTTCTTATAAGGACACCAGTCATTGGATTTAGGGCCCACCCTAATCTAGTAGGACCTCATCTTAGCTAAGGAGATCTGAAACAGCCTTATTTCCAAATATGGTCACATTCTGACACTCCAAGTGAACACGAATTTTGGGGCTGCCATTCAAAACCCGGTACCACCCTGTTCTCCAGGAGGTCTAGTCCTCGGTTTCTGAAATGGAACATAAGTTGCAGTAGATAGGCATGTATCATTCAGCGCTCCCTTTCCTGGAAAAAGTGTTCTCGAATCCACGGCGTGTTGATTGCTCCCTAGGAAAGCCTCTGTAAGTTTGCTTCGAAGAACTCAGGTACAGCCAAAACACCTACCAGAATTTCCCTGTTCCTTCATCTCATTTGTTCATCCACATTCAGGCCTCTGCTGATTTGGTTCGGAGCAAAACAGACGCAGTCTCTGACCTCATGCAGCCTGTGGTCCAGCGATCAGAAAGGACACCTGAGTCCCCTGACTCTGCTCGTGCCTCTGGGAGCAGATGTTGTCAGGGAAACAGGCAAAACCACAAATGCCCATCCTGGACCAGATTTCAACTCTTACCCGTTTTTCTCCTCACCCAAAGCCTGACAAAGCAATCCAATTCCAAACGTGTTGCCCCTGGATGAGAAGATCACATTTCTCCCACCTCAGGCTGAATCTCTGAGACAGATGAGGCCTCCTGCCAGCCAGGGCCTTAGGAGCGCTGGCTGAGGAGAGCCACCTGGCAGGGGCAGCTGCAATCTTTGGACGCTTCCTCTTGTATTTTCACATCCCTGCCTGTGGCACTCAAGCTGCCCATGACCTGCCCCGTCACCTGCCCTGCCTGGTTTCCTCCCACTGCTTCTTGCTCCGTACCCAAAGCTGCGTGACCTTGGACACGACACCTCCCGACCCACCCCAGCCCAGGGCCTTTGCTCTTGCTGTGCCCTCTGCTGAGAATGGTCTTCTCATGGCCAGTTCCGTCTTGTCGTTCAGGGCTCAGCTCAAGTGTCACCTCCTCTTGGAAGCCTCCCCCTGGCCTCCTGCTGTGTCCTACCCCATCGCCCTGTTTCTTTCCCTTGGGGCCCTAGCAAGAACCCCTGAGTACGAATGTATGTATTTGTTTGCTGTTCATGTTTTTGCCTCACAAACTATAAGCGCTGCGAAGACAGGGGCCTGTCTGGCTTGTTTGCTGCATGACCCCAGCTTCCTGCCTGGCACAGAGAAAGCTCAGCAGAGCTGCTGAATGAACATGTGTCAGATGAACTCGGGCCTTCTCCCCAGGAGGCAAACTGGCCTCGGAGACGTCCGAGCCTGCTGCGTTCTCCTGTGGGGTGGGTCATCAGGTGCCCCGTTCAGGGTGCCGTTTGCTTTGGCTGCTTTTGTGAGGTATCGGGGTTCAAAGTGACCGAGGCAGCCTGACTGGGGGATGGGAAACACCTATCTGAGGTCAGCAGGGCCGCAAGGGCCCCTCTGGCAGGACCAGCCTCACCTGTTAGTTCAGGAGCCAACCAACAGCCAAACTGCTTTCTTGGTTTGACATTTGGGGGACTTTTTTGGGTTCTGCAAGGACAGGTGGCCCAGGCTTCCTTCTCCTGGAGGGTCTGGTTCCTTCTGGGGAAGGTCTCAGTTGTTCAGTGTAGAAGCCACAGTGCGTCTGCCTGCGGGGCCCCTCAGCGCTCCTGGGTTCATGGCCAAGGACAGCCTGGCACTCTGGCCTGTGGGTCCTGACATCTTTAGTCAAATGGACTCGGGAGGGAGGGAGAGAGAAGGGCAGATGGCGTCATGGAAAGAGCATGGGGTCTGCAGTTGGGCGGGCTGGCTTACAGCCACAGCAATAATGACAGTGAATTCAGTCTGAGTTCCTGCGACGTGCTAAGCACCGTTCTCAGGTCTCTACCTGCATTATTTCACAAGATCCTTACATGAATCCTGCAACGTGGGCCTCCGTAGGGTCCTCATTTTACAGACACGGGATCTGATTAATGGAAGGACTCAGATTTGGGATTAGAAGATAGGACAGGGCTGGGGGGAGGATATGAAGGCAGCAACAACAACTCCAGCAGTAATAGTGACACCCACGATGCTGCAGCCCCAGCCAGGGTAGCGGCCACTGACGAGCCTGGCTCTGAGCCGAGCCCTGTGTGAAGAGCTGCCTGCAGCTCCTTTCTACAGCCTTCCAGCAGTTTCCCGCGGGCAGCACAGCACAAGGTGCAGGGTGCTGTTAGGGATAAGTCTGCCAGCTTGCTGAACAGCCCTGGGCGGCGGTTATTTTTATCTCCATTTTGCAGATGACAGAACTGAGGCTCAGAGAAATGAATTTGTCCAGTGACTGTCCCTCTCAGGGCTAGGGACTGCTTCTGGTCTGGGATGACATTTCCATCAGGCCACTGTGAAATGAGACCAACAGGGAGATGTGTGAACTTTTTGCAGAGATAGTCTGCTTTCCATTTTGTTGATATTAAAGAGTTCTTTCTCCGATGAGATGAGTTGACTGCAGAAAGTAACTTGCAAAACGTTCTTTGTTGGCAATTTAAAATTTACTAAGCAGGGGGGCTTCCCTGGTGGCGCAGTGGTTGAGAATCTGCCTGCCGATGCAGGGGACAGGGGTTCGAGCCCTGGTCTGGGAGGATCCCACATGCCGCGGAGCAACTGGGCCCGTGAGCCACAACTACTGAGCCTGCGCGTCTGGAGCCTGTGCTCCACAACAAGAGAGGCCGCGATAGTGAGAGGCCCCGCGCACCGCGATGAGGAGTGGCCCCTGCTTGCCACAACTAGAGAAAGCCCTCACACAGAAACGAAGACCCAACACAGCTCAGTTGTTCAGTGTAGAAGCCACAGTGCGTCTGCCTGCGGGGCCCCTCAGCGCTCCTGGGTTCATGGCCAAGGACAGCCTGGCACTCTGGCCTGTGGGTCCTGACATCTTTAGTCAAATGGACTCGGGAGGGAGGGAGAGAGAAGGGCAGATGGCGTCATGGAAAGAGCATGGGGTCTGCAGTTGGGCGGGCTGGCTTACAGCCACAGCAATAATGACAGTGAATTCAGTCTGAGTTCCTGCGACGTGCTAAGCACCGTTCTCAGGTCTCTACCTGCATTATTTCACAAGATCCTTACATGAATCCTGCAACGTGGGCCTCCGTAGGGTCCTCATTTTACAGACACGGGATCTGATTAATGGAAGGACTCAGATTTGGGATTAGAAGATAGGACAGGGCTGGGGGGAGGATATGAAGGCAGCAACAACAACTCCAGCAGTAATAGTGACACCCACGATGCTGCAGCCCCAGCCAGGGTAGCGGCCACTGACGAGCCTGGCTCTGAGCCGAGCCCTGTGTGAAGAGCTGCCTGCAGCTCCTTTCTACAGCCTTCCAGCAGTTTCCCGCGGGCAGCACAGCACAAGGTGCAGGGTGCTGTTAGGGATAAGTCTGCCAGCTTGCTGAACAGCCCTGGGCGGCGGTTATTTTTATCTCCATTTTGCAGATGACAGAACTGAGGCTCAGAGAAATGAATTTGTCCAGTGACTGTCCCTCTCAGGGCTAGGGACTGCTTCTGGTCTGGGATGACATTTCCATCAGGCCACTGTGAAATGAGACCAACAGGGAGATGTGTGAACTTTTTGCAGAGATAGTCTGCTTTCCATTTTGTTGATATTAAAGAGTTCTTTCTCCGATGAGATGAGTTGACTGCAGAAAGTAACTTGCAAAACGTTCTTTGTTGGCAATTTAAAATTTACTAAGCAGGGGGGCTTCCCTGGTGGCGCAGTGGTTGAGAATCTGCCTGCCGATGCAGGGGACAGGGGTTCGAGCCCTGGTCTGGGAGGATCCCACATGCCGCGGAGCAACTGGGCCCGTGAGCCACAACTACTGAGCCTGCGCGTCTGGAGCCTGTGCTCCACAACAAGAGAGGCCGCGATAGTGAGAGGCCCCGCGCACCGCGATGAGGAGTGGCCCCTGCTTGCCACAACTAGAGAAAGCCCTCACACAGAAACGAAGACCCAACACAGCTAAAAATAAATTAATAAATTAAAAAAAAAAATTACTAAGCAGGGACTTCCCTGGCGGTCCATTGGTTAAGACTCCGCACTACCATTGCAGGGGTATGGGTTTGATCCCTGGTCGGGGAGCTAAGATCCTGCACCCAAATAAATAAATAAACAATAAAATTTACTAACCTATGGCGGTCTCTTCACATGCCCTTTAAAAAAGTATACTAGCCCATGAGTTCTGCCCATGGGGGAGCCCACCTCTCCAGGTCACCCCACCCAAGTACCCAGGTCTGGGTGGATCCATAAGGCTCTGCCACCCATTAGCCCAGAAACACCTTTCCCACCTTTCTTGGCCTCATCAGGAGCACAGGATATTGCAAGGACCCACCCTGGCAAGTTATGGAGAAGCTGGGATGAGGTGAGCTTGGAAAAAAATCCCATTTCCTGGCTTCACGCTAGTGCAATTTCAGGATCCAGGTGCCTGAGGGTAGTTTTAGAGATGCTGAAATTGACCCATCGAAGAGGAACTCAGAGGGAGGGGAGAAGCAAGTATGTTTGTCCTAAAGGAGCACCTGTGGGGTGGAGACTGTGGGGATAAATGTGGAAGGAGAGAGCTTACATTTCCAGTTTAAAAAAAAAAAAAAAAACCCTTAAGAAAATATCGATATACGTGCACAACTGGGTGAAATGTCCCCATGCTGGAAATAAATAAGAATATTTATTCTTATTCAGAGCACCATGGTGGGCTCTGGGGAAATACCAGGCTGGGGGAAGCCATGGGGGGGGGGGTTTGAAATGGTCAGCCCCTGGGTGGGGGCAGCTTGCTGGGTGCCTGGGTCTCACCACAGCTTCACTTGTCTGAAACTGGATCACCTCAACCCCCTCCGTGGGGCTGGTTTCCTGAGAGCTGGACCCGCCCAGCTAAGGTCCTGGGGCAAATTGCTTCATATCTCTGGACTCAGTTAGCTCATCTGTAAAATGGGTGGGAAAATAAAAATGATTCCCTGGGCTATAGAGGTGTGAGGCTGAGATTCAGTGCTGGTTCCCCTCCCCTGGAGGGAAGGAGTGGACCGCATTTCCTGTGTGGCCATTCCTGGCACTCTGCACAGGGGTCAGGGGGCACACGGGCCCCTCACTGAGGAGGAGGGGGCAGCTTCCGGTGTCAATTCACAGGATCCGAGTTGTGGTCTAGACTCAGGCTTCAATTGGCAGCTGCGGGGCCTCTCCTCCTGGGGGTGTTAAGAGGTGAAAATGTGGTCCCCTCTGTGCCCCTGATTTGTAAATAAGAGATTTTGTTGTGTTTCTCGCTGTATCCCAGAGTCTGGCTGTGTACGCCAGTGCCTGGCGCATCGTAGATGCTCAATAAAATAACGCGAGTTAAAAATTCACTGTGGTTCCTCTAGACCAGGGGCGGCAAACTAACTACACAGCCCGTGGCCAAATCCAGCCTGCCACCTGTATTTGAGCTGAGAGTGGTATTTACATTTTTAAAAGGTTAAAAGACAAAAAGAGAAATATTCTATGACACATGAAAACTCTGAAATTCAAGCCTCTGTGTCCATCGATAAAGTTTTATTGGAACACAGACATGCCCATCATTTACGAGTCATCTGTGGCAGCTTTCCTGCTACAAGGACAGGGGTAAGTAGTTGTGACAAACCTCAGGGCCTGCGTGGCCGAATACATTTACTCTCTGGCCCTTTAAGAGACAAGTTTGCCGACCCCTGGTCTAGACATTGGGTCTCAACTTCCACTGAACACTGGGGGAACTTTAATAACGCTGAGCCCCAGGGCCCAGCCTCAGATCCCGACTGGTCCAGGGAGTGGCCTGGGCATAGGGATGTTTTTTGTTTGTTTGTTTTTTGTTTGTTTTTTTTGCGGTACGCGGGCCTCTCACCGTTGTGGCCTCTCCCGTTGCGGAGCACAGGCTCTGGACGCGCAGGCTCAGCGGCCACGGCTCACGGGCCCAGCTGCTCCGAGGCATGTGGGATCTTCCCGGACCGGGGCACGAACCCGCGTCCCCTGCATCGGCAGGCGGACTCTCAACCACTGCGCCACCAGGGGAGCCCTGGGGATGTTTAAGAGCCCCCAGAAGGTTCTGATGGGCAGCCAGGGCTGAGAGCACTGCTTTAGGCGCTGGCCGTTAATTACTACTCCTCTTTTTTGCTGTCGATACAGCGCAGAGCGTGCATAGAGAATCAGAACGCCACGGGAAGACCAGGGCCAGATCCCCAGGGAGAGACTGAGCTCTGGGGCAGGGGGCAGGGCAGGCCTGTCTGAGGAACATCTCCCTGGGCTCCAGCCAGGGTGGGCACGGGGGGATGCCGGCTCAGGGGTGCGCCTCCTTGGCTGGCCAAGAGCACATCTAATGGTGCCCCCTCTCCACGTGCTGCATGCTGGCCGCCTGTGCCGGCTATTCTGGAAGTGATGAAAGTGGCTTCTAGATTTAGGGCCTCACTCTGTGCCAACACCCCGGACCGCCTTATGAGGTGGGAACATCTTCCCTTTTGCTGAACAGAGAAGGCAACTTCTCAGAGGCTGGGGGAGGTCAAATGATACATTGACAAGCTGTCCTAGGGTCAGGATTTGAATCCAGACCAGTCTGGCTGCAGGGGCCACCTCGTCAGGCACTGCACTGTCCTGCCATCAGGATGAAGAGAGAGTGAGGCACTCGTCTGTCCCAGGAGCCTGGGGTGTCTGGTTTTTAAAATGACGAGCGATCCTGACAGCAGCGGTGGCAGCGACAATGTCCCGTGGCTTCTTTCTTGCAATTCTTTTATTTTTGGCCTGAGACAGCTAATGCGTGGCCAACGTATCCAGGGAAACCAGGATGCTTGGAGCAAGCTGTACCAAATCTCCATGCTAAAACCATCAGACGGCTAATTCGGGCCTCTCCAGTTATTTATTTATTTTTAGACCCCTGTGTATCATTTTACACATCCTCCTGACAAACTCGACCGTCAGACACACGCGTTCAGGGCATGTGACAATGTGCCTGTTCTTTTTGGGGTGTGGGGGGGGGTTGGTGCTCTCTGTTCCTCGTTTGTGAGCTTCCCAAGGGAGGTGTGAGCTGGCCTAGGTCTCCCTCTGCTGCGTCTTCTCACCCCACAGCGGCAGACCCAGAATTTCAACCCCTGGAGGTCTACCTCTAGACTGGGATTTATCGGTGTTGTCGCTATTGACATTTGGGGCCAGAAAACTCTCTGTCCTGGGGGGCGCACCACCTCTCCCCCATTCCTTGATCCATGAGTCTGGGATCCCTCTGATACCTCCCTTCTGTCCCTTACCCACCACGTCCCATCTATTGGCAGATCCTGGGGTTTTACCTCTGTTTTAAACAATAACTTTATTGAGGCATTGTTGACAAACAATGAACTACACGTAGTTGAAATGTGCGAGTTGACCAGTTTTGACCTAGGGACACACCCACGAAACCATCCTCGCAATCAAGATACGGAACATCTCTGTCACTACCCAGAAGTTTCCCTGTGCCCCCGGCCATCTCTCTCGCCCCCTCCCACAAAGCAGCCACTGATCTGCTTCTATCACCATAGATTACTTTGCATTTTCTAGAGTTTTATATAAATGGAATCATACAGTATGTGCTTTTTTGGGTCTGGCTTTTTTCACTCAACATAATTAGCCTGAGATTTGGGCATGTCGCAGTGTGTAGCGATAGTTCATTGCTTTTTATCTTTGCGTAGTATTCCGTCGTGTGGATAGACCCTAGCTCCATTCACCTGCCTATCAACCTACCTCTTTTTTACAATGAGATTATTTACTGACGTATAATATACATACAGCAAAGTGCACAAATCCTGTGTGACCAGATGGGTGAATTTTCATGGTGGACATGCCCTTGCAACTAACATCCAGATAGAGATGCAGGACGAGAGCAGCAGCTCGGAAACCCCGTGCCCGTTCGAGTCCCTGCCTCCCATCAAAGGGGGCCCCCAGGGCTTCCCTGGTGGCGCAGTGGTTGAGAATCTGCCTGCCAATGCAGACGACACAGGTTCGAGCCCTGGTCTGGGAAGATCCCACATGCCATGGAGCAACTGGGCCTGTGAGCCACAATTACTGAGCCTGCGCGTCTGGAGCCTGTGCTCCGCAACAACAGAGGCCGCAATAGTGAGAGGCCTGTGCACCGCGATGAAGAGTGACCCCCACTTGCCACAACTAGAGAAAGCCCATGCACAGAAATGAAGACCCAACACAGCCATAAATAAATAAATAAATAAATACATTGTGTATTATTTAAAAAAAAAAAAAAAAAAAAGGGGGCCCCCAGCCTGTTTCTAACAGGTAGATTAAGCTGATGGTTCTGGAGCTTCATGTGAACGGATCATACAAGATGTTCTTTTCTGTGTATCTGGCTTCTTCACTCCACATTATGATTGGAGCGTCGTCCTTGTCTTGTGTCGGCGGTTTGTTCTTCTGTTGCTGAGTAGCCCTCCGATGTGTGTTTATCCCTTCTCCTGTGAGGCACGCGGGAGCTGTTTCCAGTATTTGGCCATATGAATAATGCATCTATGGACAGTTTTGCACGTATGAATCTCTTTCCTCCCTCCGTCCCTCCCTCCGTCCCTCCCTCCCTCCTTCCTTTCCTCCTCCTTCCCCCTTTTTTTCTCTCTTTCTCTCTGCCTCTTAGGCCGTCTTAGGCCGTGACCCACTTGAGGGATGAAACTATATCTTACTTACCTTTGTAGCTTGGTGCCAAGAGTTGCAGGCCCTGGGCTATGCTATGCGGAGGGTGGGCTGTCTCCATTGGACGGGAGAGCATCACGTGTGAAGGGACCAGCCCTTGCTGTTGGGGCCAGGAGTCCTGGAGGTGGGTCCTGGGTGTATTCTGACCCAGGAGAGCTGAAATGCAGGGCAGGGCGCTTCAATTTAGGGCCAGAGATATGGTGCTGAACATCTGGGGTTACGAAAGAGGAACTTGGGGTTAGGTCCTTGTCTTCACCTATCTGGTCTTGTAGGGTTGTTCGCAGGGTGTCCCTGGGTTTGCCGTGCAGGCCTTTCCAGCAGAAGGTACGGGTATATGCCCAGCTCTCTACCGATGACGTCCGCGGTAGGGGCACCAGATAAAAGAAAGGACATCCAGTACATTCACATTTCCGTTCAACAATAAATAATTTACTAGTATAAATATGCTCCAAATATTACAGAGGACATACTTATACTACAAAATTCTTCATTGTTCCACTGAAATCCAAACTTGACTGGGCATTGTGTATTTTATTTCCTAAGTCAGACACCGCTATCTAGCAAAGCTGATTTGGGTGAATGAATTACCGAGTATGTTTTAGTTCTCTATTACTGCATAACGAATCACCATAAACTTCACAGTGTAAAACATATCCACATTCACTCTGTAATGTATAAAATAGATAACTAACAAGGATATATTGTTGTCCAGGGAATGACAGCCATTAGCTTGTAATAACTTTTAATGGCGTGTAATCTGTAAAAACACTGAACCACGATGCTGTACACCTGAAACTAATATAATATTTGTAAGTCAACTATACTTAAGAAAACAATCCACATTCATCATCTCACAGTTGCTGTGGGTCAGGACACCAGGCATGGCTTAGCTGGCCTCTGCTTCAGGATCTCACCTGGCTGAGATCAAGGTGCTAACTGGGGCGGTTGGTCTCACTTGAAATCAGGGTGTGAGGCTTGAAAAGAATCAGCTTCCACACTCCCTCAGGCTCTTGGTGGAAGTGATTCCCTTGTGGCTGTGGGACTCATGGCCATTTGATTCTTCAAAGGCAGCAAGGAAGCCAAGCGTCCAGAGGGAGGCTGGCAGCAAGACGGTCCTGACAGCATAACGTAAGCGTGGGAGTGGCACGCCATCAGCTTTGCCGTGTGCCGTGAGGTGACACCCCATAGCCTTGACTGTCACTGGGGAAATGGTTGAACACGCGTGATCCCTCCATACTCTAGAGCAAGGGCAGCGATCACAGAGAAGGCTTTGATTCCTATCTGTAGGTCTAGAGAGGTGCCCACGATTCATCTTGAAGTATAGAAAGCAAGTTGTACATTTTTCCAAATGAAAAGAGCTAAATCGGTTTTTGCATCTCCACCCGCCCCCAATTATAAAAGCAATACATGCTCATGGCAAAAAATAGAGAAAACAGAAAATTATAAGGAGAAAGAAAGTGGAAAGAATCCAGAATCTTACTGCCCAGAAACAAACACCACTAACATTTTGATGCATTTTCTTCCAATCTCATTTCTATGCATATTTGCACACATGGGGATATATATGTATTTAATATATATATTTAAATACATATTGAAGCAAAAATAGACTTGCACTACGAGTGCTGTTGAGTGGCTTGCTTTTTTCGACTTCGCTGTCACAGCTTTCCATGCTAATGAACATAGATTTCTCATCATCTTTCATGGTGGCGGAGCATCCAGGTTTGGGTGTAGCATTTGTGATTTGAGCAATCCCCGGTGGATGGACATTTAGGTTGTTTCTGGTTTTTCATTACAGTGTACGTGATGCTGCAGAGAGCACCCCTGAACATCATCCTCTGTGTAATTGTCTGATTTTTGCCTTGGGATAAATTCCCATCGGTGGAATTGGTGCCTGAAAGAGAGTTCCGAAGAGGCGGTGCCTCGTGTGCATACGATTATAACAGTGGGTCCTGGAATCAAGGGCATGAGGGCGAATCTGGGCTCTTCCCTTCACCAGCCATTTTATCTGGGACACGTTCCTTAACCTCTCGGTGCCTCTGTCTCCTCATTTCTAAAGTGGGAATCAGAACTGAATGCACCTCCTGGAGCTGCTGGGAGGGGTCCATGAGTTGGAAAGTGCTTAGGACTGCTGTTGGCTGGCCCCTCGGGGAAGCCAGGACAGCTTGGATTTGCTATTGGGAAGGGATTCTGGGGACCTCAGTACCTGCTGAGAAGTGGAGAATCATGATGACATAGTGACAGCTCACACTGTGCGTATACCCCACACGGGGCACTGTTCTAACCCTTACGGACTCATCTAATGCCCAGAAGAACCCAGGAGCTGGGCACTGGTTCCCATTTACAGCTGAGGAAGATGAACGACAGAGAGGGGCACTCAGACTCTGCAGTGGTGTGGTTCTGGAGCCCCAGTGTCCACCATGGAGGATCTCTTATCACGATGCTGGAGGGGGGTGCGAGGGTTAGAGGGAAGAACCCCGGTGGTCAGAGGAGCCTGGGTTCAAATTCCGGCTCCGCCTTTTTACGGGGGCTGAGCGCTGAGTGGCTGAATGAGCGCTCATCGAAGGGGTGATGGAGGTGGGAAGAGACAGACAGCAAAGGAGCAAACAAGCAAATGACACCAAGTGATGGCAGATCCTGGCACTCCTGGGGAGATAAGGGAACAGGAGGAGGGGAGGGATCCGCTTTGGATTTGCAGGTCTGGGAGGGCTTCCCTGGGGTTGAGGCCTCTGTGCTGAGGCCAGAAAGACCAGACGTGAAGGAGCTCTTTTTGGAAAGAGGCTGGGGTGCGAGGAACAGTCCGGCCCGTTAAGGACAAGACCTTGGTGAGTCTGAGAAACTAGAGAGGCATGTTCTGGAGCAAGAGGAAGGAGGGAACACGTGCTCTTCGCATCACTGTTTTAACTCAGAGGAAACCAAAGCACAGGGAGATACGTGGCTTGTCCAAGTTCATAGGGCTGGGCTTCCAGCACAGATGGTCCTCTGCCCGAGTCTGCGCCCTTAACGAGTCCTGTCTGAATACTTGAGAGAAGCCCAAATCCTGATTTTTATGGGAAATGTCCTGATATGTACATTTTAGCAACCGGTTTTAAAAAAATTAAAATAAGTTATACAGAGATCCGAATACATTTGGTGGCAAGACCAAGTGTAATCTGCCATCCCCTCTCTGAACCTCTGCCCCCTAAGCTAACAGTGCAGACGACACTGGTCCCTACCTTGTAGGATTGTTACAGGTCGGTCATGGTTATCTGAGTGAGAGCTCCAGGAGGGGGCTGTGTCCTGCAGCCCAGGCTGAGTTTCCACTCATGAAATATGGTCCCTATGGCCTTACTCCCCACCACCTTGTCGGTGACCTTGAAGAGGTCAAGTTCGTAGAATAGCCCTGCTTTTGTTCAGAAAACAAGAGTGGAAATGATTGATCCCTCAATGTGCTTTCAGCCTTCACTTTGCCCAGGGGTGTGCTTCATGCATTTAAAATACTCCTTGGTAACAGTTCAAGGGGTGCCTCCTGCATCACCCAGCAATCCCAGTGGGAGGCATGCATCCTCCTGCCACAGACGCCCAGGGACCTGGGTGTGAGACCTGGAAGCATCGTTTGAGAAGTCAAACTTGGAAATGACCTAAATGCCCTACAGAAGGGAACTGAGTACGCAACAGTACAGCTGCATGGGGATACCGGGGAGCTATCCACAAGGGCGGGGCTGGAGTCGGGCTCTGCAAACTGCAGCCTGAGGGCTAGGGATGGTGCTCTGCTTATTTTTGTAAATAAAGTTTTATTGGAACACACCATTTATTTACATATTTTCTATGGCTACTTTCAAGCTATAATGGCAGAGTTGAGTAGCTGCCATGGAGACCAGATGGCCTGCAAAGCCTACAGTATTTACTATTTGACCATTTTCAGAAAAACTGCTACATCAATACACATCAGGGTGGAAGGCTCTCCAGGATTTACTGTCACATGAGAAAAATACCTAAATAGGGGTGGAGATGTACCACAGCATAAATAGGAGGATTTCAGTTCTGGAAAGAACAGTGAAAGAACAATGAAACAAAAAAATTCTAGAAATATGCATGCAGATGTATTTTATAGGTGCACTAAAGTCTGAAAGGGTACACCCCAATCTGCTGACAATGTTACCTCTGGGATTTAAGAGGTCGTGTACTTTACTGAGCGTTAAGTAGGTACTAAGCACTGTGCTGAAGACAGAGTCTCTCACTTAATTTTACAACATGACCAGGAGGTAGCCGCTCTCCTGAAGCCCTTTTTACAGATGAGCAAATGAAGGCACAGAGAGGTGAAGTCACTTGGCCAAGGGCACACAGCTCTCAAGTAGCAGAGCTGGGATTCGAGTGCGGAGGAGATGGGCAAACAGTTTTTACTTTACAAAAGTGTATATCGTTGGGCAAAGCATGCGAAAAATACAAACGTGATGTGGTTCACACAATTCCAATCACGTACCCTTTTGATCTCAGGCCCTCTCCTACCTCCCAGGGTGTTCTTCTGAGTCGGGCTCGTGGGTGATTTTTTTCGGAAGGTCTCCTGGCCTGCTCTAGTGAAGGGGAATGACTGGGAAGCAGCTGGGTAGGGGACAGATTCTGAGACACCAGGTAGCAGCCCCGCCCCCCCTTTTAGTTTGGGACCTGCCAAGCTGAGGACACATGTTTGCAGGGAAGCTGAACACTCAACAGTTCTGCTCGGATTTTCCAAGGCATTGCGTTTCATGAGCGCTATCAAATGGTGACATTTTGGAGTACAAGTGGTGGGGTTGTTGTTAATACTGATTTAATGGTGCTAAAATGATTAAGCATGGCAGGCTTTTAAACAATGAGGTTCATAAAAGGTGTTAATAACCTCTTAAGTGCCTGGATAATATTCCCGCCTATCATAAACTGCTCCCAATTAGGTCTCTTTGCTTCTCTTTACCCAAGGAATGAGTGAGGAGTTGGCTGGAGGGCTAGATGGAGCCTTCTGGGGCAGAGAGGAGGTGTGCCCATTTGGGAAAAATAAGTAGCAAGGGCCGGGAGGTATGCATGCACATTCATACCTGACATGGGAGAGATTTTCAGGGAGAGGAATCTGGTCAAGGAACCACCAAGGATATGGTTACGGGGGCGGGGGTGTGGGCTCTGGGGTCCAAGAGGCCACATCCTCTTGGATAGATGCACAATGAAGCTGCATCCATTGGGCTGCGCTCAGCCGCCAAACCCAGACGGCGGCACTGGAGTGCTGAGGGTTAGCACCTGGGCCGCTGCATTAGAAGCTGACTCTGCTGTACACTCGCGTCGCCGTCAGTGTGGGCAGCTGGCCTTCCTCTGTGTGTGCACGAGTGCAAAATGCAAACGCCCAACCCCTCGTTCCTAGGTTCTTAAGAATTTCAAGATGGCAATAACCTCTCCCAGCCAGGGGCCTATGTGACTGGGCAGATTTCTTTCCCCTGACTCTGCTCCCCGCTCTGTGTCCTTAGTCTCCCCACCTATAAAACAGCCTGAGACAAATATGTAATTTAAAATTTAGTAATCACATTAGAAAAGTAAAAAGAAACAGGTGACATTAATTTTAACGATATACTTAAAATTATGTATAACCTGATATATCCAAAATCTTATCATTCTGACATGTAAGCAAATAAAAGAATTATCATTGAGATATTTTATACTTCTTTTTCATATCAACCAGTGGAAACCCAGCAAGTATTTTACACTGACGGTTCATCTCATTTTGGACCAGCCACGTTTCAAATCTCACAGGGCTTGTAGCATTGGACCACGCAGATCCAGGCAAAGGGGCCCCCATGGCGCCTGGAACAAGGCAAGTGCTCATCGACTTCAGACCAGGGTCCATTTCTTCCTGTGCCTTGGTATCTTCAGTCACCGAGTGGTCACCGCAACAGGAGTCTGGCGGGGCTGTTGGCGATGCAGAGCGCGGCCCGGTGGCCGGGGGTCCACCGCTGCCATCGATGGAACCACTGACTGGCCACGTGGCAGCCGGGGGACCTCGGGCCAGCCTCATTCTCACTCCTCAGCTCAGTGTGAGGAGGGCACCTGCTGACCGCACACTTCCCGGGGCCGCGTGGGGAGGACCGGCCCCGGCGCAGGCTCAGTGGACGTCAGCCACGGCTGCTGCTTGTACATCTTTGTTTCCTTGTCTGCAGCCCTGGCACCTTGTGTGTGGGTCCCAGAGGCCCCGTCTGAGAATGGATGTGATGAAAGTGTTCTCCTGACTTGGCGGTGTTAAGACTCCTGGGAAGTGTCCTTATCCCTCTTGTATTTTCGGCTTCTAGAACACGCCCCCCCGCCCTGTGGACGGGAGGCGCTTAGTAAGTGTTAGTTAAATAACTAAATGAACTAATGCATGAATACATGAATGTCCATGAGAAGGGGGGCATTGTGTAGTTGTTTGGGGTTTGAAGCTACAGTTGAAGCCCTGCTGGGGGGAGGGGCCCGAGGGGGGAAACGTGCGGATCTGGGACTCTGGGTGGGGACTCTGAGGCCCCTCCTGCCTTTTGTTTGTTGGGCTCATGGTCTCTGCTCTGCGAGGTCCCTTTGGGCCGACTCCCAGGGCCCAGAGCCGCTCCGCTCAGGGTCTGGCTCGGCTCCACCAAGGGTCTGCAGCCTCCGTGGGGCGGGGCTCGGGGTAGACCAGATGGCCTGTCTCCCCCAGGCTCCGAGCGCCGAGCGCCGGGGTCCTCTGGGTGGAGCCTGCTGCATGGCCTGCGGATGCCCTCAGCACAGAGCCCTGCAACACTCCCCCTCCACGAGCCAGGCCTGTTTGCTCCTAATGCATTTGGATTTCCAGATGGGATCATTTTAGCAATATTGCACTTTTATATCGTTGAAGGGGAAAGATAAAAAGGCAGGGCTTTCCTTCCTGCCCTTTCTCCCAAGCTCTGCAAGGATGACATCAGACCACTGGCCTCACCAGGGGCCCACGTCCTGCAGCCAGAGGAAGAAAGTCCTGGGGGAGGGGGAGGAGTACACCCCCCCTCCCCATTTCCTGGGAAGGAAAATAAACTTGTAAATGTTGAAAATAAGTCGCGTGCCGGTGTTCTGCACGCCTTGCTCATTTGCTCTTCCCGGCCGGCCATGGTTTTTGTCATCTTTGGGTACCGCTTACATTGTTACTTCACCTTTTTCTTTAAAACAACTTTACTTAAAAGTTTTTTTTAATAGAATTTTTTATAAAGAATTAGAAAAACATTTTTATCTATGGAAAATTTTAAATACATGCAAAAGTAGCCTAAATAAAATAATACAAGGTGCCCACAATATATAATACATAGAATATAAACTATATTGCAATATAATATATTATGTATAATTAATATAGGGTCTAGTTATATAATTATTTATTATATTATACTGTTTATTTAAAATATTATATTGATAATATTGTACTATATTATATATAATTTATAATATACTATATTAGATGGTATAATAAAATTTTAAATAAATTTTATATAAAATTATATATAAACATATTTTGAATTATACTTATTACACTATACTACCCATTAGCTAGCTTCAAAAAACTTCAGCTCATGGCCCATCTTGTTTCTTCTATACCTTGACTCAGAGCCTGCCCCCACTCCAGATTATTTTGAAGCAAATCCTAGACATCATGTCATTTCATCCATAAATATTTCAGTACCTGTCTCTAAAACATTCGACTTTTAAAACTGAGTTTATCTTAAAAGCAAACTCTTGTATCACAACCTTAAAAGGAAAATTTGGGTCACTCTCCATAAAGATGGAAAGATAAACACAAAGAGAACAGATCAGTGTCATAAACTTCTAGGTGGTGCTAGCCTGCTCTCTTGGCCCCAGAGGGAGCCTAGTAAGGGTTAGGGGGTGTTAAGGACAAGCCACAAGCTAGTACCCCACAGAGACTTTCTCTGTGACAGATCTCACTGGAAAAGATGAAAGAATGGAAAGGCAAGAGCTCTTTCTGTGTAGTTTGTTAATTGATGCTGGGCCTGAGGACCCCTAAGAGCCTCCTGAGGGATGCAGGCCATGCCTAGGCGGCACTGCTGTAGGCCGTGGGCGACCAGAGTCAGGCGGGCTGTCAGGAAGATGCTGCCGCTGAGACGTGAAGGGCCTGGGCCATACAAGAGGCCCACCTGGGTTCCCATCCTAGGGTATCCCTTCCTGAGCATGTGACAAACTTGGGCATGGGACAAACTCTCAGGCCTCAGTTTCTTCATCTGTAGAATGGGGGCAAGAATAGCTCATACACCACATGGTTGTCGTGAGGCTCAAATGAGATGTTTCAGGCAAAGTATTTGGAGAAGTGATGGGCAGAGTGAAATCTCAATAAATAGAAGCTGTTATTATTATTCTTGTTGTTGTTATTGATTTTGTTATAATTTGCAGGTAAGTATGCCACCCGTATCAATTCCTAAGTGGGGCCCGGTGTGGGTAAGGGTATCCCTGAAGGTGCAATCTCGTCCCTTGCCCCTCAGGCATTTGGCTCCTGAATGCCTGAAACCTCGTGCAACCGACATCTGGGGCACTCATGAACCCCCCGGGCCCAGCCTGCAAGCCCGTGAGTCACTTCTGTCTACTGGGGAAAACCAACGAGCCCAGAAAACATCCAGACTCCCATGGGCGTCCCCAGCTGCCTGCTCCTGGCATGAGCCACGCCACCCCCCCTCACCGTCCCTGCCAGACAGTTGGGCAGACTGCCAGGTCCGCAATTCACACCCGGGATGGCAGCAGACAGCCCCCACTGGGCTGGGCTGCATGCATGTGTGTTGCTTTCTCGCCCCTCTCCTCGGCTGGGTTGTTTTGCTCTGGGCTGCAAATTCATTTTTAGATCCCAGCCTCCTCCCTCCCCCATCTCCCACTTCTATTCTTGGAAAGCAAACTGGGATGTGCTTGGGCTTTGCAGTGAAGTCAGACAGAAGTTTGCCCACGTGCTCCGGCCCCCTGAGATTTGGAGTTAATTAAAAAGGGGGCTTTGAGTGGCAGGTTCAGTGGCCAGAAACGCAGCTGGCTGGCGCTGACTCTGGGGGACGGATGGCTGCTCTGGGCGTCCCCGGCCTCCCAAGGCCTGGCAGGGTGATGCTCCTGGGATGGGGCTGCCCTGCCCGGACAGGTTGAGTTGACCAGGTATGTTGGTTAAATATGAAATCTTCCAGCACGTTGGGCTGCTGAGAGATTTTTAATTAGATAAATACACTTTAAAGAGTTTGGGAGGAGGGTCGCCTTCAGGAACCCAAGCTGCCTGAAATGCGCTGTGTCTGTGGAAGGAAGCTGACCTTCCTCAAGGCCAACCTGGCAGCAGACGTGAGGGAGGAAAGGTGGGAAGAGACGAGAGGAGAGAGGGAGAAACGTACGGGAGGAAGAGGGATTTGGGGACCACTGGGGGGCAGAGTGAGTACCCGGAAGGCCAGGCAGCCCAGTGAGAGGGTAAGGGTCTGGAATGAGGAACCAGACATCAAGGGTTCAAAATCCCAGCTCTGCCACTTTCCAGCTGTGTGACCTTGGCAAGTCACTTAACCTCTCTGTGCCTCCATTTTCCTATCTGTAAAATTGGAACACTGATCATAATAGTACTCCTCTTTAAGTTAAGACAAATAAAGTGTTTCAGCAACAACTGGCACAAAGTGGTGATTATTAATTAATCTGAGTTTATTATTATTATAAAGAGCAGGGAAAAAGAGAAGCAGGGGCTCCCATGTCTATAGGCATTCAGTCTTGGCCCAGCAAATCCCAATGGCATTGGACGGAGGAAGGGGAGGCAGGTCCTACTGGGACTTAGTCCTCTTGGATGAGAACAGGTGAGACCAAGCAGAGGGGCTCCCTCTAGGGCAGTTCCTCCATTGACTCAGGGAGAGACAACAGCCTCTGAGAACTCAGATGCCTCCTTTTCCAGGAAGCCTTCCCTGACTGCCAGCTCCATTTAGCTGCCCTCCTCTATCCTGCTGCCCCAGGCTCCCCTTTTAGCACACATCATGCCGTATGGTGATGTCTCTCTCTCTCTCTCTCTCTCTCTCTCTCTCTCTCTCTCTCTGATATTTATTTATTTATTTACTTATTTGATTGTGCCGGGTCTTAGTTGCAGCATATGGGATCCTTAGCTACGGCTCGTGGGCTCCTTAGTTGCAGCATGAGAACTCTTAGTTGTGGCATGCATGTGGGATCTAGTTCTCTGACCAGGGACTGAACCCAGGCCCCCTGCCTTGGGAGCGCGCAGTCTTAACCACTGTGCTACCAGGGAAATCCCTGTATGGTGATGTCTCTTGTTTAAAGCTGTAAACTTTCCCTAAAACATCTTCATAAGTATTTTGCAAACATTCTTATTATAAAAGATAAAAAAAAATCCAGAAGAATCAGGAGTAAAATGAGGCCGTCTCACCCTACCCAATCCTATACCTCTCCTTACAGGTTGGTGCGTGTCTTTCCTGACCTTCAGGAGGGTGATCGTGAGTGTGTGTATATGTATCATTTTGTTTTGTCTATAAAAGTGGTTGTACTATGCATATTAAGCAAAACAAGTAAATTTGAAAACAATGTCTTGGCGTGTTTCCACGGCACTGCTTATCTAACTTATTCCTTTATTTTTAATTTAACATTTCCCTTGAACCTATGATACAGACGCATAGTAAAAAAAAAATTGTGCAAAATGATAGAAAGTGAAAATGATGTGTCTCTCCATTTCCTGACAATGTCCCCAGCCCCCATTTCCCTTGCCCAGAAGCAAGCCATTCCTAATTTCCTATGCATCCTCCTAGACAGTCTATGCACTTTTCTTGGTACTCTGCTCTACCCCTCGCTTATTTTCACTTAAGTCTGCACCTCCAATGACCTTCCTTATCAGTACATCATACAGCTGCCTCGTTCTTTCTGACAGGCGCGTAGTATTCCGTTATATAGATGGCCATAAGTTATCTAACACTCTAGTGATGGGCATGGAGATTTCAACACACATCACTAAATGCTCTGACATTCCTCCCACTAGGAGGTAAGGCCTATGTTCCTTCCCTTGAAGGTGGGTGGCCTTGTGACTGCCTCAATGGATAGAGTGTGGCGGGAGTGATGCTCTCTGACTACATGGTGGGTTAGAAGTGCCCATATAATGCTTCTGCCTGGTTTGCCTGGGCTCTGAGGCTGCCATGCTCTGAGGAAGCCCAGACCATGTGGAGAGGTCCAGTGAAGGTGCTCTGGCTCCCCTCTGAGCCCAGGCTACGAATTACTCCAGCCTGGGTGTCCGACATGTGAATAAAGAGGCCTCCAGAAGATGCTCTGACTATTTGAGTCTTCTCAGCTGAGTCCCAGGACATAGTGGAGCAGAGACAACTAACCCCTGCTGTGTCCTGTCCGAGTTTCTGACCCATAAATTGTTAGCAAAGTAAAATGGTTTTAAGCCGCTGGATTTTGGGTAATTTTTTACTCAAATTATAATAATACATAATCAGAATAATGTAATAATAATAAATAATCAGAACAATGTGCTTGTATGTGTCCTTGCCTTCCAAATAGTTGGCCTCTGGGAGTCCTCAGAACAGGGATTATCTCATTGATTTTTTAAAACAGAGGCAAAATTCACATAATATAAAATTAACCATTTTCATCCTACCATTCAGCAGCGTTTCATACATTCACAATGTTGTACAACCACAACCTCAAACACGTTCCAAACATTTTCATCACCCCCAAAAGAAAGCCGTGCCTATGAGGCACTCACTCCCCATTTCTCCCTCCCGCCTCCCCCAGCCCCTGGCGACCACCAATCTACTTTCTGTCACTATGGATGTGCCAGTTCTGGGCACTTCACATCAGTGGAATCGTGCAATATGTGGTCTTTGATGGCTGGCTTCTTTGACTTAGTATAATGTGTTTGAGGGTCTTCCACGTTGTAGCCTGGGTCGGTACTTTATAACTTTTTGAAGCTGGATAATATTCCACCGTATAGATACACCACGTTTTGCTTATCTATTCATCTCCCGATGGACATTTAGGTTGCTTCCACCTTTTGGCTATCGTGACTAATGTGGTTTTGAACGTCTGTACACATTATATTTGAGTCCCTGTTTCAGTTCTTTTGGGTGTACCCTTAGGAGTGGAGTTACTGGATCCTGTGGTAATTCTATGTTTAACTCTTTGAGGAATCGCCAGCCCTGTTTTTCACACCAGTTGGATTATTTTACGTTGCCACCAGTGCTGCGTATGAACTTTCTCCACATTCTCACCAACATTTGTGCTTGTCCATTTATCTGACTCTAGCCATCCTAGCAGGAGTAAAGTGGTGTCTCACTGTGGTTTTGGTTTGCATTAACCTAATGACTAATGACATGGAGCATCTTTTCATGTGCTCACTGGCTACCTACCTTGGAGAAGTGACTAATTTTGCATCCCCGGCACCTCCTACAGACACTGGTACGGACTCAGACTCCACGCCTCTCAGCTGAATGGAAGGATGGGGGCATAAACCAGGGCTCTTCTTGGTCCTCTGTCCACGCTGGGTTCCTTGTGGATATGCATCTTCCTGCGGCTCCATGCGTCCAGTGAAGCAGCTGGATGCCCTCACGTTCCAGGGTGGGCGAGTCTTGTTACAGGGCCACCTGCCCTTGATCCCAGACTCTGCGAGGGCACCTTGGTTAACGCAGAGAGCCCGCTTTGCTTGCCAACCCCCAAGCCACAGCGTGGGGCTCTTCCAACGCTGCTGGATCCCACCAGGGTCGGGGTGAGCTGTGGGTTGGTCTGGGACTGTGAAACAAGAGGAGAAATTCCTCTCGCCCCCAAGGAGGACGGACTGGAGCTGGAGGCCCAAGGTGGGCTCTACAGAGCTTGTTGGCTTCCTGGGAGAGAATTGCAGCTCGAGATGTGGTCCACTCCCTGCCGCGGCACCCATGTCTGGTGGGAGCCCTGAGCTGCTGTGTGTGTGTGTGTGTGTGTGTGTGTGTGTGTGTGTGTGTGTGTGTGGGGGGGG
>NW_006774722.1:761115-770059 GCF_000442215.2 Lipotes vexillifer
TGTGTGTGTGTGTGTGTGTGTGTGTGTGTGTGTGTGTGTGTGTGTGTGTAGGGGGCACGGCTCCCTGGGAGATGGGAATGAGGAAGGGGGAGAAAAGGAGCTGGAGAGAGGAGTGATGGTGGTGATGCCAGGGTTCTCTGCCAGGGGGAGGGCTTGGGAATGACAAGGGGGTCCTAGGAGACAGATGGCTAGAGTGGCCACATCTATTTTTTAAGTACTTTCTGAGATCTAACAAACCTAGAGTAAACTTAATTACTCTTATTTGTACAGCTTAATGAAATTGTACGTGAGTGTCCATTGTATAAGCCTCTCCCAGAACCCAGAAGACTCCCTCAAGCCCATCTGGCAGCGACCCCTCCCTAGATAACCACTGCTCTGATGGAATCACCGTTGGTTAGTTTTGCCTGTTCTTGAACTTCGTGTACATGGAACCACATGCTCCCTGGGCACTTTTCTGTGTCTAGTTTCTTTTGCTCAACACAATGTTTTGGACTATTGTTCAAAATAGTCCAAAATAGTGTTCCTGTGTTTGCACGTGGGATTGCGCCTCCCACCCTCCCTCCTTCCCTCCCTCCCTCCCTTCCATCCTTCCTTCCTTCCTTCTTATTGTTCTACAGCAGTGGTTCTCAATTGGGGGCAATTTAGCTCCCAGGGGACATTTGACAATGTCTGGAGACATTTTTTTTTTTTTTTTTTTTTGCAGTACGCGGCCCTCTCACGGTTGTGGCCTCTCCCATTGCGGAGCACAGGCTCTGGATGCGCAGGCTCAGCGGCCATGGCTCACGCGCCCAGCCCCTCCGCGGCATGTGGGATCTTCCCGGACCGGGGCACGAACCCGCGTCCCCTGCATCGGCAGGCGGACTCTCAACCACTGCGCCACCAGGGGAGCCCTGGAGACATTTTTGATGGTCACAACTGGGGAGAGCACACTACTAGCAACTAGTGGGTGGAGGACAATACAAAGAAAGCCCCGGTAATAAAGAAAGATCTACCTCAAAATGTCAGCGGTGCCAAAGCTGGAAGCCCTGCTCTCCCGTGTTTCATTGTATGAGTAGATTACAATTTATTTATCCCCCCTGCTGTTGATGGGCGTTTGGGTCGTTTCCAGCTCTAACAAATGGTGCTGCTATGAGTACCTGGCACACATCTTTGGTGCATTGTGGTGCATTTGTCCCAGGCGTGTTCCCGGGAGTGGAATTGTTGGCAGGTGAAGGCTTAGCTTCAGTGGATCCTGTGAAGCAGGCCGTGCCATCGTGCACCCTCACCCCTTGTATGGAGCTCCAGCTACCCCATGTTCTTGTTAACACTTGGTAGTGTCTGTCCTTTTCATTTTAGCCATTCGGTGGCTGGGCCACATGTGCGTTTCAATGTGCAAGCTTTTGTCCCAGACACCTGGGCTGCAGGCATGTGTCATTTTTTGGCCACCCGGAGTCTGAACCCCTCTCTTACATTTAGGGGCCCCCTTTGTTATACATCTTGTTGGGAGGCCAAGCCCACTTCCCACGTTCAGGCTCTACAGATCACTTTTCCACCCTCTCTTTCGACTAAACTGTGGTTATTTAATCCTCCAAACATCCCTATGGGGAAGATCCTAATATTAGTTTCATCTTACAGATGTTAGGGTCTGCGGCCTTCACAGTCCCACTGTCATCCTTCCCTTTTGGGCTTTCGGGGCTGTCTGCATCTGTGCCCCTAACTCCACCACAGTATGGGCTTGTTAGATGAAGAAGACAGTTTCTGGTCTTAGGTCATCCTCAGAGCCGTCACTGGTCACCCACTCTCCATTATATTTGAAGAGGTTGAAGGTCAACTAGGGCCCCATGGGCTATAAGTTCTTGAGGTCAGGCCCTAAGTCTGTTTTCTTCAGTGATGAATATCACCATGCCTGCACAGAGTAGTTGCTCAATAAATCTTTGTTAAATGATGGAAAGAAACAGGTTAACAATGTGCATAAAAATGGAAATTCTGAAAAAGAAGACTTTAAAAAATGAGACTTACTATCTGACATAATAGGAAGTCCAGAGGGAGGGCTTCAGGCATATCGTGATCAAGGCTCTGCTCCCGTTGTGCTGCAAGTCTCTTGGCTCTGCCCTCCTCCTTGTGTTTGCTTTGTTCTCAGGCTGGCTTCCCTCACATCACAAGATGCTGCCAGCAGCAGCAGGCTTCCTTGTTCATAACAACCTATGGCATATAAGCCTCCCTTTTCTTGGGTCTCTTTGGGTTAACTTAAATCCCATGCCCCTTATTTAAACAGGAGTATTTGCCTAGGCATTTCTATGAGCTGACTGGCTAAACTGAACCAACTCCTAGCAAGAGAGATGAGATTAACATGACTGGCTTAGGTCGGTTAATCAGGGACCTGCCAATTACTACATCTAGGAGGGAGTCAGCTTTTCCTCAGTTACAGAGGTGCCTGTGAGGGGTAGATACCTGAACAAAATTAAAACTTAGGGGGAAAAGAAGGAAGGGGCAATGGTTATTTGTAGACAACCAATAGTATCACTGTATTACTCTGTCCTGCCTCTCATTACCAAGTAAGAATAAAACCAACATTCATCCACTCATTCAAATAATCAAGTGAAAGCCTGTGTTAGTTATCTAGTGCTGTGTAACAAATTTCCCCAAAACTTAGTGACTTATAACAATAACCATTTTTTTTAATCTCACAGTTTCCATGGTCACCCTGAGCTGGTAGGTCTGGTTCAGGGTCTTTTCTGAGGTTGCATGCAGGATGCTGGCTGGGGCTGTGCCATCTGAAGGCTTGACCAGGGCCACACGCAGGATGCTGGCTGGGGCTGTGCCATCTGAAGGCTTGACCAGGTCCACAGTACCTGCTTCCAGGTTGGCTCACACAACGGAGGTGGGCACAGGCCTCAGTTCTTGCCACCTGGACCTCTTTGTAGGACTATTCCAGTGTCCTCAGGACATGGCAGCATCTTATCCCAGACTGAGTCATCCGAGAAAGAGCGAGGAGGATGCTGCAGTGACTTTTATGCCCTCGTAACTTCCTCTATGTTCCGGCTGTTAGAAGCAAGTCACTAAATCCAGCTGTCACTCCACGGAGAGGAACGCAGCTCCACCTCTTGAAGGAGGGAGAACCTGTGGACATATTTTAAAGCCACAAGACTCTTCACCTCTCGACTCTCTCCATGCTGAAGTCTATGGAGCAGACCTGCATGTTCTCGGTGTTGGCACACACGTCCAGCCTTCACACAAGCCCAGCACCTCCTCTGGGCCAAGGGGCTTTCTGCTACAGCTCACCTCTGCTGAATTAGACCCTCCATGGGGCCCCCCAGGAGAGTTTCTTACGCACGTTCGCCAAAAGGCCAACTCTCTTCTCCAGTAGGGAGCTCTTGCCTGCAGGAAAGCACTGGAGAAATCCTTTAACAAAGTATCTCCCCTTCCCCAGTGGTTCGCATATTGATCCCCACACCCTTCTCGGAGGAGGCATTGTCACTGTTACCAAAGAAAGTGGGAAACACAGGTGAGATGGCCCCCTGGTCTGTGTGACACTAAACCCACGCCCTCCCTCTTACATCAGTTCTTGGTTAGGGGAAAATCTCCTAGAAGATTTGAACTTGTTGATTCAAGGTAGTGTTGTTATATTTCTGACTTCAGGGGGTCGAGAGGGGACAGGCCACTCATGGACCATCTTCCATATTTAAACAATGTTGACAACAACTACTGTTTGTTAAGGGCTTATGTTGTACGACTTCCTGTGAGACCATCTTCCTGCATCATCTCATCTGGTCCTCACGGCAGTGGTCCAGGGAGGTAGGGATTTCTAGAACCACCTCCGCCCCTGCCAGAGAAGGAGAAACTGAGTCTCAAAGGCATCAGGTGATAAGCCCACGGCATTGCAGCTACTGACTTCTCTCCAGGTCGCCTTGGACCCAAGCCCCATGCTTCTAACTGCAGATCAACAAACGCCGACTCCAGCTCGTGGCCCGTCATCCCCGAGGCGGCCTCGTCACCCATCAGCTGGAGCTGTGACTTGATCCGATTGACAGCATTAGCAGGATGCAGATGAGCGGGGAGCAGCGGGAAAGCACTTGCTTGTCAGCTTGCGGATGCGTATTCAAGCAGCTCACAGGCAACGAGAAAGAGGTTGCCTTCGTTCACCGCATCTATATTAATGATGTGACTGACAGGCCGAAGGGGGAAATGATACATCTTTCCTCCTGGTTTTCCATGGAGCACCCAGTGATCTAGTTCATCTTGGCAAGAAGTCGGGGTTCCAAGCTCACAGAGAGAGACAGGCACGCTGTGGCTGGACTGTGCGTCCAGAATGGCCAGGAACAACCAGCGCTGCGCTGTGCGCATTTGGGAGCTCAGCCTGTCTCTTTGGCTTCATTCTCCATCTACAGACCCGATGACCACCCCTCCCCGCCCCCAGCCCTGACATCTTTCCTAAGTTCTAAACCGACACTGCCCAATGGAACCGTTTGACAACGAGAACGTTCTTTCTACTCTGATACCGTAGCTACTAGCCAGCGAGGCTACTGAGAGCTTGCAGCTGAGAATCTGAATTTTTAGTTTCATATAATGTTAAGTCATTTACCTGTAAGTGTAAACAGCCACGTGTGCCTAGTGGCGACTGTGTTTCAGAGTGGCGTCCCTGACCTTCCTTTTCAACTACCTGGACCTACGTGGGGCTCCCCAGCAGCAAGGATACACGTGAACATGATTTATTAGGGAAGCGCTCCCAGGAGGAATTGGGATGAATAGGGGCAGCAGTTCAGGCAGGAGAAGACGCCAAGCAAGGCGAGAAGGTGCAGCCCCAGGGGAGGACCAGCCGCCTGATCCTTGGGAGTCTGGCGTGTAAATCGTGCCTCTGAGCTTGTCCTGTTTGGAGGCACAGAGCTGGACTTCTGTCCCCCTGCACCGGCCAGGCATTGGTGACAATTTGTTTCATAGGGGACCCTAACTTCCAGGCACTCTGGCTCCAGTGGCCCAGGGGAGGAGCACTGTAGAGATGCCACAGGTAACAGAAGCGGAGCAAGGTGTCCCCAGGGGTCAGCAGGGCACTGACAAATCCCTCACTTAACTACAGTTGATCCCTCACCTGAGGCCCCACGCCCTTGAAACTCAGTGTGTCCAAATGTGAACTCGCCTTCTGTGTTCATTTTCTGTGGCTGACATAACAACTTGCCACAAACTCAGTGGCTTAAAACAACACACATTCATTATCTTACAGTTCTGGAGGGCAGAAGTCCCACAAGGGCCTCAGTGGGTTAAAATCAAGGAGTCGGCAGGGCTGCATCTCTTTCTGGAGGCTTTCGGAGAGAAGCCATTTCTTGCCTTTTCCTGCTTCTAGAGGCCACTGCCCTACTGGGCCCGTGGTGCTTCCTCCATCTTCAAAGCTGGCAGTGATGGACGGCTGGGGCCCTTCTCAAGCTGCATCTGTTGGCCTCTTCCATCATCTTAACTTTCTGACCCAGCTAAGAGAGGTCCCCTGGTTTTCAGGTCCCTGTGATTGGCCTGGGCCCACCCAGCTAATGCAGGCTGCTCTCTCCAGCTGTGGTCTGTGCCCTTCATCACATCTGCAAGGTCTCTTTTCCCACGTGAGTTGACACAGTCCAGGAGCTGAGGGTTAAGGTGCAGGCACCTTTGAAGTGGCCATTATTTGGCTGGCTACCTTATCTAAGCCCCCACGGTACTGTCTGCTGTGTTCCCTTTCGTGGTGAATGGTCCTCTCCTATGTCCTCATGGTGTTTGAGCTAGAGACCTGGGTGTCATCGACCTCCTCCAGGCACCCCACATGCAATCCAGCCCCCATCCCCACTCATCCTACCTCCTAAAAAGCCCTCAAATCAGTGCACTTTTCTTGATCCTCACTCCCTCTGCCCTCGTCTTGCCTGAATGGCTGTAAGATTCCCCTAACAGGTCCTGCCACCTTTCAATCTTCTCTTCAAAGAGCATCCAGAATGACCTATCTAACATGGATATCAGGCCGTATCTGTCAGAATAGGCTGGGTTATGCTGTGGTAACAAACAATCCCAGAATTGCAGTGATTTAATATGACAAAGGGTTATTCCTCACGTACCTTGGCCATGAACCAAGGAACTCAGGCCGCCTCTAGAAGCTGAAAAGGGGAAGAAAACAGATCTACCCTTAGGGCCTTCGGGAGCACAGCCCCTGCTGACCAAATTTAGACTCCTGACTTAGAGAACTGTGAGATAATAACTGTATGTTTTTTAAGGCACGGAGTTTGTGGGAATTTGTTTTTTGTTTGTTTGTTTTGGGTCATGCTGCGAGGCTTACGGGGATCTTAGTTTCCTGACCAGGGTTCGAACCTGTGCCCTTGGCAGTGAAGGGGCTGAGTCCTAACCACTGGACCACCAGGGAATTCCCGGGAATTTGTTAAATCATGGCAAATGAATACACCTGGATATAATGAATGTTAAATTTTGAAGATTCTAAGGTTTTGTTATTTTTATCCAGTGAGTGCTGTTTCTTGTGTTGTAGCAAGCAGTGACGTTGGCCGAATTTGAACTTCAAATTCTGTATCTGGAGTGGCAATTCCGGCCCCAGTCACAGCTTTATCTTACCTGGGCTGCTTTGGGTCTGCTCCAGGAGTGGTCAGGGGTCCGTCAGAGGTGGGGGTAGACAGAACTGGGGGGATTTCCTCTGAATCTTTCCCATCCAGGAGTCCCCTGCTCTCGTCAACAGTCATGGTTTACCAGCTTCCGTTTTCTGGTTTCTTGGTCCAGAGAGACCGAGTCCCCCTGGTGTCCTGTTGCCTTGTGGCTGCACTGTGCCACCTGCACTTAGCCTCAGGCCAAAAGCTGCAAACACAAGCACTTGCATCAGGCTCTGGTTTTATTATTGGGCTCTGTGAGGGACTCGTTCAGTCCTTACCAGGAGTGGAAGTCCTCTGGTTGAATTTTGGGGTCCTTTGAGTGAGTGTCCTTTTATCTCCTACCTGGTTCTTAGAAGACAGATGTTTCCAGCACTGGTTTCTATCTGGTTCTCTTACTTCCTAATCTGTTTCCTAATCTGTAAGCCCTACGCCACTGGGCCATTGGGTAAATGAGAAAATATGTGTAGTTTTACAGTGCTGGGCCCAAGGCTGGTCTCATGGTTATCGTCACAAGCATCTCTCTGTTGCTTGTGGAAGAACATGAAGCTGGTGCTGTGGCCAGTTTTTCAAGCCCCGTCAGTTCTTCCATATTAACTCTGGAAAAGGCATCTTTCTTTCCTGCCAGGAAAATAAAGCTTAAAAAAAAAAAAAAAAAAAAGCATTGCAGTAATTCAGAATTTGTTGTAATTCAGAATTTCCACCCTTTATTTCCCCAGACCAGCTCTGCTAAGTAGACACTGCTCCTGAGTCCTTATCCACGCAAACAAGGGGCGCTGGACTGCCCGCTGGTGTGCAGCAAAACTGCGACCCCCATGCAGGACACCACGGTGACAGGATCAGGCCTTGGACCTGCGTGGGCTTTCACTCGACCTTTGCAGCCCTGGTCCATTTGTGTTTTGCACACTTGTTCACTGAGTATCCGGTGTGTCGGTCACTGTGCGGGGTGCCAGGGTCACAGCAACAAACAAGGCAGACACGATCCTGCCTGTACAGATGGACGTCTGGTCAGAGATCTGGACATGAGTCGGAGCATCACATCCCCACGTGTAAACCACAGATGTGCGAAGGGTATGGACAGGGCGGGAGCTGTGTGTGCAGAAGACAGGAGCTTGATTTGCTCAGGAAGGCTGGTGGGCTGCCTGGGGAAGTAACATTTCAGCTGAGGTCTGAAGGATGAGTGGAATTTAACAAGGATGAGGCCAAGCGGGAGGAGGCTGAACCAGCCTGTGCACAGGCCCTGTGGTGTGTGGGGCATGGTAAGTTCCAGAACAGACATGGGGAGAGGTGCTGCAAGGGGGATGGGGAGGGTTCGTTAAAAGGTGTGCAATACGGTTGAGATTCAGGAAATAAAACTACAGGATGCACGGTTACATTTGAATTTCAGGCAAATGCCAAATACACTTGAAAACATATAAGTATATCCCAAGTATTGTATTGGGCATACTTATACTGAAACGTATTCGTTATTTATCTGAAATTCTAATTAAACTGGGTGTCCAGTATTTTATCTGACAACCCTACCTGCAGGGCCCAGCAGACCACGCAAGTAACCTGTATCAGACCAGGAGGATAGAAGCCGGGAGCCGCACGACCCAGGCCGAGTGATGAGGTCAGCTGGCCGCGGCGGGGGTGCACATGGAGTGGGCCCGGGTGGGGGGAGGCGAGGGGAGGCCGCTGCAGTGTCCAGGCGAGACCGTCCCTGGGCGGCCGAGGCTTGTATCGGGAAGCTTCTCACAGCCAGCTCTGCTCCAGGGACCAGAAATCACTGGAGAAGAAACCTCCCTGTGTCTGCTGTTCTCCACCAGCTGTTTGGGAGGGAAGCGGCACCATATGCCACAGGGCGGTTACTCACCGGTTGTCAGGATGCAGGAGGGAGGACCCGAGCGGCCAGGCCGGGACCCTCGCCTCACGGCCCTAACAGCCATCACCCTGCTCGTCACCCCTCCCCAACCCCCAAAGAGCTGCAGCTACTAGGCCCAGGCAGACACCTTACACCCAGTTTGTTTTTATAATTAAAAAATGAGTCATCCGCCCCAGCCAAGAGTACGCTGAGGGCCTGTCCCCAGGCTGGGTGGGGTGTCTCTCCCTGAGGCTACCCTAGTCAAAGTCAGCCTCCTGCCTGCACAATCCCCCTCGTTCAAATGCAAGAACCTCAAAGGCTTTCGAGCCAGGCAGTCCTGTGCTCGGATCCTGACTCCTGACATCGGACTTTTTCATCGTTTTGAGACTCAGTTTCCTCGTTTCTGAGATGAGAATAACGTTAGTGCCTCATTCATGAAGCTGTTTCGGGATTAAATGATACAGTTTATGAAAAGTCTCCGGATACCATAGGTACTCAGTCACTATCCTCTGCCTCTTTC
>NW_006774722.1:770119-777072 GCF_000442215.2 Lipotes vexillifer
TTTCCCTCCCTCATCAGAGGGCTGGGAAGGTGTGGGTCTACAGCAGGGGGTCAGCCATCATTTCCTGTGAAAGGCCAGAGACCGAATATTTAGGCTTCGCGTGCCACTTGGTCTCAGTTGGTCAGTGGCCCTGCTCTGGTGGCTGCACCTGACCACACAGCCACAGAGACAGGCGGGCAGGGGCGCAGCAGCTTTCTCCTGCACCTCCCAAGCCCGAGGACTCCCATTCTTGGACGTGCTTTGTAAGATTATAAACGGCCATGTTCCTGTGAGTTTGCTTCAGGCCTGGCTCCTTAGAAGCAAGTCCTGAGACGGGGCTTTGGCCTGCGCGATTCTGCTCTCTGAGGAAAGGGAGAGAGGGTGCAGGATGGGGGGAGGTTGGTGAACAAGGGTGTGGTCTCAGCTGGAGTCTGGCCTCAGCCTGATCCCACGGGGAGCCCTGGCGTGTATTGCACGACAGACTTGGCCTCCCTTGAGGCAAAGGGACTGGTCCTTCGTACCCGTTCAGTCAGGTTTTGGTTGCAGGTTGCTGACCCCCTGTGAAAGGCGTCACTTCTGTATCAGGGGTTAACTGGGAACCATTAACAGGCAGCCCCTACCCACAGCAGCTAGGGGATGGATGCCCCTAGCCAGTGATGGGAGTCAGAGCAGAGGAGCAGCCATCATACTGACACTCCCATCATCACCATCATCATCATCACCATCATCATCACCACCTTCACCATCATCATCATCACCATCACCGCCCTCACCATCATCATCGTCATCACCACCTTCACCTTCACCGTCATCACCATCACCACCTTCACCATCATCATCACCATCACCACCTTCACCATCATCGTCATCACCACCTTCACCTTCACCATCATCGTCATCACCATCACCACCTTCACCATCATCATCATCGTCATCACCATCACCGCCTTCACCATCATCGCCATCATCATCATCACCACTCTCATTATCATCATCCACTATTTCATTCGAGGCTCTCAGAGCCCATGATGCAGCTGAATAGCTGGAGTTATTATCCAATTTAACATGGAGCAGGCATGGTCCTGGGAGTTATGATGAGCTGTGGGTCTTGTGGAGGCATTTGGGGGAAGCTGGGACCTCCACATGGTTTCCCAGCTCCTGGGTGGGAGCTGGGGTCATCTTCCCACTGCACTCAGGAGGTCAGGGAGGCTTGAACAGTTGCCTCCTGGCCCCTGGGTCCCAGGCTCCTCTTCACCGAAACCTGTTTCATTCGTGGAGCCAAAGCACCGGGACAGGAGGGGGATGGTGAGACACAAAGACAGTAACCGTCAGCGACATACAGCCAGGGGCACTCTCTGGAGGGGCACTTATCTACCCGCACACCCTGGACACTTGTCTCTGCCTCCCCGGGCCTCAGTCTCCCCCATCTGTTTGGGTGAGACGCTGTTCAGATCATCTCCCGGGTGGTGGGAGGCGGCCATGGTGGGCTCCTGTCGATGCCTTTTCTATATAGAAATGGAACAGGGAAGGGAGGAAGATGCCTGCCATGCACCACGAGTGGGAGGCGTGGGCACTTCAGACAACAGGTCTTCTCTGTGACCTGGGCTCTTGGGGGCCTGCAGAGGTCACAAGCCCCCTCAGCAGGACCCCCGAGGAGCACAGGCCTGGGGCTGAGTGGGCAGCAGGGACCCCTGTGATTCCCATCACCCGGGCAAGTGTGGAAATATTTGGACGCGTGTGGGGAAAGCGGGACCCTCTCCCACTGCAGCTGGAGCGAAACGGGCACGGCCAATGTGGGAAGCAACACAGAAGATGCCAGGAAAAGTAAAAGTGCCAAATCTACAGCCCACGTCACAGCTATAAGGTTGAAGGCCTCAGAGCCCGGCTCTGCCCCAGGCTGACCTCAGGGACCCTGTCGGGGCGACACAGAGCCCAGGGGGATGGTGGCCTCCTGGGATAGCACAGCTCAGACTTCAACGCTTGGAGGCTCATGTCGTGTCACTGCCAGGCTTGCGACCCTCCAGTGGCTTCCGAGGGCACTTGGGGTCAAATGCGGACTGTTCACTGCAGCCTGCAGGGCCCGAGTGATCTGTCCCCCGGGACCTTCCCTCGAATTGCACGTTGTTCTCCCCATTACCCTCCCCCCCCAACCCCGCTCACATCCCTGCACTACGGCCCCCTTTCCTTCTCTCAGCATATTCAGCACACTTGCACCCCAGGGCCTTTGCATTTGCTGCCCCCTCTGCCAGGAGTGCTCTTCTGCAGCTCTCTCTGTCTGTCACCTTCCTGTAGTCCGGGTCTCAAGTCTCCCCTCAACCCAGGGCCTCCTTCTTGGAAGAACCCCCCCGCCCCCCCCATCAACCACGCCTCTTAATCATCAGACGTCCTCTTGCTCAGCCTCTCCTGCCCCAGACTCAGCTGGTGGGAGCAGGGAGCCTGCCCACTGGCCCTCTGTCTCCCAGGTCTCCCCCTTCTGCACGGTGCCAGGTGCTCAGTCAGTGCCGGCTGAGCTAACGTCCCGAGTAGGGGCACCGGGCCAGGCTGGACGTGGGTCCCTGGGTCCTGCTCTGCTCATGTCGTGTGACTCCGGCCCGACTGGACCTAACCCCTCTGGGCCTGTGGTGACAGGAACCCCAGCTCTCCAGACGTCTGGGGCTGGTGGCAGAAATAATTGGATTAACTGAAAGAAACTGAACGCTGAAGAGAAGACCGGGGTCGCTGGGAGCAGAGGGACATTCACCTCGTCTGTGGCGCCCACTGGAATTATGGTTTCTCCCCCCTGGAATGCTGTCCCCCAACCTGGCTTCGCCCTCCATCCTCTGGGGCATTGTCTGGCCGGCTTACCGAGGCCACAGGCCTCAGGCACCCCAGCCTGTGGGGGAGATGTCACCCCTCTCCTTCCCTTCCTTTCCCCAAGGGGCTATTGGTCCAGGGTGGATAAGCATTTGCAAATACCTTCCAGAATGAAGCCCAATCCATGCTGACAAGTGGAACGTGGGCGCCAGCTGGAGGCCAGGCCCATGGCAAAAGTCATGACCCCCATGACCCCGGAGGCTCAGAGAAGTGAGGGGACCTGCTCCACATCACACAGCCTGGGGGACTGGATTTCAACCCAGTCTATGTGACTCCAGACACCTTCCTCTGCTCAGGACCGAGTGTGGGGAGGCAAAGGGGAACGAGACCCAGGCTGGTCCTTAAGGGGTTCCTGGCCTGAGGGGTGTTTGTGAAAACTCAGATCCTCTGAACGTGAGCTGGCTTTCGTGGCTCAGACTTGCAACGGGGAGGTCAGACTGGGAGTGGAGGGGACGCCAGGAAAGAACAGATTTGCTCTGTCAGGATGTTGCTCTGAAGAAGGGGCTGTTTTTCTGGAAAGTTCCACACTGGCCCCACAAACTCCCTCTGATGGTCGCCAGTGGCAGAAGAAGACAGAGCCTGTGCTCCTCTCTGCACAGCTGCGTGAACTGGGGTGGTTTCTGTACCCTCTGGGCCTCAGTTTTCTCATCTGCAAAGTGGGTATCATAATGCGAGAACCTCCCAGCTTGAGGACAGCTTGCCGAGTGTAAAACTTCCGGGGTTCAGAGCAGGTGCTCACTAAGCGTGGGTAGTGTGAGGATGGAGTGGAGATGGAGCCTGGATGCACAATGACTCAGTGCTTGGTCAGTGGAGAGGGAAGGAAGGGACAAGTCAAAGGGGAAACAGAGAGACCTTGGGGGCCCAGGAGCTGGTGGTGGGAGGGGAGACCCGGTGTCCAGATGGCAGAGCTGGGAGGTGATGATTCACTTCTGAGGCAGGAGGCTTGGGGGCTGTTTGACTCCAGGCCTAGCTGGTCCAAATATATGATTTCGTGCACAACTCAGCGCCCCGGGGCCTGGGGGTGGACAGAGGAGCGATGCTCAGGGACTCGCTGCCGGCAGGTGGGTGGGCTGTGCCAGGGTGGGAAGGGGAGTGGGCTTCTCTTCTTTCCCCGAGGCTCCCAGTACGGCCCTCACTCAGCCTGGCTGAGGTGGGGAGATTGTGCCCTGACATTCCTCCTCCCCAAAGTCAAGGCTTTCCAGGGAAAGCCCACCCCTCCCAGCCAGGCGAGTCGGTACCCTAGACCAGCCTCGAGCAGCATGTGTAACGATAGCTAACACCATTGTCACGCTCTCTTTTATTTGTTTTATTCCAGTTAGTCAGCGCTCCCAACCCACCCCTCCTGCAGTCATTCAGTGTTGATGTGTGTCCTTTTGTTGTTCTGTGTGTGTGTGTTCTATTTTATGGAAATGATAGAAGCCTGTGGATCTCACTGTTTCTTCTGTTTTCTCAGCATCCTGCTGTAAAGCACATCCACACTGCTACCGATACATCCGGGGCTGCTGCTTCTAAATGCTTTCTGTCTGTCCGTGGATTTCATCCCCCACAAGGGATGCCAGCTGGTCGCCAGGGGCCCTGCACCGAGGCAGTGATGAAAAACTCATTCATTCTCTGGACTTTGGTGAGAATTTCTTTGACATTTACACCCAGAATCCAGAATTGCTGAAATGCCATAAAGTGCACTGGATACTGTATGCCCCCGGCCATCCTTGTGTGCCCCTCCAGCCCTTGGCTGCCTTTTAAATTCTTGTCAGACTTTGCTGTCATCTGCATAGCTCTCACTGCTGGTGAATGTTAACATCTCTTCCTGTGCTTATCAGCTTTTGCGTCTCCTTGTCTGCAAATTGCCTGTTCATATCTTTTGTCCATTTTCCCTTTGGGGTTTCTTGCTTTTTTTTTGTCGGTTTGCCGGAGCTCCTCGTTTGTTCACCACTGGAGACTGAACACTTGTGGGGCGGGCCTCTGGTCTGCTCTGCTCACCGCAGCGTTCTCGGCACCGTGCAGGCAGCCCTGGCGCACAGTTGGTGCTTCATGAACGCGCGCTGAGATGAGCGAATGACCCTGCGACGGGGGGCACGCGTGGCAGGTCCCAGGGCCGGCGCTCATCAGACGTGAACGCTTACTGCCTGCCCCCCTGGAGCCCCACTGTCCCTCACGTGTAATGTCCCTCCTCCTTTCCTGGGCTGTGGTGAGAAGCAGTTGGGGTGACGGGATGGCGATTTGGAAAAGGGCGTGTTGCTGTGCACACTCAGGGCGCCATCCTTGGGCTCCGAGCCCTTTCTTGGGGGCAGCGCTGCCTTCCACCTGGGGGGCCTTACCTGCGGAGCTGTGACTTGTGAGTGTAACACCGCAAAGCGGGGGAGCCCCAGCCCCATCTCCCCAGTGCTTTTGCAGCTGATATAAGCTCGAAGGTGACCAAGTGCATGAGATCAGATGCATAAAATGCAAAACAGAAGTGTCATTTGATCTGTAATGGAAAAGAGAAAAATCTCAAGTTTTGCGGAGATGGGAACAAAACCTAGCAAAAGCAGTTAGCGCTGACTCAGCTGATAAGGATGCTTCAGTCACAGCTCCAACGAAGAGACCTCCCGCAGCCCAAAGGCAAGTCACTGAGCCCTGCCCGCCCCCAGATTACTCGCTCAGAAATTTTGGTTGCCTGTAGGATGGGAAAGCTGTCTCTGGGTTTCTGTCCCGAGAGAAGTGAGAACCAGTAATCCGGGGACAGCCTCAATGTGCCTAGAAGGGCCTGACGACCCTCCTCCCTGCTCTGCCCCAGCAGGGAAACCGCGAGGGTGCCTTCTCAGCCCAGCTGTCTGGGGCTCGGCCCAGGCAAGAGAAAGGTTACAGGAGGAAACACTGACATTAAACCACAGCAAGGAAACAGCGAGGGTAGAAGTGTGTCCTGGCACGAGTGCAGGGCTGCAGGGTGACTGGCGGGGGGAGCGTGAGCAGCTGCCTAGGGCCCAGGAGATGCCTGCTGTGTGACTGTCCCGGGCTCAGGGATGCCTGTCTCCCCCCATGGAAACCAAATCAGGAAAGTCGCAGCCCGTCCCCACTCATGTACCCCTCCCTGGATCCACCCATCTGCCCATCCAGCCACACTCTGGGGAGGAGTGGTGAGGATGTTTGTGGTGGGGGAAGAGGACACTGGCACGGCGCCTAGTAGCTGATGGCGCAAAGCCGGTGAGCCCAGGGGACACTGAGGTCTGGGGAAGGGGCCCACTCTTTCTTTGCCCTGTCACTCCCTTTCCCAAACACTGAGCCTGTCTGTTCATTCATTCAACTTTCATTCATTCATTGGGCACCTGCCACCGCCCCGCCCACCTACAGGCACTGTGCTATGCCTTGGGGGCATCAAGTGAGGCTGACACCTTGCCCTGACCTCAAGTACTTACTTCATAGCAAGCAAGATGAATAAACAGGTCAAGCACCTACAATTATTGCAGGTTGAGGTAAGTGCTTTGCAGGAAACAAGCAAACGTGTGTACATGGGGGTGTGGGAAGCCATCGCTAGAGGCGGGGCTTGGGAAAGGCTTCCCTGAAGCCATGAGGATGAGCATCTCTGAGGACATCTGGAAATAGAGTGCTCTATCCATGGGAACAGCACGTGCAAAGGCCCTGGGGTGGGAAAGTTGCTTGAGACATGCAAGGAGCTGAGAGAGGGCCTTGCAGGGAGTGCGTGCTCAGCCAGCGTCAGGGTGTAGAACCCACAGTGGTGAATCCAGCCATCATTTCCCAGGTAGCGCCCCCCCCCTTCTCTCCCCACCACATGGAGCCATTTTCTCCTTAGGAGCGTGGCTTAAAAGTTTCTCAAAACATCATTAACATTCAACAAAGGGAAACCGTCAGGCTGTCTTGCAGGAAGACCCTGGACAGCTTGCCAGTTTTCAACTGGAGATAATTAAATCGTGCGTTTACAATGGACCCCCCCCCGCCCCCCAGAACCAAGCATGCTTTTCTCTTCCCTTCTGGTTTGTGGCCTGCGATATGGAGAGGGAAGTGGGTTTGCCCCCAGGAGAAAGAAGGAAAAGCAAAACATTCCTCAGCAGAGAAAAATAAAAGAATCCTGTCAAGCAAGGAGTCAGTCTCTGAGCCTTGTATTGATCTTTTTATCAGCAGGA
>NW_006774722.1:777247-798295 GCF_000442215.2 Lipotes vexillifer
AGTCATCAGGGATGGGGTGTGTCACGTTCCCATTCTGAGAGACTTTGCCCCAGACCTCTCCTCTGAGAACAGCATGGCTCCCGAGGCCGAGGAGCTCTTGCATAGGACTGAGTGATCAGCATTTGGTAGACAAGAGCTGAGGGCTTTGTTTATACTTTTATCCCCCCAAAGGCTCCACAAGGGAAGTCCTAGTCCATTTTACAGATGAGGAAGCTGAGGCTCAGAGAGGTAAAGGAACTTCCCCAAACCACAGACTTAAGTGCTAAAGCCAAGGTGCAAACCCTGATTTTGCCAGCTTCAGACCCAGGCTCTGGCCCTTCTCTGTCATTCTCCCATGTGTTCCCAAAATAAAGGCATGAGTCCTGGGCTTTGGGTTGAGCTTGAGGCTGAGCCCAGCATGTGCCAGCGCCATCATGGGTTACTTGTCTGTTCCTGCCAGCTTCCTCTGTGAGCACCTGGGAGCAATTCTTCTGAGGAATAAGACTGGTGAGCCTCCTAGGGCACAACTTATGTGAGTGGGAGTTCAGGAATGGCTTGATCAGGCCTCCAGGGCCTGCCTCCCCACCCTCATTAGGCTCCTTTTCTAGTCCTACACTGGAGTCCTGCTTTTTAATTTTCGGTATCACATCAGGAATGTTGATGGTGTGATGGAATTCAAACAGAACTCAAAATCCTGTTGTGTTTGAACCAGACCTGGGTTCAAATCTTGTCTGCTACCTCTTGGCCTTGTGACCTTGGGCAAGTTTCTCACCTCTCCTAGCCTTAGTTTCCTGATCTGTAAAATGGGGATGCCATCTATCCCAGAGATGTTGTGAGAATGCAGTGAATGATTTTGTAGGTCTGTTGGCACAGGGCCTGGTAGGCAGTGAGTCCAATGAATGGAAGCTGTTATGACCTGGTCAGGAGCAGAGTCGTTATTACTTTTGTCAAAATCCCCACACAGACAGGAACTGAGGTCTTTCCCACTGTGGCCAAGCCGCCACACCAGAACCAGCTACAGAACTGGCAGAGCCCAGCACAAAATGAAACCTTGGGGCCCTTGTTCAAAATGTATTGAGAACTTCAAGAGAGCAACAGCTGAACATTAAACCAAGTGTGTGGGTCCCTATCTCGGGGCCCTGTGAGACTGCAAGAAGGGCACCCCAGAAGCCAGCTTTCCCCTACACAGGAGGGAACAGAGGCTGTTTGTACTCCGACCACTTGTGTATCGTCTATGGTGAAGTGTCTATCCAAATACTGTGCCGAGTTTTTACAAATTGGTTGGCGTTTTCTTATTGGCTTGATTTCTTTATATACATTCTGGATAACAGTCCTTTGATGAAAAGGGTTTGTGTTTGCTTTTTTCTTTTTTTAATAATATAGCCTCAAAAAAGATGAGCAGGGCTCCCCTGGTGGCGCAGTGGTTGAGAGTCCACCTGCCGATGCAGGGGACGCGGGTTCGTGCCCTGGTCAGGGAAGATCCCACGTGCCGTGGAGCGGCTGGGCCCGTGAGCCACGGCCGCTGAGCCTGCGCGTCCGGAGCCTGTGCTCCGCAACAGGAGAGGCCACGACAGTGAGAGGCCCGGGTACCGCAAAAAAAAAAAAGGAGAAGCCAAAGGAACAGCAGTGGGAAATTGTGACAACAGGATTTTAGGATTTTTCAAGTCAGGAAAAGTAGCAGCATGAGGTATAGAAAATAAAGCGTATCCATGTCTTTCTATTGGTGCCAGAGCAGAGAGACGAGGGGTTGGAGAGACCCCGTTCCGAGTGAATCTCCCGTCACCACTTCCCGGCTGTGAACTTCCAGCCCGGACTTCACCCTTCTGGGCCTCGGCTTCCCCCTCTCTTAAATGGGGAACAGAATCTGTGTCCTCAGGAGCTGGTCGTGCAGATGAACGGCCAAGGCAGGCCCGGTTTATCTTGTTCTCTCCACAGGGCAGCTCACGAGCAGAATTCCAGGAGTGAGGGGACCGGTGCGGGGGAGTGAGCACTGATTTGGGGGTTCATGGCTGGCTTGCTGGGCACAGCGTGCAGTGTCTCTGGGCTTGTTTCCTGGGGGCTCAAGGGCTCCTGCCACCCCAGCCTCCTTCCTCTTCCAGGCTGGGTGGTAAATGGGAGGGGTCCAGGCAGATGGGGAGGCAAGGGGGGCGCATCCTGAGATCCGTCCTGCAAGCTCCACTCCTTCCCCAGACAAGGGCAGCAGGGGTCCCCAAGGGGGGCAGTTAGTGGGAAGCAGGGTGTGAGGTCTCATGTCTTTAAATGGGCCCACTCCCAGGGGAGACCTCCCTCCCCCTCACTCACATACGGAAGGTGCAGGAGAAAAGGAGATGCCAAACCAGGGCCTGGAGGAGCTGAACCCCGTCACCACATAAGAATGAGCCAATTGGTCCCAGAGGATAGGAGGTCTGAGGCCCTTTGTGACATCGCCCTGCTCCCTCCCCTTGTCCCCACCAAGTCCCGACCCTAGAAGGAAGGAAGGAAGCAATGGAAGGAGGAAGTTGGAGAGGGAGGGAGGGAGGGAGGGAGCACATCTTCTGACCTCAGGACCAATGTCTGTGTTACAGCTGGGCCTTTCAAGATGGGGCACAAGATGTGAATAAGGGGCCAGGGGAGTGAGGCAGGGCCTCTGGCTGCACACTCGCCATTTCAGCCCAACTTCTACCCCTATTGGAGGTCGGGCCTTAGGCAAGACAGCCTGCTGGGTCTCAGTTTGCTTGTCTGTAAATTGGGGATGATGATTTTACCCACCTTGGCCCCAGAGCCCTGGCCCTTGGATTGAGCATCCATGCTCTTCAATGGTCTGGAGTCTGAGGCTTTCGCTCAAATGCAAATCAAGCCTCCCAGGACAGGGACCTTCACAGGTGGGGGCCCCTTGCGATCACACCCTGGATCAATGCTCTGCTGTCGTTGCCATCTCAACACGTGGAATCATTTTATCTTTGAACTTGTGTTTTGTAAGTGAAGTTCATGGGGCAATGGAGAGTGTGTGTAAGCAGAGGGAACACGCACGGTCCGTGAGTCCTCATTCCCTGCCGCCCCGTCCACACGTAGCCCTCACGATGACCCCGACACAAGGCTGAATTCTGGGGGCCCAAGACGTGGGCCAACTCAGCAAGTTCAAGGGCAGCGTGTTCCGTCCACGGCAAACACCCGAAGGCTCTCCCTCTGAACGAGGACTTGCTTCTGACGCAGAGAGAAGGCAACTGCGCTCTGAGAGACACCAGTGACCCATCATATCCTTTTTTTTTCCCGTTCCCCTGCACCAGCCAGACACGTAGGCTGGAAACCACACCGTAGAGAGAAAGGGAGAGAGAAGGCAACCCCAGCTCCTTTCTCATCAGCCAGACAGAGATGGAGTGTCGGCAGAATGTATGCGTACCAAGAAGGGAAGTAAGAACAGTCGAGTTAGTTTTGTGCAAGTGTTTCTTCCGTTCTGGTTAGAACAAAACACGTGTGCTGTACGAGCTACAAAATACAAATTGTGTCATCTCAGTGATGCTGCCTATGAGTTAAACACTCATATATTTGTATTTAAAACGGACATTGCATAATATAAAGGTGAATGATAAAATTCATGCTAATGATTTAACGGTTTTTCTTTACTTAGTATGACTTCGAATGGCAAATAGAAAACACCACAAGTAGAGAGACTGCAGAAGGAAGGAAAAAGGATGATAGTGTAGTAATTTTAATGGCACTTTCCCCCTGCTTTTTGAGGAAGGGCCCCATATTTTTCTTTTCCACTGGCTCCCACAAATTATGTAGCTGCCCTGCTCCAGGTGATAAGCAGGGCCCTGGTTTTTCGGCATTTGTGACCAGGCCCCTGACCTGTTTGTTGTTGGAAACTAGGCAACAGGGTGTAATGATGAAAAGAGCCAGCACTCGCTGCTCATCCCGATGCCCTGCTATTGCTTAGCATGAATCACTTCGTTTAATCCTCCCAACAACCCTAGGTGACGGGCACTGCTGTTAACCCCAATTTACAGATGAAGAAACTGAGGCTCAAGAGATGGAGTGCTGTGTGCAAGCTGGAACATCGCTAAGCTCATCCTGGGATGCAGATCTCTCTGTCTTTAACCCCATGATCTCCCTGCCACTCCGTGATCCCATTTTGCAGATGCGCACACAAAATCGTCTCTCTTGGGCACTTTAACTTCACAAGATCCGTTTCCTCTCAAACGCTGAATCTAAAAGTCCCTGGAATTGTCTCACCAACTGTTTCCTTCCCCTCTCAGAGAAGTTGCCACATAAAAGCTCAGACACAGACAGGATAGGGAGAAGAAACTGAAAAAAGGCAGCAGATTTTTAATGTTTTATTGATTGTTCGCCGTTTCATAGTTTCCTCGTTTAAGGCTGGTTGGAATCCCACTTGCCTTGGCTATGCAGATCAGAGCATATAAGCAGCCACCTCCCCGAGACCTGGAGTGTCACTTTAGGTGTTAATTATGTTTTCTATCTGCCTATAAACTCCTGTTTGGGAGAGCCCGGGCGTTCTTAAAATAAATGGCAATATAAAATTGAAAACAGCTAGCACTCCCGAATCAATTTTCACATCTTATAACTTTGCGGCATAATTCATTTCTCCCTCCTGCGCCTGCGTGGCCATGGGGACGGCTTCACACTTACCGTATAATTTCACGAGGAGCAAAGCAGTTCATAATCTGCAGTGTCTTCTTGTCTCCCTGCCGCTTGGAGCCCTTAAGCAAAAGCAAGAAGTGCCAAGTCTCCCCACTTGATTAAACCATGTGGGCAAAGACAGTGCAGGGAAGATGTATAATATATTTTGTAAACTGGAGAGACAACTGCAAAGGATTCAACCTATAATTGTGAGGATAATCGCTCCCATTACTTGAACCGTGCTTGTCGGCTGCGTGGGGAGGGATGAGGGCGGCGAGCTTGCACGTGTCAGAAGTGTGACACCAAGCAGAGCCATGGCAGAGAAGCCCGCCTTAGCTGCCGTGTTACTTAAAATAGGGTTTTCTTTAAATATACACATATTTAAATTGAGGTTTAACATACATACAGCACAGTGCTCGGGTCTTAGCAAACACGCGGCTCAAAGCGTTCCTGTACCTCGCATGTAGCCATGTTGAACCTTGCACACATGCATGCCTGTCTAACCTCCACTGTGACCAAGATAAGAGCATTTTCAACACCCACTTGTGCTTCCTGCCAAGGTAAGGGCTCGTCTACCTCCCAGCATTGTAGGTTACTTTTTCTTGTATTTTCTCTTCTTTGTATTAATGGAAGCACACGGTGTATGACCTTTGGTGGCATCCTTTTCACTCATTATTTGTCTGCATTTTGTCCACATTCTCATGCGTGGCAGGAGTTTGTGCTTTTTCATTGCTGCGTAGTAGTCCAGCATATGACTCATCCATTCTGTTGTGGATGGGCATTTGTGTTGTTCCCAGTTTTTGGGCTATTATGAACCAAATGTGCTGCCGTGAGCATTAGAAGGGGTTTGTCTTGCTTGTATTAAAAACTGGACCTGTGGACCCGTATGTTCTGCACACACACCTGAGTCCTGACCTGCACATTTTTAGTTATTTTCTCCTCAGTTTTGGCTGAATCAGGAGCCAGGAGGGCAAGCACCTTTGGCGCTGGACTGGGAGCCTGCTTCTTTCAGGAAGCAAATCCATCATTTCTAAACCACTGGCTCCTTATTTTGCAGCTCCTCTGAAGTCTGTGAGTTCCCAAGAGATTTCCTTTCCCTTTCTGGTTCCCGGCTGCACGTTGTCTTTATTCTGAGTTAACTACTAGACCTAATTAAACAGCACCATCTCCTCTGAGTGGCTGATTCTCTTCCCGTCTGAATACAAATTAAACTCCCATGCCTTTAACATTCAGGTCAGTTTATCAGAATCAACCTCTTTCAAAACTCTAAGGCCAAAGTGATTCCAATGTCAGTCACTGGGAGGGGCTGGCATGAGTACTTTCCAGCTGACCCCACTTGGGAGCAGCCCGAGGAGAAGGTGTTCGTTCACAGCCGAGGGGGCCGGACTGGGCTTGCTTGGAGGGGTCCACGGCCATCAGAGCCCGTGGTGTGGCCTAATTTCTTTGCTACTGCATTCATTCCCTACTTAGTGGAGATTCAAAATCCTCTTTATTTCATTTTTCTAGTCACTTGATTGAGCAAATATTGATCCTTGTATGTGCCAGGCCCTGTGCTGGGCCTGAAAGATGCTTGGGTGCACAGGACACATGTGTGGGGAGACAAGGAGGAATGCAGGGTCTGTAACTCTGATGGTGTGGGGTGCTGAGAAACGACAAGGCTGTGAAAAGTACCAGGGTCCCAGTTCAGGCTGAAGTGGGGCATAGCAGGGCCTGACTCTGAGTCCCAGCCTCCACCTGGAGATGGTACAGTGCCTCACGGAATCTTTTAAGGCCCAGCCGGAGGCAACGTCTCCTCTAGACGGTCAGAGGTTGAGAGCCTGCGCTGGACTGTCCAGCTTGTCCAACCTCAGGCCACGATGCCTTTCCTCGTCAGAGAGATGGTGCCTTGGGATGCCCATGTCACCAGAATAGCAAAGGGAGCTCTCTGGGGGTGTCTCTGCTATGAAAGAAAGGGGGAGGTGGTGGCCGGCACACTGAGAGCGGAGACTCTGTCCTCCAGCCAGGCTGTCGACCTTCAGGAAACAGGCCATTTCCGCCTCTTCGCTGTTTGCCTCCAAGTCAGGTGCACCAAAAACAATGTAATTTGGGGAAACCCAGGCTGGACCCCAGTGGATCGGATTGAGGTCAGATTCTTGCAAGCTCTGATTGAGAACAGATTAATCAGGGCATGAAACGAGGGTACCAGGGGCTCCCACGGCCCAGGGACATGTGTGCGCCCTGTATGCATTTGCAGGCATGGCAAGCCAACCCAACCCCTCGCCACCCTGCCCAGGGGGCCACAGGGGGAGGGGTCCAATGTGTTGTCATCTTTTGGAGCCCAGACCACTCGCCTGGAATACCCAACACCAAAGCTTGCTGGCTGGGCTTAGGCTGGTGTACAAACGTGCCGGCGGGGGTCAGGATCCCTGCAACTCATTTTGCCTTCTTGGCCTCAGTTTCCCCACTGGTAAATGGAAGGGGGCAGGTTGTCTGCTTCCCAGCAGCCATTGCTCCCTTCCTTCTCTTCTACAGAGCCCTGGCTTTGTTGAGGGAAACCACCCTCCTCCCAGGGGTCTGTACTTCAGCCCCAGCCCCAGCCCTGGTCCTGAGCAGCCTAACCAATCAAGGTAGCCCCATTTCCCTGGGGCTGGGCTCTGCCCAGTTGGGGCCAATGAGATGTGAAGAGGATCCATCCTGGGAAAAGTTATCTTTCTTCTTAAAAAGAGATGCACCAGAGGAAGATCTCCCTTCTCGCATTATATGTAGTCATGCCTGGATGTGATTCTTGGGGCAATGGCAGCCATATTGGGACCAGGAGGAAACCAGCCAGGGCCAAGCCAACGTGTGGCGGTAGGTGGAGCAGCAGGGAGTTTGGATAAGACCCGAGTCCTTCATAACCATGCCATATTGACCAGCCCTGAGCTTCCTTGCCACAGCGTTTCTTGTTAGGTGAGAGAACCCCACGTCCTTTTATGTATGCCACTTTTGAGTCAGGTTTCCCTGTAACTTGCATCCAAAATCATCCTAACTGAGAGGAGGGGTGGGATACAGAGGAGACTGAGGATGGATAGATGTACGGTGTCTGCTCAGGATAGCACACATCTGACACTTTCATCTTCTTTCTTCTTGCCCAGACAGTGCAGAGCTGGCATTTTCACCTTCTTTCTTCTTGAGGGGTTCCTTGAACCAGTGGTTCTCAAACTCCATTGTGCATCAGGATCACCTAGAGGCTTGTTCAAACCAGGTTCCCGGGCCCCATCCCAGAGCTTCTGATTCAGGGCGTCTGGGGTGGGTCCTGAGAATTTGTGTTATCTGACAAATTCCCAGGTGATGCTGACGCTTCTGGTCCAAACCCTGAGAACCAGAGGCCTGAAGGGTGCAGGAGTTTCCAGGGATCACTGGGGTGGGACAGGTGTGCCCGTATGTCTGGACTCTCATTCTGCACGTGCAGCAGGTGCTCAGAGCGGTGAGCTGAGGTGAAGGCTCATGGGCATGAACTCTGCAGCTCATATTTGAACTTGGGTCCTTCTGCTCTGCAGCCGTGGGCTTTTCTAGTCTGTGCTTCTGGCTGCCTCTCTCCTTCCCCAGGGCCTGTCCCAGTGGGACACCCTTGGTGCTCAGGATGGATCTTAGGAGGGTGTCGACTTCACGTGTAGAGGCTCCACCTGGCCAGCTGGTGACAAGGACCTCTTCAAACCTGCTTTAGGGCTTTGCTGCCTTCTCAGATGGACAGATAGACTCCGGCGTGGAGTTTGACGAGGCCAAGAGGGACAGACAGAGCAGGACAAGCTTCTCAGGCTCCCACCCTGGGCCAGCATCCGTGGCCCTTGGTGGGGTGGGTAAATGATGCCCTCCTAAGAGTCCCATCTGTTCTGGCCTCAATGTGATCCATGCACCTGTCCCTCTGCAACCAGTGGTGTTCTCAGCCCAGGGAGACAAAGTTCACTCCAGTCTTTTGCCCTCAGGGAGGTTGCCTGCTTGTTGGGTGATTGAATTCCAATGTATTTGCGGTGGACAAGGCAATGAGCTGTCCAATGAGCTTTCCCTTCAGGAAGAAAAAAAGGGATCCTGTCAGAGAGAAACAGAAACAGAGCCTGACCCTACTTAAAAGGGGTAAAGACAGATTTTCTTCAGTACTGTTGCAATAGGGGAAGAGAGTATAAAACTGAGTGATCTCAATTCCAAATACATCCCAGGGTGCTGTGTGCACCTGTGAAGTGAACTGGTCTTGTCACCCGTATCTTAACGGAGGAAGGAACTGGGACCAGAAAGTGGGGATAATGTGGCAGGCAGGTGCTTGGGTTTTTGGGTAAGACAGGCCTGGGTTTGCATCTTTGCCCCACGAGCCAGTAGTTCTGAGCCCCTGGGCAAGCTTTTAAGATTGTCTTCATGCCATTTTCTTTCCCCAGGACAGTGGGGGTAGTGTGGATCAGTGGTGGCAGCATGGAAGAGGGGCCAAACGGCCAGGGGCCAAATTCGGGCTTCGCTGTTCAGCTGCTGTGTGACGTTGGGCAAGTTACTAAAGCTCTCTGTGCCTAGCTTTCTTATCTATACATTAAGAAAAATCATAGTTGTTCAGATTAGAAAAGTTAACATCTTTTAAAACACTAGACTAGTGCCTGGCACACACTAGGTACCTTATTCATATTAGCTATTACTGTTTTTTGTTTTCTTTTAATGAGGACTGTAATACTCTTTACTTGTTTGTGGTGAGGATTAGATGAGACAGGTAACCAAACATCTCTCTTTCTCTCTCTGACTCCATCTATAATGGTTGAGTGTTGAGGGGAAGCTGCTCTTCACTTTAATGTAGAAAAGTTGTTCTCCTATTTTTAAAGTAAGCTGCCATTGTGATTAGTTTCTGGAACACAGCTGTCATGGTTTTGGACTTGATTTTGCCTTCTGTCTGGAGAACATCATTTCCTATTTACTTTGCAGGCCTGTGGCCATCTAGTCTGGCTCGCCCCTCTCCGCCCTGTGCTCTGTGAAATGGTTCTAGCTTTGTGTCCCTGGGTGTGGGAGCCCTCAGCTGTTTGCTCAAATCCTGAGAATAAAGAAATAGACCTGAAATAGAGGAGCTGAAGGGGTCAGGAAATAAAGCTGTGAAAATGTGTGTGTGCGAGTGTGTGTGTGCGCGTGCGCGCGCACGTGTGTGCTAAGGGCAGGGTTTGATGACCAGATTTGGGTGGGGGGCTTGCTAAAACTGGGAAATAGAGGAGAAACAAAAGCAAGTGTGGCTGTTTTTGTAGTTTCCTTTTAGAATGGAAATGTCTGAGAAGTTTTTAGGTATGAAAATAACTCATGCTCATTGTGAAGAAAAGAGGCAGACGTTTAAAAAGCCGTAAAGAGGAAAATAAAAATTACTAGGAATCTTATTAACTGGAAACAACCACTAACATCATTTTACCATATGTCTTTATAGAATTATTTTATGATACATTAAAGAAGAAGAAAAAGTTTTGAATAGGCAAAATATATTCTTATGGTTCAAAACACAAACAACACAGAATGTATGTACTATAAAGTTTTATTCCTTGCCTGGTGCCCGCTGGCCCAGTTCCTTATACCCAACGGGTGACATCCTTTATTAGTTTAGTGGTAAGGATCTGTATATAGTTTACAGGCAAATACAAATATGTATTTTAATCCTGTTTTATTCACAGAAAGTGTAATATTATGTATATTGCTGTCTACCTTACTGGTTGCACCAACAATACATCTTAGAGATTTTCCTACATCAGCACTTAGAAGAGTTCCCCCATTTTTTTTTTTTTTTTTTTTTTTCTTGCGTTATGCGGGCCTCTCACTGTTGTGGCCTCTCCCATTTGCGGAGCACAGGCTCCGGACACGCAAGGAAGTGGAGAGTCACAGCCCTAGACTCACTTTCTCAAGGTCACTCCATTGTAAGAGATGGGGCTGGGTTTGTACAACGATTTTTTTTTTTTTTGCGGTACGCGGGCCTCTCACTGTTGTGGTCTCTCACTGTTGTGGGGGAGCACAGGCTCCGGACGCGCAGGCTCAGCGGCCATGGCTCACGGGCCCAGCCGCTCCGCGGCATGTGGGATCTTCCCGGACCGGGGCACGAACCCACGTGCCCTGCCTCAGCAGGCGGACTCTCAAGCACTGCGCCACCGGGGAAGCCCGAGTTCCCCCATTTTTAAAAATAGTTGCGTGATATTCCATCACATGGTTTGTCCACGACATATTTAACCAATCTTCCTAATACTTCTTTTCATGCAACAACACAACCCCACACACATTTTAAGCCATAGTCAGGTTAGTTTACGCACATGATTTTGTTAACTCTTTCTTTTTGCATTTAATCTACAGTGAACATCTTGTCATGTTAATCCATGTTTGTTCACATCACCGTTTTTAGTGATTTCACATTATTCCATGGTTTGGATGGATCTTATTTTGTTTTACGTTTCCCCATTGATGGACATTTAGGTAGTTTCTGCTTTTTGCTCTTACAAATGGGCTCAGGGATGGATGTCCTTGTATACTTTTATGGGCTCGTCTCCTTCATTCCTTAAGATGAATTCCTGGAAACTGAATTCGCTGCATTAAAGGGCACGCGTGTTCCCAGGGATTTTGCTGCACGGTGCCAGTTACCCTCCAGGAAAGCTGTGCCAGGCTACAGTCCACCGGGAGTGGATGTGAGGGCCCACTTGTCACCAACCCTGAAGGTGATCAACCTTTTCCATCTTTGCTGATTGAACACATAACCATAGTGTGTTATTGCAAGGAATATAACCGTACATTTGTCTCCCTTACATAGAAACCAAGATCCTAGGAGATGATCAAAGAGGGATGGGTTCCAGGGGGCCTGGATCTACTGTGGTCTTATGCAGCCTGTCTCCCAGGAGTATTGAATTTGGGTCAATGCACTGGTTGGGTGAGACCAGGGAAAACACTGGTTTCCGGTCCTGGATGATTATTCTGTGCTTTCTGAGTTTATTTGGATTAGGGTCTTGGGGTTAGAACAAGGGCTATTTAGGTTAATTGCCTTCTAATGACGCTAATATTTACCATTTACTGAGTGCTGTTAGGGGACAAGCCTTAAAATCAAGATTTCTACATGGGTTGTCTCATTGAATACTTCCAAGGGCTTGATGAATGTTTGGCTATCATTGTCCCCATTTGATGCATGAGGAAGTGGAGAGTCACAGCCCTAGACTCACTTTCTCAAGGTCACTCCATTGTAAGAGATGGGGCTGGGTTTGTACAACGACTTTTCTTTTTTTTGCGGTACGCGGGCCTCTCACTGCTGTGGCCTCTCCCGTCGCGGAGCAACAGGCTCCAGACGCGCAGGCTCAGCGGCCATGGCTCACGGGCCCAACCGCTCCGCGGCATGTGGGATCTTCCCGGACCGGGGCATAAACCCACGTCCCCTGCATCGGCAGGAGGACTCACAACCACTGCGCCACCAGGGAAGCCCTACTCCAACTTTTTATTATGAAAATTGTCAAATACACAGAGGAGTTGTTTGCCACCTGGATTTAACAAAAGTTAACTTTTGGCCAAGTTCACTGTATCTTTGTAAGTGTGTGTGTGTGTGTGTGCGCGCGTGCGCGCACGCACGCACGTGCATATGTGTGAATTAATTAAAAGTTGCAGGCATCGTGACAGTTCACCCCTAAACACTTCAGCTGCATTTCCTAAGCAAAAGGTCATCCTCCTTTATGTCCACCGCCATTTTCTCACCAAGAAAATTAAGAATAAATCCTTAGTACTCTCTATTGAACAGGCCACAGTCAAACTTCCCCAGAGCCATCAAATGGTGGCTCTGTTAATATGAGCGTCAGCTTTGGGAAATGGGTTAATGATGGTATCTACGTTTTGGGAATTTGGGGAGGATTAGTAGTGTTTACTGTCTGATTACAGCACTTTGCGCATCATAGTCAAATAGAGGCAAATAAAGTGTTTGATGTTGTTACTAATAGGAGGCAGGAGCGGGGTTAAGCTGGGAAGGGGCTTGGAGAAGCTTGGCCTGGGGTCCCTCCCTCCTCCAGCTGCTCCAGGAATGTCACAGACCTGTCAGGGTGTGTAGTTCAGATGCGGGCACGTGACCTCCGAGGGCTCCACTTTTGTTCTGTGTCCTTTTGGGGTTCTTCTGTGAAGAAGAAAAGAAATTGGTTGGAGAGAGAAAGAAAAGTAAACAGTGTTTGCTGAGCACACGCACGTGTGCCAGATACCCTCCTATTTATTATGTTTTTTCTTTCATGACAACTGTGCCAGGATGGTTCTGTGGTTCTTGGTAGTATCAGGACTCCTGGTGGCAAGCAACAGAAAACCCATCTCAAACTAGCTTAAGCAAGAAAGGGAAGTTGCTCCTGTACAATGGCTCATGTCATTTGATTATGCTTCAGGAGTGGCTGGATCAAGGGCCTCAAGCAATGTGACTGTAGCTCAGCCTCTCTCACTCTCTCTGCTTTTCTCTATGTTGGCCTCAGTTACAGTCCAGCTTTCCCTTCCTGGTGACAAGAAGGCTGCCAGAAGCTTTAGAATTTCCTCTCATTCACATAGTGGTTTAAGTGAAAAAAGAGTGCCTCTATCCTTCCAGTTCTGGCAGAAGTCCCAGAGGAGTCTCTCATTGGCCCCTTTTGGGGGCCAATGGGCACATTGGGTGCCTTTTGGGTGATGGGCACATCCCTGAACCAGTCACTGTGGCTGGAGGGATCCATTGTTGTGATTGGCCAAATCTGGGTCAGGCACCACCCTACACTCACATGTGGTGTCAGCTCCATTCCGCAGAGGAAAAATGGGGAGATGTTCCCAGAGGAGAAGGGACAGATGCTAGACAGACGAAATGACACGTGTCCACTGCCCTTTGAGTCTGTGGATGGACTGAACGACGATGGTTGTGTGGGGCACCCACATGCCCGCCGGCAGGAAGCAGAAGAGCAGAACCACCCCAGGATGTTCAGGCAAAGACCACCGACTCACAGTGAACGCCCAGCTTAAAACATGATTTATATTTAGCACGAGGAAAGCTGTCAAGCTCTTAAATATGTATGGGGTTGGAAGAGCCGGGAGGGAGAGAAAGTGCAGATTCTGCATGTGCCAGTGAGGAATTAATTAGAAATAAACCTCATACGAGAAGCTGTCTGAATTCTGTTCTGCTTTAGATCTGGCTGCAACGGATGACTTGGGGAATTCTCCGTCAAGCAGTGAGCACCTGGGCCTCTGGGGCAGCCCCTCCAGAACAGCCCTGATGGGTGGGGAAGACTGGGGGTGGCCTTCCTCTCTCTCGCCCCTCTGTCACCTCTTGGCTTGGGGGTGACTCCTTCCTGCGGGGCGCCTGGATCGAGATGCCACGACTGTGCCTGTGCCTGGGGGGTGGGATTGTTTATGGAGCCAGGGGGCAGACAGGGCCTGGGTGCTCATCGGGGGACCACAGGCTGGTGTCACCTCCAGGAGGCCAAGGTGCTGGGACCTGTGGTGGGGGCCCTGGACCCTCAGTCTCCCCTTTGCACTGACCAACCAGATGCCAGACGGGACAGAGGCTGGGCCTCTCCTGGGTCTGACCATACCTAGTCCTGGCCGGACACTTTACAAATACCAGTTAGCATCATAGCTTCTGGGCTGGAAGGAATGTGAAGCCACAACGATCTTTTAAAAACTTAAAGACTCATCATGTCACCTTTGGGGACTCCTCATGCCACCAGGGACGAAGGCCCCTGACCCACCTGTGCTATGCAGGCCCCTCGGCTCTGTCCGGGACAAGCCCACACCGTCTTCCTCATATGCCGTGTCCTTCTGCAGCCCGCTGTTTACTGACCTCAGACGGGCTGGCTTATTCCCACCTCACAGCCCAAACTCTGCAGTTTCCTGTTTCTGGAACCTTCTGGCCGTGATCTTCACGGGTTGGGTCCTTCCTGTGATTTAGATCTCATGTCAAGCCACCCAGTCTGTTATCTTGTTGTGGCAGCCCGCTGACTAACACACTGCTTAATGTATATTTTTTGAATAAAAGTTTGATTGAACCTTTGGAATAAATTAATGAATGCATTAAAAGCATTCAAAGGTCATCAGGTTCAGGGGTCTTCATTAAAAAAAAAAATGTTTGCTTTTTTACTGAGGTCATTATAGATTCAAATGCAACTGTAAGAAATAGCCCAGAGAGATCCTTTGTGCATTTCGCTTGGTTTCTGCTCAACGGTAACATTTCGCAGAACGACAGGACAATGTCACAACCAAGATGAACCCATCGTGCTTCCCGATTTCCACCCCCTTGCCCTCCTGTGTCGGTGTCGTCCTGTCCCCTGTGCATGGTCCTGGATCCACCAGCATAGTCCGGACCCCAAGGCACTCCAACACCCCAAAGAACCCCGAGCTGTCCTGTTACTCCCTCCCTCGTACTATTTTTTAAAGCAATTTTTTCCAACTGACTTAATGCAAAACTCCAAGTGGGTCAGTAACAGGTGGACTCATGGAGCCACTGCAGGTATTTCTCCACTTTCTGATCAGACCCCACTGACGGGCTGGGGATCAGGAACTAGTGACACAAAGCAGCTGGGATCCGGGGAATCCACAGTGGAGGTGCCTGGACAGATCCAAGGGACTCAGTGTCCCGGGCTGGACGCCCGGCCCTGGCCCAGGACTTGCCTCTGAGTGTGAGCTGGGGTGCGGGGGGAAGGTCCCTGGACCTGGGTTAGAGTCAGAGCAGGCGCCAGGGGCCCAGGGCCCAGCCCTGACAGGCCAGGGTGGGAGTCTGAGGTCTGGGTGCCCCCTGGCCACCCAGGAGGCGAGTGGGGCTCTGCATGGGGCGCTCCTGGGTCCAGCCCTAATAGCTCAGATGCGAGCAGAAGTCCCTGCCCAGCGCTGGCAGCCACCGCGGGTCCTCAGCACGCGGCAAGCGCTGGCCTCACTCGGCAGGGTCGCCCATCCTCCCACGCTTGGATCACGATTTGCCTTTTGGAGCCCAGGTCTCCTTCCATCCGGGTAGTTCCGTGAGCCCCCGGCTCCTGTTGACAAGCCGCCTCTCCGTGAGATCAGCTCCGGTGTCTGTTGCTGCCGCTCAGAGCCCCCATTTCCCCAACATGGGACCCCCCCCCCCCAACTCTGTGTGGATCTCAGAGGGCCTTGGCCTTGTGAGAGGGCTCCTGGGCTCAGACTGGAAGCCGAGGTCAGGGCCAGATGCCGCTCGTAGGCAGGACTCCATCCCACATCTCCTTCCCTGGAGTGCGGGGAGGGGACCGCACATGCTTGCCATCTCTGGGCCAGGGGCCTGTTCCCACACTGTGCCCGTGAGCTCACAGCACTCCAGCTGGGGAAACTGAGGCACAAGGGACAAAGTGACCCACGCACATTTAAGGCAGCTCACGGTAGCCGGGCCGGAACCGAACCCATGGCTCCTGCAGCCCCGTCTCTCTTCCTCCCAGCCCTCCGGGATGGAAGCCGGGCAGTGTCCTCTAGAGCGATCTCCACCGGCAGGTTCTCTTATGTCCTTCTCGGGGGCCTGCCCATGCTCCCCGCAGAGTGGGGGGTTGATTGAATTCAGCCCCAGTCACGTGGGTCCACCCTTGCGCAAGTTTCAAGAAACCTATTCAAGATTCTGATTTCATCCGTTTTAATTTTTTTCCCCCATGAAGACTGGAATTCAGGGCTATTTATCTCACCAGGCGTGTGAAAGCTTAAATAAAATAAGCTTTATCTGTTGGAAGCTGTCAACTGATAAAAAAGAAAAGAATTAAGCGTATTCCTATTTAATGAACTCTCCAGACAGAGGCAGATTTCTGTCTTTTGGTTTAGTTCCTCTCTGCAGAAACAGCCATGTGCCCAGTCTGAGAACTGCCTTGGGACTCCACTCCCCGACCCCCCCCCAAACTGTCTAGACATCCTGTAAACAGAGCGATTGCCAGGCGGCAGCAGCAGGGAGGTGGGGATGTTTGTCACTTTGGGGACGGCTGAATGAAGATTCATGGCCACAGAAATGTTCTCCTCGGGACAAAAGAATACCAGCTTCCCACCTTTCTCGGAGCCTTTTCCTGGGTCAGGAGCCCCACTCGGGAGAGCGTCATCTTCTCTGGGGAAACTATTCTCTTTCCATGACAGCCTCCCAAGCGTGCCAGGCCTCGGGCACTGATGCTGAGGGAGGCTGCTCAGCCGGGGCCTCCTGGGAAATGCAGGTTCCCCAAGATCGCCCCCCGCTGCAAAGACCCTCTCCACCCAGTCAGGAAATCCAGTCGGCTCTATTTCCCACACCTACAGAGATTATGCCACACCTGCCACTTCCACTGCCACCCCCCGGGCCAGGCCAGCAGTCTCTGCGGCCTGGACCGTGGCCGTGGCCCCTCCCTGGTCTCCCTGCTTCTGTCCTCACCCCACTTGCTCCAAATTATAGGTCAGAGCGTGACAAGCCACTGTTCAAAACTCTGCAATGTTCCCATTTTATTCACGGTAAAACCCAAAGCTCTTAAAATGGTCTCAGGGCCCTACCTGATCTATGTCCACAAAACCTGCCACTTGTCCAAGCTCGCCTCCTTCTACACCCCCCTTGCTCACTACGTCCAGCCCCACTGGCTCCGTTGCAGGCACTCTGTGGCCTCAGGGCCTTTGCACTGGCTGTTCCCTTTGCCTGGAATGCTTTTCCCGGAGATGCTGACATGGCTCACCACACGCGTCCTTCAAGTCTTTGCTCAAATGTCCGCTTCTGAACCAGTTCCTCCCTGAGCATTCTATTTTGTCGTATAGGGTCCACTCTTGGTGTTGTACATTCTGTGGGTTCGGGCAAACGTTTGATGTCACGTATGACCATTATTGTATCATGCAGACTACTTTCACTGCCCTAAAAATCCCCTGTGCTCTGCCTATTCTTTCCTCCCCCTGCCCCCACCTCTGGCAACCACTGATCTTTTTTTACTGTCCCCATAATCTTTCCTTTTCCAGAATGTCATATAGTTGCAATCATATAATATGCAGCCTTTCCAGATGGGCTTCTTTCACTTAGTAAATATGCATTTAAGCTTCTTCCATGTCTTTTCATAGCTTGATAGCTCGTTTCTTTTTAGTGCTGAGGAACATTCCACTGTCTGGATGCGTCACGGTTTATTTATTTATTTATCCACCTACCGAAGGACATCTTGGTCGTTTCCAAGTTTTGGTCGTCATGACTAAAGCTGCTATAAACATCCATGTGCAGGTATTTGTGTGGGCATGTTTTCAGCTCTTTTGGATATATGCCAAGGAGTTTGATCACCAGATCCCATGAGAAGAGTTTGGTTTCACGAGCAACCGTCAAACTGTCTTCCAAAGTGGCTGCACCGTTTCGCATTTCCCACAAGCACTGAACGAGAGTTCCTGTTGCTCCACAACCTCACCAGCATTTGGTGTTGTCAGTGTTCTGGATCTTGGCCTTTCTAATAGGTATGTAGTGGTATCTCGTTGTTTTAATTTGCATTTCCCTGATGATGTATAATGTGGAGCATCTTTTCATATGCTTCTTTGCTATCTGTATATCTTCTTTGGTGAGGTGTCTGTTAAGGTTTCTGGCCCATTTTTAAATTGGGCTGTGTGTTTTCTTATTGTTGAGTTTTAAGAGTTCTTTGTATATTTTGGGTAACAGTCCATTATCAGATGTGTCTTTTGCAAATGTCTTCTCCTAGTCTATGGCTTATCTTCTCATTTTCTTAACAGTCTCTTTCACAGAGCAGAAGTTTTTAATACTAATGAAGTCCAGCTTACAGATTATTTCATTCATGGATCCCACACTTTGGTACCTAATAACTCATTGCCCAACCAAGGGTCACCTAGAATTTTTTTCCAGTTTCCTTCTCAAAGTTTCTTAGCTTTTCATTTTACACTTAGGTCTATGATCCTGTTTGAGTTAATTTTTGTGAAAGGTGTAAGGTCTGTGTTCGGGTTGACGTTTCGGCATAGGATGAAGACAGTGATGAAGATGATGATGATAATTATGATGATATAACAGTGATGATGCTGACGACGCTGCTGCGGCTGACGACGGTGATGTTAGCAGCTGTGGCAGATGCTGTCAATGGCCCACCCTATCTCCATGGTCCACCCTGGAGCTTGGCTGCTGACAGCTTCCTGCAATTCTGAAGCCTCAGGGTTTCTCTGGCCACAGGTGGAGTATTCTGAACCCAAGCATAGAGACAGAGCAGAAGTGCCGGGGAGTTACTCCTTAACCTTTCCCAGGGGCAGCCTCAGTCAATGACAGACAGGAGTCGGGAGGTCAAGACCTCTTGGCCCTTTGTGGGACAATGTTGAGGCATGTCCTACACAGTCTCTAAGCAGGTCCCTGGCCACAAGGGGACCCACTCTATCACACCCTGTATTAATTTACCTTCTTCACTGCCTTGTTCTCCACTCCCTCCCCTCCTGGACCACCTCCCCTAAACTACTTGCACCAAAACCCTTGCCTCAGGCTCTGTGTTTGGGGTACCCTAAACTAGGAAAAACCAAATGCTTGTCCAGTGCCGGGGGCTGTGTCTATGGTTTCTCCTGCAGATCTATGAGGAAGTTATTACTACGCTCATTTACAGCTGAGGAGACTGGGGCTAAGGGGCGTGGAATGGTTCAGCTGGAGTCACACGGCTGGTGGGCGCTGGCCCGGGATCCAACGCTGCCCGCTCACCTCTGCGGTCTGGGCTCGTGCTAAGTCATGAACGCACGCGCGAGTGAGAAGTGGGCACATGGTCCACCCCTCTGACTAACAGAGAAACAGGCCTTGATGGGGGGCCAGGGGCGCCAAGGTCACAAAGCAAATCAGAACACCGCTAGGACAACAGAATCGTTTTCTTCTCAGTGGCCAGCCTGGTCCTGCTGGGACAGGGATCCAGGCGTGTGAAATCAAGAACGTGCAATTGGTGGTGAGTGTGTCACTCATCCATCCCTTCATTCACAGGGTGTGTGCTAGTGTGTATAAGTGTGTGTGCATGTGTGTTTGAGTGTGTGTCTCTGTGGGAGTTTGAGCTTGTGTGAGAATGTGGGCCTGTATAAGTGTGTGTCTGTGCGAGGGCGTACATCTGCGAGCGTGGGTGCCTCTTCCACAGTGCGGCATAAAGGCACACACCTCGGCCCTCGCCCTCGTGGGGTCTGTGCTATGAGGAGTCAGACAGGTGTCCAGGCAGGGCCAACACTTGGCTCAGTGATGTGCTGGGAGAAGTTCGGGACAGTGGGGCTGGGACGAGGGGCCTGCCGCCGGCCTGAATGGTCAGGAGGGGCCTGGAAGAAGGGGGAGCCCAGCCAGGTCCTGAAACGTGAGTAGTCTGGGTGACCTGTTGGGTGGGGCTGCTGTGCCCCTCTGGGCTGGCCGGTGGAGGGTAGAGGGAAGATGAGTTTCTCTTCTTGGCTGTGCTTTGACTTGCTTTGTGACCCTGGCCACGTCCTTCCCCCACTGTGGTCTCAACGTCCCCAGTAATAAAGCGTGAGCCGGACCAGAGGTGCCCTCTGACACTGACCCTGGCATGGGAACGGACTTCTCCGCACCTGCTCTGGCCCGGCCACACTGAGCATCTTTCCCGGGGGGAGCCTTGTAAACAGGGTGGACCCCAGGATGGGGCCAAGCTGTGGGCAGATGAGCTGGCATCTGGCCTGGTCCCCCCAGGCTCACAGTGATGGGCTCACAGCTGTCAACAACCTTTCAAGGGGACACCTTGATGCTTTGTCAGGTGGCTGATGAGCCCTTTCTGAATCCTGATCCAACAAGGCGATGATAAAATATGCGTTCTCAGGGCAGGGAGGCCTCAACAGCCCATTATGGGAGACATTACCTTGTTTGAATTTAGAAATGAGGTCGTGGGGTGACATGTAAATGCAGTCTCTGTTTGCTGCTGGGGCCAGCGGCCTCCTCTTTCACGTGGAGACACAGAATGCGAAGTTTACATTTGCTCTTAGGATGTTTGAGACCCTCAGCTGATGTCTGGAAAGACGCAGGGGCTGAATGCTTCCTGCAGCGCCGGGTTTGCCTGAAGCCAGGCTGAGAAACTTGTCTGAAATCTGGGAAATGATAAAAAGGAAACATACTGTCTCCCAAGCACCGCCCCCCCCCCTTTTTTTAAAGCAAGAATTGTTTTTATTGTTTCTTTCAAGTCTACATGGGGTAAATAAATGGCTGACATTTTTGACAAAGATGTAAAACAAACTTTAAAGAAGTATGAGATAAAAGAATTTCTCCACAGCAGATAAAAGCAAACAAATACGAGAAAAGGATGCTGTAATCTAAAGATTGATGCTACGGCAAGATTTTAACATGATGTAAAATTGTTATATAATATGAAATTTTAGAAAATATTGCCAGCATTGAATAAAAGAAAACATTCCAGCATAATTTCTTCATAAGCTAAAGGAATGTGTTTATTAGATCTTAGCAAGAAATGGCTGAGAAATAATTAAATTGATTGACATTTTAATTTACTAAAAGAAGCTAAGAATAAGATTATACGTAAAAAGTACTTAGCGATTTTTGTCAACTATATATATATATATATATATTTTTTTTTTTTTTTT